>NC_089046.1:17500-617500 GCF_034140825.1 Oryza sativa Japonica Group
TGTATTCAATGGAGATTCTCCTTATGTGCTGCTGGTTCTTTAGGCAAATTTTGGAGGAAGAGCATCTCTGGTGTTTAGCAAGAGCAAGAGGTTTGGCTTAGCTGGAAGTAGTGGGTGGTTAGAGTTGATCTTAGTTTGGCTGCGTCTTGTTTGGTCAGTGGTTTTCTTTTTTTTTCCCTTTTGACCATGGTGTGGGTGTCTTGTAAATATTTAAGTACTTCTTAATGCACTAATACGCAGTTCTCTTGTGTGAACAAAACACTAAAGGAAAGTCAAGATAGTGTTATACAAAGTAATCCTATAGTTGACTTTGGTTCACAAAATCATTGCAAACTAGTATCAACAAATACACCTATGTGTCTTGGCTAGATGAGCCAGATTGCATAGGTGACCTCTCAGGCATGAAAAGGTTTTCACCCATTTAGCACAACCTAAAAGAGTTGAAAATAAAAGATTCTAGTGTAATTGAATGAGTACTTCCTCTGTACTAATCACCACCTAAGCTTTACAATAAATGCAAATTTACCTGGATGCTTCCGGAGTGTAGCCAATGAGGTAGTATGATATTGATGTCCAAGCTATTGATTCAACTAAAGAAACTGGAATCTTTAGGATAAAAGCTGGTATCGCATAAGCCCATGCAGGATAGAAATAGTAGCCTCGTTGTTTGTAAAACACAGGGAGTCTACTAACTGCCATGGCCAACTCAGGGAAACCATTCACTAAAAGAAGAAGGAGCGCATAGAAGAGGGAACCCATATAATAGTCAGCATGAGCTCTATCAACTCCCATATGCGTGCGTAAAAATACTGTCCCAGTAATTATGGCGAGTATTCCAAGCTGCAGTAAGAATATCCCTTATGTTGATTTGTTGAGAAAATGCAAAATAAATTGAATTTTGGTTCATATAAATTATAAATTCAACCAAATATTAGTAAATTCTGGAAGAAATACTCTTTCAACAAAAATACAAAAAAATGTGGTATATGGGTACAATTAATCATGGGCGTTGAAGTATTTAAATTGCATGCCGTGTATGAACTGAAAAGAATAAGGATTGTGAAATATCTCAGGCTGCTAGCTTTTTTGTCTACTAAGAACTAAATGCATATGGTCCAAATATTCATTACTAACACAATCAACAATGCACCATAAATGGTTATCAAGCTTATGTACTGAGAGTTGAATACAATCAACACCTAATCTCTATCAATATTTTGCATTCAAAAACGACTATATGTACATACTGCATTTATCTTTCCTTTATCTGACACAATATTAAAGCTAAGGTCGTATTAAGATTTTAAACTTCTAGATGTTCAATGGAAATTCTTGATTGCATCCACCATAGTGGGAACCAATCTATGTGACACTAGGTATAGCATTGTAAATTTAGGTGTCAAAGATTGGCCTTTTATATCATAGAGTGTATTCATCAATGCCCAGTGTATGAATTATTTAATTGCATTTTCTCCAAAAGATAAAATAATTTTTACTTACTTTAATTTACCTGAACAGCTTTTGTTATGTAGATGAAGGCATTTCTTCTCATGAGAAGGATTTCTCTTGCAAAACAAGCCTTGAGGAGATCCCATTTCGATAGTGAGTAGATATTGAAGGATAAAGCATTCTTGTGCCCTTTTGATTTATCATAAGGCACTGAAAGCTCTTCGGCAAAATTTTGACCATCTTGAGATGCTTTAAACTTCTCACAGAAATGGTCAACTGTAACAAACTTGTATGTTTCCTCACTACGGTTCCAGTATTGTTGTTGGTCTTTCTTAGACAAAACCTATACATAAATTTGGAAGAGGAATACTAAAAAGCAAGTCAAACACACTACATACTGACCTATATTCAACTCCTTAATACTAAAAAGTTGTATTTTGAACTTGTACAAAATTATAAGTACATTATTCAAATGCTAAAACTCAAAACAATGGAATAATGGCTGCTAGAAATACTATAGAACACCAATTGTCCAATTTATTTTATCCATACTACATAAGTTGATCCTTAGGTAGAAATTTTGACATGTGAGATTCTATTAGAATTATCGAATCTCAATTATGCCCTTAGTAGACCTGCCAAACTATTTAAATATACTACTAGTCCTTAACTCCTTATCTTCAAACATCCATTTCAAAAATTACTCGAACTATTTGAATTACACATACCTCCTGAAGAAAGTCAGCGGCACCTTTTCTTTGTGGGCACTTGAACCCACATGATTCAAAGAAACTCAAAATACAACTCTTTGAGCCATGGTATACAATTTTCCCTTCAGCCATCAAGATAATATCATCAAAAAGTTCATAAGTTTCTGGTGCTGGTTGAAGGAGTGACACTAGTATGGTAGACTCAGAGATATGACACAGTTGTTGGAGGCAAGAAACAATTTGGAAGGTGGTAGAGCTGTCCAACCCAGTTGATATTTCATCCATGAAAAGTGCTCTTGAAGGTCCAACTATCATCTCCCCTGATTACAAGAAGAAACTTTCAATAAAAAGAATAGGAAAATAAGCTTCTTTGTTGAATTAATTAACTTGTTTCAGTTGACCCCTAGAAGATAAACTTAGCTATCCATTGCATAAAAAAAGAACATTTCAGCCATACACACTCTTTTGTCTTTTGCAAAACAAACAAAAAAAATCTGTTCTGATACATATATTTAGGTGGCTTGCATGTTTTGATGAAAAAGGAAGTATACACTATATCAGTACCTGCATTGTTTGGGTTAGTTACAACATAATTCTTTTATAAGCATGTTTTTGACAGATCTACTAAAAACAACATTCTCAAATAGAATTGGGATTGACAAGAGGGTAGAACCTCTCATACATAAATTTGGAATTTTAGATGTTGAATTGCAGTGTTTTGATCTAACCATTTCTATATTACAATTGAGATGACATGGAAGCATCCTAAAATTATTCAATATATATGTATTGGTTAAATCACCTGTGGTTAGTCTCTTCTTCTCACCACCTGAAATACCTCTTCTCATGACATCTCCTACTATTATGTCAGCGCAAATGTCAAGCCCCATAATCTATAAGGTAAGAAATCATGCACAAGGTTAAAAGTTATGTGCTAGACCCTGATAATTGTTCATCGAATCGATTACCTTCATAATATAATCGGTCTGCATGCTCCTTTCTAAGCCTTCCACGGATATTGCCTACAAAGATACTTGACTGGATTGTAGCAATTGTATAGGCATGCAGAACCTGTGCCGTTTTGATAAAACGAAGAGTGCTAGAAATGAACTAGACATTTTTCTAGAATCGATGCGAGAGAATCCTCAATGATGAATTGTATTAGGAAAAGGGGAGAAGTGCACACTGTTGTTTAGATATGTGACCATAAAAATGTTTATATAAATGTTGGTATAATCCACACACGTAGACTGGAAAAAATATATATATGAAAAAGACTGGAAAAAAATATATATGAAAAAAGGGTTAGTCTCGCGTAAAAAAAAGGGGGTTAGTCCTTACCTTCATGTATGTATCTATGTCAAGGTCGGGGGTAATCCCAGCCTCCTTCTCCCTCCTAATGACTTCCTTCATGATTTCTAATTTGCACAAGAAAATAACGACACTTGTTAAGTAGAGGGAATGTTAACAAATAAAGATAATTTATTTTTCTCGCCAGGCTAAGCAATTCAGTAACTGAACCTGCTCTGGTGCCTACGCCCTGAAACCTAGCAGAGAAGTCGAGCGTCTCTCTAACGGTCATCTCAGGGATATGAAGATCATATTGAGAAATGTAAGCTGATGTCTTGTCTGGAACAAAGGTGTTGAGATTCACACCATTGTACTCCACTTGGCCGGTTACCTGTAATATACAATTAATATATATATAGCTGGTACATTGGCAGCTTATGATTAGGTAATGAATTGGTGGATGAATCGAAATTGGCTAATATAACAACCTTGAGATTTTTGTTGAGCTTTCCAGCGAGTGCGAGCAGGAGGGTGGTTTTGCCGCAGCCGGGGGGGCCAAGAAGGAGAGTCAGCCTGCACACCATGTAATGTATTGGCATCGATGCATTAATCAATCGATCGAGCTGGAGCCTGGAGTACATGCCTGGAAGGCTTGAGGATGCCGGTGACGTCGTTGAGAATGGGGATCCTTGCATGCCGGCGGCTCAACCCCAGCGCGGTGGTGAGCACCTGCTGCAGGGAGAGCACGGTGTTGAGGAGCGTGGGCAGCGGCTTGCCGGAAACCACTTGGCAGTCCGCCTCCACTTGCACGTTGCGCCACCGCACCTCCACCGTCGGCTGCCGGACGCCCACCTTCTCCATCCTCCGCCGCTGCTTGCGGAGCAGCCTCAGGTTGTCGCGCTGGATGTCGGCCACCAGTCTCTCCACCAACACCCGCCGCTCCGCCGCCCCCAGCCGCCGCACGTCCACCTCCTCCGACGACAGCACCGACGTGCGCATCCTGTCGAAGGTGGGTAGCCTCTCGATGGCCGCCCATGTCAGCTCAGCTTCCTCTTCGTCGTCCCCACGATGATCCCAGCGCAACGACGACGACAAGGACGACAGGCTCCTGGTTGCCGCAGCTCGCAACGACGATGACAGCGCGCGCACTGACACCGCCTTCTCCTCTTCTTCTTCTTCTTCTACTTCTTCTTCTTCTTGATGCTGCTGCTGCTTCTTCTTGATCTTGTCCTCCATCTCCACCTCTTCGTTGATCATGCTAGCTAGCTAGTGCTGCTCAACGCCGGCGGCCCCTTTTGATTCTAGCTCATCAACAACAATTAATCTGATCGACGTTGACAATCTGTTCAATTTTTACTCTGCTTTGCTTGTTTCTCCGCGAGAATTTCCTTTCCTTTTGTTGACAAAACCACAATAAAGAACATGCATATTGTGTGCAGTGGACACAAAACTACTCGCCCTTGAATTGACAGGTCAACCAAGTTATGGCGTCATACGCAATTAAGCCCTCTTCATCTCAATACTACATGTACCTGGCTTTGGCTTTTCTAATCCAGTACAAGCTAAGCTAAGCAATGACGCCACTCGCACAGGCATATGATTCCTACTATTGCATTTTCCAGGCCTGCCCAGATCCATCTAATCATCACAATTATACCACATAAAAGTCTTAGTTATGGAGTATATATGTACTTATTATACATAACAGTATTTATCTTCAATCCTAGCTGCTAGTTGCAATTGAACTATAGACACATGGTATAGTTTTCATATATGTACATCGATCAGTTGCCTGGAAGCTAAATAAAACTAATGATACAATTGGACTATTCAAATTTCGATAAACTATATATATACACAAACACACATGACACATACCACATTGGAGGTCATTTCCCACGTTGAGGTCAAACCTGGGATCCACTGTTTGCATGTATTGGTGATGTCAAGAGCAAGTAGATGACGGGAAAAATACTCTGCTTTAATTTGCTAAGAGGATTTGTATTGAAGGTCTCTTTAGGCTTTTTGCAATTCCCTAGGCATTATAATTTGACTTTCACTGACTTTGGAGGGAGAGAATATAAGCTCTTTGGAAACTAAAATCTATGTGGATATTTGTTCTAGACAACAGTTTAGAGTTGAAGATTTTCATATCTGGAAGATGAAGATTTTTGTATGACTTGTTCTTAAGGGTAGAAAACAATCTGAGGAAGAGAGGTTGGCACAATTGTGGCAACCATGTTCCTTGGATTATGTATTGGCAAAAAAGGGTCCTTGGATTATGTATTGTTAAAAGGATCTGTGCGTTTATCTGTTTATGAACAGTCATCATGTTGGTGGAAACTGAGGGACAAAGATCGTTATGAACCTTTCCTCTTTTATATTTCTTAGACGAGGGGATGAAATAACTAGTGTATTTCATTTCACATTAATCAGTGTACAGTATAACACTTCATGCATTTTCTAATGATACTAATATATGCACATGCATGCATCTTTATGTTCGAGCAACACATACACATGAAAGAAAAGAAAGCAGATCTCCACGGATGAGTTGGTCAGCCGAATGTCTTCTCGCTGCTGTAGCACATGTAGAGGAAGCCATCGTCCTCATCTTTGTATGACTCGTACACACTGCCCATCAGCTGAGCTGCAGCCACAGCAAAATTGCATATCTGAAGCTTCAACAGGGGAATCAAGCAGGACAAAAAACAGCCCAATATGCAAAGCTCACCAGTCTGGGGCAACGTGTTGTTGACAAACACAAACAGTGCTATTCCTGGAGACAGATGTAACCTTGAACGAAGTATGAAAATAAACTGCCCAACTGGCATGTCACATGGAACTAGGTACCTGCAATCACCACTGCTTTTCAGCCCTCCAAATTCAATCAGCTTCTAAGCAAGAACATGAAATTAGCTACTCACTTGCGCTTCTCCATTTCTGGAAGACTACTTCTTGAAAACCTCTCAACAATGACCTGCAATCATAGATACTAGAATCTTAGCATAATGTTCAAGAAACACACTTCAGAAGAAAATGCACAAATGAAAAGTAATCAGTTTTGATGTGTTCCTGTGGAATTCAACGACACAGATGGTTTAGGTACGAATTCTGGTTTTGGTTTAGTTTTCAGGATCCAGTACTTGCAAAACTGATTCACAACAGAGTTAACTGAAGCTAACGTGCAGAGACAAAAGGGTAGGTAGTGCAAATTGAACTATTTCTATCTAGGACTAGGAATACCCCCAAGAATGCTCCATGAGTTTGACCCTGAGCCCTGATTGACCCTGAGCCCTGATTCAATCTGCAACATTTAAACAGGGTAGGAAATACAATGGCCAATAACTTGCGAATAACAGAGCCCAACTAATTTCTTTTTGCACAATGTTAAGATAATGGAAAATGATGTGATCACAGTCTACTTGCTAGATGAATAAAAATGGAATAGGTAATTCAGTCAGCACCTCTATCCTCTCATTAAGTGCTTGAAAATGTTGACCCAAACCATTGACAAGAAACTGCCGCACGCAAATGGGTACTTGTGTTGGAAATAACTAACCAACACAGCGGAGAATCAACAGAACAGAACATGTATGCAGCATCTATTTGATTTTCTTTTCAGTAAAGTTTCGCTAGAGTTGTTGGACAGCTCAAGAGAAACATGAAGGGATTTGAATAACATCTTCAGTCACATGACGACATATATAGGAGCGAGGTGCATCGTCTGCAACTGTGCTGACGAAACTGTGACTCATCTCTTTCTCCAATGTCAATTCGCCCAGGAATTCTGGAGAGCCTTGCGTATATCTGTGGTTTCGAATGTTCAAGATCTTGCTGACCTCGCTGCTCCCTGCCACTTGCCTGTCAAGCACTTCCAAGTTTTTTTCTTACTTTGTTTCTGGGGACTTTGGATCCATAGACACGACGTTGTTTTCCGGGGGCTTCCTAACTCCCGGACAAGGTTAGTGGCTAAATGTATTGAGGACGCTACTTTGTGGGCTGAGCACCTCAGTAGAGAAGATAGGCCGGTTGTGACTAACTGGAAAAGTCTTCTTTCTTCTTCTATTCGCTCCGACTAATGCTGTAATGCTTCCGGTTGTACCCCCTCTTCCTTTTTTCCAATATAATTTAGGTGGGGAATCTCCCCCCCCCCGTGATTAATTCCAAAAAAAATATAGGAGCGAGGTTATTGTGGCACAGTGATGATATAATGTTGATTGGAGTGCGTGCGAAGAATGTGAGTTTGCAAAATTTGATGGCATGGCGGCTGAGTTATGTATAGGTGGTACTGTAGCAGCATGAGGAACTTGAAGGAAGGGGAAACTGGTAGGAGAAACAAGTAGTGAGAGAGAAACAATTGTGGACATCACATCACATCACATACGGGGATCCTGGCGGGGTAGGAGGCGATCATGGAGGCCGACTCCTTGGCCCTCTCCTCTGTAAACAAGAATTCGATTCAAGTCAATACTATCCATGAACATGAATAGTACTAAATCTGAAAGAACTAACCCAGGGTGAACTCCTCCTTGAAGGGCTTGGGCTTCATCTCTATCTCTAATTCAAATGAGTCTCTCTCTCGTCTTCTTCCTCCCTTCCTTGATGCGAATCTGTCTGTAGCTAGGGTTCGCTGGTTGCTTGCGTGCTGGTTTGGCTTTGAATTGAACAATTCCGTCGTCCATAGACTCCAGAAGAAGAGGAAAGGACGAGAAGAAGAAGAAGAGAGAAGAGCAAAATAAAGCCCAAAACAAAAAGGAAGAAGAGCCCAGCCCAGCCCAGCCCATGTCGTGTCGTCTTCCCCAGTCCGCACCCAACCCAAACAAGGAGGAGGAGAAAGCAACTCCACTCCGCCTTCCGCCGCCGCCGCAACACCATCAAGAAGATGGCGGCGGACTCGCTGCTGGACATGTCCCTCGACGACCTCATCACCAACAAGTACAAGCGCCGCTCCCGTCCAGGTCCAGCGCCCTCTGCCCGCCGCTCCCACTCCCGCGCCGCCACCCGCTCCGCTGCCGCTCCCTATCACGCCATCACCTTTCAGGTATAGTTTCTCTTTCTTTTTCTTGATTTCTCGCCTGACCCAACGACCACGATCTATTCTTCCTAGGCGCCGCCCACGGCCTACGTCCACCCGACGCCCGCGGCCAACGTCGAGACCGGCACCAAGCTCTACATCTCCAACCTCGACTACGCCGTCTCCAACGAGGACATCAAGGTACCACCACCCGCTCCTCCTTTTTCTTTTTCTTTTTTCCCCAAAAAAAATTACTATAATCTCAACTCACCGTACCTGGATAGCTGCATTAAACTCTTATTGAATTGTCATCTTTATATTCCTCAATTCCCCCATCTTTTCATTTCACCAAACCAATTTTGCTTATTATTTAGGGTACATCCCTACACACACTCACAACTTACCCTTTTCTTATGGAAAGGAAAACCACAGCTTTCTTCATTATTATACTCTTAAGTCCACCTACAAAGCCTCAGCTTTGTATCTTTCCAGACATTTAGAGCACTCATTAACCTTTTTCACAATTTAATTATTGTCTCATTCTCACTAAATTGCTCTACAATTTGCTGCTTACTTTACTCAGGAACTCTTCTCTGAGGTTGGCGATGTCAAGCGTTACTCTATTAACTATGACAGGAGTGGAAGATCCAAGGTTCCAAACCCCACCTTTCTTTTTTCTTTTACTTAATATGTGTCACTCTTTTTATGTTAAAATGCTCATTACTCATACCCTGTTTTGCCAGGGAACTGCAGAGGTTGTATTTTCCAGAAAATCTGACGCCCTGGCTGCTGTTAAGAGGTACAACAATGTGCAGCTGGATGGCAAACCTATGAAACTTGAGCTCATTGGTATAAATATTGAGCCACCACCACCTGCTATTTTTGGTTTCGCTGCACCAGCTGGATACTTCGATTTTCCTCCCAAAAGGTTAGTAGCTTCCATATACAGCATTGTTTTTCTCTCCCCATGAAACAATTAACTCTCAAAATTAACTACTAAGGCCTTGTTTGGCACAGCTCCAGACAGTAGATTTGAAGTTTGTATGATAAATTATAGTGGTTTAAAATTTTAAAATTCATCCAAAATGTGAAAAAAAATGATTTAACTAAATGTTATCAATGTAATCGTAGATCCATGAATTTGTGAAGCTAGGAATACCCAACTTCTAGAAATCTTGGATCCTGAGCTGTGCCAATGAGGGCCTAAGATAAACCTGCTCTGCTTTGTAGGCATAGTCTGTAGTAGTACATAGTTTGATTATTACCTGCACAAATAAGTACCAGCTGATAATGTCTGCCAGACAGAGCTTCCCCGGTCACCAGTAAAGTTTGTACAATGGGGTTCTGACAAGACTGAACTTCAAAAGCGGTTCTTCTTGGAAAATCTTGCCGTACTTTTGAGACAAAATTTGAGTTTATGCCAAGATCTGATGGAAATATAGAAAATTTTAGACGAAGTAGATTCTCCTGGGACTCAAACTTGTGAGCTCGCATTCAGCATGATACCACCAATCTGCGTTAGATCTTGCAATATGGTTTGTTTGTTAAATTACTCAAACTACCTATAAATCCTGAAGTAACTAGCCAGGTCTTCTTCTTAGGTAGTCTTGAATTCAAGATAACCAAATTTTACCGAAACTAGGGGATATTTCGAACCTTGGATACAGTGCCACTAGACTGCCTTAAAAGTCCAAGCAGGATAGGATCACCTGAGACATGTATCCCTTGTATTTATTAAGAATCACCTGGAAACCTTGTTTCTTGCCTCAATGTTACCTGCAGATAGTATGCCCTGGCCCTATTACAGTTTCTATCAAATGTGGAGTGAGACTGAACTTGAGTATATCCAAATACCATTTTAAACTGTTTACTTTTCCAGGGAACCATTTAAAATTGTTTTGTTATATGATATTATGAATCAACAGAATTTGCACTGTGTTTTTTTAAGCCTAGTTTGTCAGGAAGATTCTGAGTAAAACATGTCCAGTGCTGAAATTTTCAGTGGACCTGGCAGGGGTGGAAGAGGATGGCCTCGGGGCAGGGGTGGATTTGGTGGGCGTGGTCGGGGTCATGTGGGTCGTGGGCGAGGGAGGGGAGACCGTGGAAGTCGGAAGATTTCTGCTGAAGACCTGGATGCTGACTTGGACAAGTACCATGCGGAAGGAATGCAAATGAGCTAGATGACCCTCACGCTTTGTTGCCTTGCCTTGATTGCATTAGGTAGAGACAGGGGGACAAACTAGTAGGCCTTCCTTGGTCTCCTTGTTAGTATTTTGTAGGGATAGATGCAGACCAACATATGTATACTTTGTTTAGATGGTGTCATAATTTTGAGCAGGGAATGGCTAAGCTTAACCTGGTAGGTAGAAGCTAGCTCATAATATGTAACACGGAGGGAGCACAACTTTGAACTTTTATAGCTAGTGTTGAACTTTTAGCTAGTGTGGGACTGTGGGTTGATGGACACACAAGCAAAGCAAGCATGCAGCTTGGCAGCCTGGCAAGAGGATTGAATTGATTATGTGCTGTTGTAGACAAACAGAATAGAGAGGTACAGTAGAGTAGATGCTAATGAGCGAGGAGTATGAGGTCGAGCATGTAGGCCTCCAGCTGGAGGGCCTCCTTGGCCATCTCTCCCATGCAGAACCCAATGGAAGCCAATGCTAATGCTACTCCTTGATCTTGCTGCTGCTGCTGCTGTGACAGGAACGACCGCACCAGCATCTCTGGTGCATCCTCGTCGTCACAGCAACAGGTGTCACTGCCGCTGCTGACCCGGATGCCGGCCTCCAGGTCCTCCTCGTCTCTGCTGCTGCTGCTGCTGATACGACTGAGTCGGAGGAGGAGGTCGGCGCTTCGCTCCAGGGATGCGGAGACGAGGCAGTGGAAGCGCTGCGTTGCATCCTCGTCTGCTGCTGGTATTGGAGTTGGATGTGCCTGTGTGTAGAGGTAGAGCAGCTGCGCCATCCTGCCAAGGCTCCCCGCCACCTTGTGGTAGCAGCTCGCCGGGAACGGCGGCGACCACGGGAAATGGGGCTCGCCGGCAGCCTCTGCCACGCATCTCTCCAGCAGGGCCACCTGCTCCTGCACCGCCTTCACCTTCACTTTGGTCGTCGTCTGTCGTCCCCGACTGAAGCAGCCTTTGAGTGCGGCGAGGCAGCGGTCGAGCTGTGCCGTGGCCTTGGTGGACGGCCTGGCGGCGGGCTGGAAGACGAGGTCGGCCACGATGATGCAGGCGAGGCCTATGAAGGTCTCCACCAGGCGTGCGACGGTGAAGGCCATGGGCGGCTCGTCGTAGCGGCGGCCAACGATGATGATGCCAGACACCGCAGCTGCTACACCCCCAGCGCCAGCGGGGCCGTAGGCACGACTGCGCTTGAGGAAGCCGGCAGTGAGGATGAGCCAGGGGAGCAGGGCGAGGAAGCGCAGCTCCATGCGATCGATGACAAGGCAGGCCAGCGCGCCATATACGGATCCGAGAGCGGTGCCGTGAGCACGCGCAATGGCGAGAGCCCAGGTCCACTCGCGGCCGGTGGCCATGGTGGTGGCCACGACGAGCCCCGACCAGAAGCCGTGGTCGCTGCTGAAGAGCAGGCCGAGCAGGACGGCGAGGCCCAGCGAGAAGCTGCACTTGGCCGCGGCCACCAGCCTCCTCCTCATGGTGCTTCTTGTCGTTTGCCGAGGGCACTGGTGTTTCTTCTTCCTCGTCTGCTCCGGTTGCTCTTCATCGTCGTCTTTTGTTGTTGCTGCTGGGATCACCTTCACTTGGGAGGCAGCAGCGTCTGAGTGTGCAGACACAGACAGCAGCAGCTTAGGTGGACGTTGGGGCGCCGGATGAGATCCTTGGAGGAGGAGATCCAAGCATAAGAAGAAGAGGAAAGGAGCCAGCTGCTGCTGCTGCTCCAGAGCACCAACAGAGACCGGCGCTAGTTTGGCCATCTCCATGCTGCCTGTGCCTGTGTTGCTGCAGCTGGGAATGCGTTTTGTGAGCAAAGCCAGGCGTACATGGTCGGTAGCGTGCTGCAGCCATGTTGGTGTCGTGCAGATGCTGCTGATAGTGTTAGTGTTAGGCCAACATGGCTGCTGCAGCATGTGGGTGCAGGCCATCTCCATCCCTCGCAGAGGCATCTCGATCAACTCGTGCAGCCGCGCACAAGCTTGTTCGTCGTCGTCATCCCACCTGCTGCTGCACCACCGTTTCAGCAGCGCCGGCATTCGCTCCCACTGCAAGTCACCCTGCGCATATGCATATAGTTACTTAGTTAATACTAATTAATTTTAGTATAATTAACTTGTAATTAATCCTACTAGCTGGGTATCGGTATCCTAGCTAGTGCGGTTGCTGACGCTTGCTTTCTGACTGCGCCGGATTCCTTGGCTTCTAGTGGATTCAATTCATTCTAGATTTCTAGTACGTCCTAGTTGGTGGCTTGCAGCTCGTGGGGTCACTCACTGCACTAACTAGCTAGTGTGACTCGCATCTCTTTTCGGCAAGGGCCATGGGGTAAGATCTCCTCATATAGTATCACTCGATCATCATATCTCATATGTAACTAATTAGCACTACTAGATTCCGACGACTCTTCTTCGATCGGGCCATCTGCATGCATGCATCTACTATCTGGAGTATACTGATTTGCTGAACGCATATAGTATACATACTTGTGCGGAGCTTATGCGGCGGAGGAGGAGGGCGCCGGCGGAGGCTGCGCGGTCGGCCTGCGACATGATGCACGCGGCCACGCACTGCCGCCGCCGTCTGCGGCAACGACAAGATGATGCTCTCTCCTCATCATCACCTGCAGCCTCGTCGCTGGAGAAGTGCAACTGGAAGGCGTCGGCCAGCAGCCTGACCCTCTCCGCCGCCACCTCCAAGTAGGCGAGCCTCTTGTCCGTGGCGTCGCGCGTGGCCAGCCTCGGGCAGGGGAGCAGCACGCCCAGCAGCGCCGCCACCACCCCGAGCGCCGTGCACGCCACCACGTTTGCCGGATGCAGCAGCACCGCCTCCGACCGCATTCTCTCCTCCCTGAACCTCGCCACGTATATGATGATGATCTGCCCCAGCGCGATCCGCTTCGCCACCGTCCCCGCCGACCCCGCCACCGCCACCGCGAACGTGCTCAGCGCCACCACCGCCGTCGTCGCCAGCACCGACTCCCCGGCGCCGGTGCGGTGCGCCAGCCAGAGTGGCAGCACCGATGGAACTGCGCCCATGGCCGTGGCGTGGACCGCGCTGAGGGCGCCGCGCAGGGAGCTGCCCAGCGTGGCGTCGGTGACTACGATGACGGTGACTACGTAAGAGAAGGCCGGGAAGGTGAGGTGGCGGCGGATGACGAGCGGAGCGTAGATGGAGGCCACGCCGACGATGGTGCAGGCCAGGGCCGAGCGGAAGCCCGTGGCGAGCGAGGACCGCCACCGCCGGCGGGGCTGCAGTACGTCTGGAAGATTATTGATCTGCCTCTCCGACTCGGGCGGCATGATAATTGGTTTATGGACGGCGCCGCCGGTGGTGGCCGCCGACGACGGTGGCATTCTTTCTGATTCTAACTATATATTAGTCGCTTGGCTTGTCTGGCTTATTAGTTACTTATTGGCCCATGCATGCAATGCAATGCATCGTTTGCATCGTACGTATATATATAGGATCGGTGCGCGTCAGCTGCAACTGCATGCATGCCATCTTATTGATCGACCTGTTACTGCTAGGTCTCTGCACGTATCGATCTGTGCTCCAAATCAATTTATAAATTGTAAAATGGAAATCAGCCCGCAGCGTATATAAATAAATTAACAAGAGTAAAGTAGGAGTTTGTTTCTTTCAACCATAATTAGTGGCCACTCTTGCCACTCCACTGCTTTTGGAGCTAGCTAGCTGAGCTCATCGATCCTCTATGACATGTATGCATGCATCCATATTGATGTCGATCGGTCATCTCCGTATACTTTATTTTGTGTAGTGTATGAATTACAAGGAAATTAACCGTGCAGTGCCTTCCACCTGGACGCGCACGGCCGGAAAGAAAAGAAAAGAAACGCACGTGTGGATGCTAGCAGCAGGTCATGCACGATACATATATGGTACTTCTATAGTGTAGTGCGCAACTGCGATGCGGCGAAAAGATCGCCGATCAATACAGTATAATCCAAACAAGAAGACCACTGGAACATTGTAAGAGACCATGCATCTCTGACTCCTGAGGATCAATGCACGGCCGCAGGAGGGCATGAAAGGTTGAAATGGTATATATGCATCTCACACAGTCGTACTCCACCATGCATTAATTATCAAATCTTGCAAGGTTAATTAAAGAGCTAGCGCTAGACCTGCTTAATTAATTACAGCATTTTTAAGGGTCAATAAAAAAATACTCAAGTATCATCTCAGTCCCCTAGCTCACAGAGTCAGTCGTCATCTCTCCCCGATCCCTCGGCGTGCTCTGTGGTATATATAGTGACCACAATCTCACGGTGAGAAAAGTGACCGAGCAATATCATCTACTGAATGTTCCACTATATATCCTAGCTAGCCGTACGTGCAGCAGTAGTGCGTGGTGTAGTACCCCTGCAAGTAGTACGTACGTTACGGTCGATCGGTGACGGATGGCCCTAGCTGCAGCCGGAACGGCATGGACAGCATCGATCGATCGCACGTACGTACGTATAGGCAGCTTACTTTGGCCCTTCAAGTGCGTGGAAGGGGCAGGGCATGCTTTGTGAATGCCCAATTCGTTGGTACCTAATTTCTTCCACTGCATCATCTACACTACATATACTTGTTTTTGCACGCATGTTGGCCGGCATACCTAGAACAAAAGTTGGTTAAAGCTATTTATCGATCGATCGAGCATCGATTCCATGAATTTTACACACACCCACACACATATATACGAGCAGCTGCTAGTTTTGTTACCATAGTGCAACTTGCACACAAAATGCTAGCTCCACACTTTTAGTGCAAATCCCATAGACATGTTAATTGTGGCTAGCTCTGCTGATCTCATCGCAATTTAATTTGCAGCGTGTTTAGGCCATCTTTGTTTAGGCTTAGCCTTATTGGCTTAGACTTTTAAATCAGCTTATTGGCTTATATATATGATTTATAAACCGGGAGATTTAATGTCCTAAGTTTAATGGTGGAGTCATACATCTACCTCACATAAGCAAAAAAAAAAAAACTTCTCTAACCTAGCTTTTGGCTTAATAGTATTAGAGTGACTTATGGCTTAAAAAAAGTCAAACGAATAAGCTGCTTGTTTGTTTAAGCTTAGACTTTTCAGCTTATAAGTTGGCTTGTAAGCCTAAATAAAGAGGGCCTTAGAGTTATAGACTATTCATTATTTATCATGCATTAATCACTTAGGTATATACATATGAACTCTTTTAATTTCAATCCAGCTTAACTGTTTAAAAAACAATTAGTTATAAATATGAGCACTGTTCGAGCACTGCCCAATCCGTTTGTCCATGGACCATCCCAACGCCTAACGTGTCGGCACCGCACGGCATCAACCAACGGTCTCAAGCACTGATGACCGAGCAAAGATAAGAGATGGCGATGTAGCATCAGCCATTGGTGTAGGAATAGAGCACGAGGAGCTTATTGGCGATGAGCGCGGAGGCCAACATAGTCATTAACAAGGAGGAAGAGGCGGTGTGGTCACTAACGAGGAGGAAGAGGCCACAGAGTATGTAGGAGACTGTTAAACACGCAGGTGGCAACGACGACATATGCAGGAGGAAGCAGAGCATATCCTAACCAGACCTTAACCCTAGTCCTTAACCCTAGTCATCTCCGACTGTCTGTGCGAACACTTTTTTCTTATTCTTTTCTTTTTTGAACTGTTTGAGCCATATATAAGGTTAATGGACTAATGATCCCTTCTGGCCCATGTGCCTAAAATAGACCCATGCTAGCACGACACAACCCGTCTTCTTACTAGGCCATGCCTAGGCTCCGACCACGGGTCATGGGCTAGCACAACACAACCCATTTCATTAGCAGTACAAAAAGAACCCATATAGTGTTAGGCCAGCCTGTTAGTTTATCCACCTAGTATGGAAAAAGGGTGTTAATTTTAAAAGGAAAAAGTACGAATTACCCCCCTCCCCGGAACTATTGCGGTAGTACGATTTACCCCCTAAACTACAATAACGGACATTTGACACCCCAAACTCTTAAAACTGGACGAATTACCACCCTAACTCGATTCGAAGCAGTTTTTATCCTACATGGCACACATGTGGCGATACAGTCAGCAAAAACAAATAAAAATCGGTGGGGCCCACCTGTCAGCGCTTTATTTTTTCTCTCCTTCTCTGCCCCCCTCTCCCTCTCTCTCTCTCTCTCGATGTGAAAAGAGGAAGCAGCTGGCGGGCGGTGGGCAAGGAGCCAGGCTGGGGCGGGTGGGGGCGGAGGCGGGTGCCGGCGGCTGGCGGGCTGCGGGCGGCGACGAAGGTGGGCAGGGGCAGAGGCAACTGGCGGGCGGAGGACGCGGCGGAGGCGGCTACCGGGGGCGGAGGCGGCTGCAAGCGATGGGCGAGGAGCCGAGGCTGACGGCGGGCGAGGAGCCGAGGCTAGCGGTGGGCTGAGTAGGCTGCGCCGATCTCCATCCCCGTGAGCTGAGTAGGGGGTGCCACCGTCGTCTGCTTCCGCCGCATCCAGGTGAGCACCCATTCACCACGCACACCCTCCTCATCTCGCAACAACGACTCCCGACAACTCCGGCTATCTCCCAGAGTTCGCCGCTCCCGCCTCCGTTTCCCGCGCCGGTTCGTCGAACTTCGGCTAGGACGGTCCATATCTTCGCTGTCGGGCCACGTGTCTATCCACAGAAGCCTTAGTTCATTTTTCCTAGCGTGCCACGTGGCCTAAAATACTATGAGCCACCAGCAAAGAATTATCTTCGCTGGTGGCCGACCTAAGGCTACCGCAAGCGGAGATACTTCTTTACTGGCGGTTGCGTTAAGTCCGCCGCCAGCAAAGACATGTCTTCTCTGGCTGCCGTCCTAAGGCTACCGCCAGCAAAGAGTTCTCTTTGCTGGCGGGCGTTCCTTTCTCGGCCGCCAGCGAAGATGCGTTTTGGCTGACGGTAAATAACTGCTGGCGAAGATCTCGACATTTTCACTAGCCTTTGCTTTGTGGCGGCTGCGATTTCCGCCAGCGGAAACCGAAAATGGCCGCCACGAAAGATGGTTTTCGTAGTAGTGCTGTGTTCTGCCCCAACTTGGCCTCTGCGGCATGCAGCCGCCGCCTGGCAAAGCCCTCCACCACCGGCCACAGGTGCCGACGCGGCGCCTGCTCCAGCCCACCGCCGCCCGTCCTCGCGCCGCCGCCCACCTCCCCGCCCATGCGCACTGCCCCGTGAGAGAGAGAAGAGAGAGGAGAGAGAGAGGAAGAGGGGAGAGGAGTATGACAGATGGGACCCACATTTTCTTTAATAAATAAAATGCTGACTGGATTGCCACGCGTACGCCAAGTAGGACAAAACCGCTCCGGATTGGGTCGAGGTGGGTAATTCGTCCTGTATTGAAAGTTCGGGGTGAGTAATGTCTTGTTTTCGGGTTTAGGTGGATAATTCGGTCGACCGCGATAGTTCAGGGGGTAATTCGTAATTTTTCCATTTTAAAATTTAGGACCTTAACTAGCTTAAGGTCTAGCTGGTTAGTGGCTTACTTTATTGTAAGTATGACAAGGCATATAGAGTGTAGCTAGGCAAAACCTTAATCAAGAAACTTTGGCTCAATTTGACCGACATGTGGGACAATGATCAAACAAGACTAAGTCTAAAAGTCAATAGCATTATATATTTTTTTAAAAGGATATATGTAGTATAGTAAAGACATACATGCTAGTAAGTATAGCAGCTAGCTAGCCATATTATATAGTAGGTAGGTGATCACTATGATGTTTGCTTGCCGCAATGGATGGTGTCGTCGTGCTTGGCCTTGCGCTCCGCCTCGAAAGACGTACTTAAGTCGTGGTCCTGCACATGTGAAGCGGAGGTGGGGGATGTCCTGTGGTGGAGCCAGTCGATGATGTCGCGGAAGACGGCATCGATGTTGTGAGGGAGTTCGCCGGAGGTGAGGGCGTGCCACATGCCGGTGTAGAGGTGGAAGGTCTTGTCGGTGGTGGAGGCGGAGCGGTAGAGGAGGTCGCTGACGGAGGGGTCGGTGACCCGGTCGGCGGCGCCGTGGAGGATGAGGAAGGGGAGGGAGACGTGGGGGAGGATGGTGGACTCGATGAGGATGCTGACGCGGAGCAGCTCGTAGGCGGTCTTGAGGCGGGGCCTGCCCTTGTAGCACAGTGGGTTCCCTCGGATCTCGTCTCGCTTCCCCTGCATCCTGTATGCCAGGTCGATCACGTCATTCGTCGGCACCACCCGCCACGTCGGTATGATGCTTGTCATCACCTTCAGCACGCTCACCACCATCGGGTGCGGCCGCATCTCCTCCGCGATCTGCAACCACGCATTTTACTAGTATTCAACCACATGCATCCATGATATTTGAGGCAGTCAGAAACGTTTCCTTGCGTTGCGTTAAAAGAAGATAATAATCTGAAAGTGGCCGGCCGGTAGGTAGCTTAGAAAATGAGAAAGAGACAGCCTGTTCTGTTATGTAGTATAATCTAAATATCTAATCTAATCTTGGGGACGCATATGTAGACTGAATGATTCGTGGATGGCATGCATGTGGCGGGCAAAAAGAAAAAGGAAAAGTCAGAGTCAAAGGTTAAGATGGAGTTGAACGGACCTTGCACATGGGGGCGACGAGAATGGCGCCGGTCCAGAAGTCGGGGCGCAAGCGGTGGAGAAGAAGGGCGACGGCGCCGCCCATGGACTCGCCGAGGAGGAATCTGCGGCGGGGGAAGGAGGCGGTGGCGGTGGAGAAGAAGGAGTCGCAGTCGCGGACGAGGGCGTCGAGGTCGGGGACGTAGCCCTGGAGGCCGTCGGAGTGGCCGTGGCCCTCGTAGTCGATGCCGTGGACGGCGTAGCCCGCCCTGGCCAGCCGCTCCGCCGTGCCGCGCATCGTCACGCTGCACTCCACCGCGTACCCATGGCACAGGCAAACCACGCCTCTACTGCTCTCCTTGGGAATCCACGCGCAGGTGAAGAGCCGCATCCCTCGCGAATTCACCACCCAATCCTCCGAGTAATTGTACCCACCCCCATCGCCGCCGCTGCTGCTGCTCATCGATCGATAGATATTCCTGCCCTGGCTACTACTGCTACTACCACCACGGCACCACCTGGACCTGCACCTGGCTTAGCAACTTAATTAGCAGATGCAGCTGTAGAGGGCAGAAGTGCTACCAAGGAAGGAAGGAAGGATTTAAAGGCAGGCAGCTAGCAGCCACGGCCGAGCCGAGGATTGAACAACGAATTTGAAACAGAGTAATTATAATAATCTACAATCCTTCGTTGAACCCGCCCGCGCGCGCGCGGATAATCAATTAATTAATTGATCGTTTTAGAACGTGCACGTAACACGTCGCGTGCAACATGTGGACACGTACGTTTTGGGGGCGACGACCGATCCATATATAATTCCCTCAAATTAATCAACGACTTCTATATATTATCGATCTCGCTCTTTATTGGTATTTCTTCTTCTTACTTCCTTAATTAACTTAATTTGGCCCTCAGAAAATTACATTACATACAGAAACAATCTATACTCCACAAAACTATAGGACGGACGTATTATAGTATGGCAAAATCTAAATCAAAAGGCCTCTCGTTTTAGTGCTAACGAGAGACCTACCTAGATGTTAACTGTAGTACTAGTCCCCATCAAGTAAGTATAAAATATATTTCTATCACCTATGTTTTAAATAAAATTTTCTTTTAAACTATTCATCCGATTTATGATCCGATTACACGCGGTTGTGTTTGTAAGAATTAAATCTTTACAACAAGATCTCACATGATTATATTTTGATGAAAAATTACAAATTACTTTTATAGTATATCTAAATTACTTTTAGATTTCACTAAATTACTTTTTAGACATATAAAAGTAATTTCAGTAAAACTTAAAAGTAATTTACATATATTATAGAAGTAACTTAAGACAAAAAGGAAGTAACTTTGTCATGACATTAAAAGTAGTTCCATTATGGAGGTAAAAACGTGAGTCAATCTAAAAATTAAATTTAATCAGTACAAAATATGGAATTGACTAAAAAAAGATAATAAAATAAACAACTCACAACATTATGATTGTATAATAAGTAATTTAATCAAATCGAAAAGTAATTTATATATATGATAAAAGTAACTTACATATATAATAAAAGTAATTTACAACATATATATTTTTTTATCAAAATATAGTCATGTAAGATCTTATTGTAAAGATTTAATTGCAATGAATACAATGGTGTAATCGGATTATAAATCGGATAAATAATTTAAAAGAAAAATCTATAAGAAGAAAAAAAACATATATCATTTGGTGTATTAGTATGCAATCATGTCTAAGATGAGTATCTGGTTAAGAAAATATAGCATACATCAGACTGCTTGATGCATCTCTCATGCATTCATTTATGACACGTCTCTATACTTAAACTTTCTACTATACCTGCCTATCAACATCGATCGCCCGCCGGCCTGTATATGGTTGATACGTATCTTCCACAACAGAAAATCAAATCCACGTCTCGTTCTTCCAACCGCACAATAGTAGCACGAGCACACACAAGAGGGGTCCGTCCGATGGCTCAATGGATTGTATGCTTAAGGGCATGTATAAATGTAGAGTCTAATATAAGCTCTCTATATTAATTAATGTTACTATAGACTATTCTCCTACAATGGTAGAGACAATAAGATTTCTAAACTACTCTATTAATGAACTAAATATTTTTAGAGTAAACTGCATATTGGGTCACTATTTTTACCACTCTTTCAGCTTGGACCAGGGGTATATCTACATTTTCGTATTTGGACTAGGTAAATTTACAAAAGTTTCACCTTGGGGCTGTTCTCAGACCTACAGCTCCCTCTCTCCTCTTTGTGCTCTCTCACTCTCTTTATTCCCTCATTGGATGCTGGGTGGGCTCAAGATGCAGTGTAGCATGAAGCTGTCGGTCGAGCTCGACTTAAGTGAGGCACTAGAGCTATTTGGACTAAGGTCGAGAGTTGAGTTGGGCTCAAGGCTGAGCGCGGCACTGACGACAGCGCGACAGTGCTCAAGGTCATGGTCAAACGCGTAGTGACGCCAGTGTGGCTTGGTGGACGCTTCCAGCCAATGCCGATGCTGATCCATCCATTCACCGACGGACTAACCATCCATTCATTTGTCTCGGACAAATTGACCTCCACGCTGTTGGGTACATGGCAGGCTTGCTGATCACCTTCCTAATGGAGAGGATCAGCCGATCAAGCCGTTTACTAGCCGGTTCGTCACATTCCTAATGGGGCAGCCAGTGCAGTTCGGTGATGGTTAATTTGGGATATGGAGAATAGGAAGGAGAGCTAGAGATAGAAGAACCAGCCCAAAGTGAAGCAATGGGTAAACATAAGTGGTCCAAAGTGAAAATATTTGTTTACCCCTAGTCCAACTTGCAACAATAGTAAAAAAAAAGAGGCCCAAGATGCAATTCACTCATATTTTTATATTATACTTCTTTCCTTTTCTACACCCCATGCAACAAACTTTTCGTTAATAAATGTTAAGAGTCTACTCTAAGCCGTTGTCATGCATAGCAACGATGTTTCTCATTAATTCCCTCTCTTTCTTCCACTTTACCAAAATTACTTGCATGATAACGAAGAGAATCCGTCATTAGACACCATTGTACATGCCCTAACACCCCCAGCTTGCTCACAAAATTTTAGCACAAAAGAAAACAATCTATAAAATATGCATCACCTATCGACTTTACTGGGGTGTTTGCACACGCCATGAGCAAGTTGAATGCCTCTCCCTGAAAACAAATTACCCTAAAATCAATTACTACTATACAAATGATTTTTGCAAACAACTAAAACATATTTTCGCAAACGGCTAAGTGGCCCGCCCCTCCTATGTGTTTGTAAAAATTAGCATTTTCCTAATCGGATAGCGCACTCTCACGTGAAAATCCATGTTCGCATGCGTATCTGAGACCGCATCCGAAAATCTATTTATGCAAACAGACAGGTTAGAATGCCCAAGTGCAAACTTTTTCAAAAAATAAATAATTCTATACTTAATTAAAAAAATGCTTAAGCTTTCCGTATCCCGTAATTATTTTGGTCGTCTCTTTTTCTTCGCCACTTTTCTCTTTTTTTCGCCTCTTGTTTTTTTCGCCGCTTTTTCCTTTTTCTGTTCCCCTCGCTTTTTTTTCTTCGCCTTAATTTTCTCCATCCGCCCTTTTTCTGTCCGTGGTTTTTTCGTTTTTTCTGTTTTTTTTTCGTTTTCTTTTTTTGGCCTTACTTCTTTTTTTTCCATCACTCTACATTGTTTTTTTACACGTGGGTAAGGATTCATTTTTGATGGTTTTTTTTGCCGGACGAAACACTAGCACCCGTGCGGCCACAACAATCTTTCTACCCATACGTTGCCTCCTTCAATTGATTGCAAAAATGATTCCCCACTACCCCTCACTATTTCCCATGATTTTATTTTTTACTTTCAATTCCGCTTTTATTTACTAGATTGATTCTGTATTTAAAAGTCACCTTTTTGTCCCGTGTTTGATAGATTCGCTCCAATTTTGATAAAAACGGAAAGAGCATATTGACTATCTAAAAACTCTCAACCAATTTTGGGAGATCGAGAAAGATTCAATCAGATTTGATGGAAGGATCGATTCTAGCATTTTACGGGCACGAGACGTCTTCCGAGATTGAAGACGGCAGTCAACTATGCGAGTTGGGTCTACATTTTCACTTGTAGGCTAGGTCAAAGAGAGACGGGCTAAGCAGAGGGAGGTAACGGGTTGGGCTAAGACTGAAAAAGGAAGGAGGTAGCGGCCGGGCTGGTCTGGGACTGAAAAGAAAGGAAAGAAATTGAGCTTTTAGGCTTTTAGCCCAAAACAAAGTGAGACTGAAAAGGAAGGAGGTAGTGTGGCTGGGCTGGTCTGGGCTGAAAAGTAAGGAAATGGACTTTTAGCCCAAACCAAAGAGTATAATGTATGTGATTCAAAAATGGTTTTACCCGTTGCAACGTATGGCCATTTTTTCTAGTAAACACAAATGATTGAAAAACGCAAGCCACCTCCATCACCGCACGAATAACAACATCGTAGAAATTCCAAACATTATAACAACATCGAGGTACTATATTTATTAACGAGGTTAAGTCGAAACGTATATTTCTAGGACATTGATTAAGAACACTCCTCCCCCGATCCAATATAACTATAGTGTATCAGGGTGTTAATGAACCCTCGATCAGGCCGGCATCCAGTCGTCCCTCGACTATGCTACTATCGTCATGCAGTTAGAAAAGCTAGTGTGCCTCTCTATTTAAGAGAGCATAGAACAAAGTCCAACTCTGATTCATTCTATTCTACGCATGTTACCCATGGTGCTGGTGTCCTTGACCGAGGGCACATAGAGTGCAAAACCAGTGGCCTCCAACGGCGATGTGCCGAAGCCTGAAAACACCTGGAGCCACATCGTATCGGGTGGTGAGGGTGAAGATGATTGCGTCGATGCCGATCGAAACCCTGTACGTGAAGATACACCCCTAATGCCCAACCCAAAAGGTTGAACCAAGTTCCCATCTTTACCTCCAAAGGAAAAAGTCCACCGCCTTGCTGCCACTAAGAGGACTTGAAGAGTGGGGGGCGGGGGGGTGTAGTGGGATAGAGAAGGAAGGAGGGAGAGAGGTGGGAGGATGGTTTGTAGGCCCCACTCTATTTGTTTAAAAGAGAAATTATGACTGGGCTACCATGTGGATGCCATGTTAACAAATGCAACTGTCAATACTGCCCTGATTCACAAAGGAAAAAATCCATTTTAACTCGTTGGGTATGATTCGTATTCATCAACCGTAAACCTGGTATAACGACTACTCCCAATTGGTTGGATCGTAGGGCAATGATTTACTTCACGGGCGAGGTCTCTAGTTCAAGTCCAGGCGTTCTCCCTCCATTAAACATAGGAACTTTAACCCCAATCCAGGGTCAAACAAAGATACTTGTTAGCCTAGTCCCATGTGTACCCGTAGCCAAACTGGGAATGAATTTTTTGCTTTTTCACTGAAGTACTCTTGCTTTTGAACTCAGCAAATCCCTCCTTTTCCCGCAACAAAGTTCTTTAGTAATCCGGGCTAACTTTTGTCCATAAACCCCGCGTAAGAAGTAAAATGACAAGGGAGGACAATTCTTATAATATACTAGTGGACAAGCTCCAGGGGAATAATCTCTTTCTTATTTCTTTCCCATGAAGACCAGGAACGGGCAAATCAAGAATTTTACTTCGAATTCCGGACCTCAACATCCTGCTACTCATGGTGTTTCATGCTAATTATTAAAATCGGTGCAAAATGACTCACATGGCAGTATTGACTCTCATTGTTTCTAAACGTTCACACGTCACGTGCAACATGTGGACATGCGATCCATCCATGTCAACTCAAACCCCTAATTCAGTTCTCTCAAATTAATCAACTACTCCTCCCATATACAACATTATCAGTATCCCGATCCATCTTTTGATACTACAAGCGAAACGATACTGATCCCACCTAGTATCCGAATTTTCATACTATCTTGATCTTACTATTGATTTTCACATGATCTTACGAAATTTTAGGTAGTATCCCAAAACTACGATCACTATAATCCCACCAAATATTATTTAAAATAAGGTCGATTAAAAATAATATGAATAAATATGCTCAAGTTTACATAAAAACCAATTAAATTTATCAAAATCAATATTATATGCTTTAATTTATAAACATATTATCTATAGATATTATGTAAAAAATATGCACTTTCTAAAATCTGATAATCTGATAGTATTCCGATCCTCGATAAGATGATATTACAAATAAAAAAACAATTCTACCTAGCTAATATCTCCATACTTATTACCTTGCTGGTTCTCACCAGAAAAACAAACAAACAAACTATACATATTCTAGTATGCATATTGCACCATCCCAACATGTACGTCCCTAACCGCCTAATATAACGTCGACCTGTCACACTATAGAGCTAACACTTGATGCATCTCTCATCCATAAACATCTCTATACATAAACTACCTCTGTTATATATGCCTATCAACATCGATCGCCTGTCGGCCTGTATATAATTATAATTAAGAAAAAATGTCCATTATATTTTTTCAAACTTTTTCACCGAAACACTTAACCACCTACACAATTTCATGGTTCATTTTTACCCCCATATTGTTAAAAATGGTTTACCTTACTCCCTAATGATATTTATCTTGTTTCGTTTCTCTTTATATATGTCATATTTTACAATGGAATTTCGTGAGATTGATACATATGCATTATAACTTATCTCTCAGCATTTTCTAGAATCTTTTAATCGTTGTTTACATAGGTTGGAAGCTTTGAGACCATTTTAAACATAGAGATTTTAAATTTTAAGCAAATAGTTAAGAAAAATTTTCAAACTATTTTAGAACTTTGATAATGGTCTCATGTATGGCTGTACAACATTTAAGCAACAAAGAAAAGAAAAATAATTAACCAGTAAAGTGAAAAAAATTAATAGTTTAGAAATAAAATGAACCAAAAATAGTTTAGGGTTAAGTGATCCAATGAAATAGTTCAGTGTAAATTAGATTTTTTTCTATAATTAACATGGTATTATCTTCATAAAAATTCTACAACAATAGAAAGTCAAATCGACATCTCGTTATTCCAACCGTTGAAGCTACGGTTACATGACCACAGAAAAAATTAGAAAACAACCTATCTAGCCACCCCCCACTAGAGTGTTTGTAAGGCACCATGACCAAGATTGAACTTTGAATATATTTGTCCCATTGCTTCGGACAGATCAGCCACGGCTGTGGCTAGAAGAGAAAGATACATGTCAAACTAGTCCAGTGCCCCTGTTTGGAAGATTAGCCCAGGGCTAATTTTAAGAGCTAATGTTTAGTCTTAAATTAGTAGCCTAGGGTGATATGCTTGGATCCATAGGCTAATTGAGGGCTAAAAGGTGGAGAGAGAGTAAAGAGAGAGGAGAGAGAGAGGGAGATATGGCTGTTTTTTATGGTCCCCACAAAAAATTAGCCCCATTAGCACCCCTTGGAGGGGCTAATATTTTGAGGGGGGCTAATTCACTTTAGCCCCAAATTAGCCCATATGTTTGGATCCTTAGGGGCTAATTTAGAGCTAAAAGGTGGGGGCTAATAATTAGCCCATGGAACCAAACAGGGCCCAGGTCCTAGCTGTCAAAAGCTAGGTATCTAACCATAGATGGCCATCTGGGCCGCCCGGCACGGCACGGCCCAAGCCCGGCCGTGCCTGGGCCGAGGCTTGTCGGGCCGGCACGGCCCGACCGATGCACCGGGCCGTGCCGTGCCAGCCCACGGGCGGCATACACGGCCCAGGCACGGCCCAATACTAGTCGGGCCGTGCCGGGCCGGCCCGAAGGCACGATGGGCTATTGTGCTGCCTCACAGAAAGAGTCTATTTTTGATCCCTCAACTCTGTGGGCTGTGTTTAAATGGCTGGAAATAAGTCTATTTTTGATCCCTCAACTCTGTGGGTTGTGTTTAAATGGCTGGAAATAAGTCTATTTTTGGTCCCTCAACTCTGTGGGTTGTGTTTAAATGGCTGGAAAATAAGTCTATTTTGTATACCTATTTTCTTGGGCCATGCCTTATACGATTATATAAGTCTATTTTTTGTCCCTATATTTTTTTTATTTGATCGGGCCGTGCCGGGCCGGCCCACCGTGCCGAGGGTGCAGCCCAGGCACGGCCCGGCTGTCGGGCCGGGCCGGCACGGGCACGACCCTAGTCGGGCCGGGCCGTGCTTGGGCCGGGCCAAAATTGCGGGCTTCGTGCCGGGCCGTGGGCCTCGGGCCATATGGCCATCTATATATCTAACCAACTGCATCCTAAAACTCAAAATATTAAAAAAACCATATCATCATCCATTAGCAATTATTACATCATAATTCTCATGCAAACATGCTATGTCATCTATATTTTAATATATTCTAAAGCTTTAAAATACAAGCATGTTAAATTATCATCCCACATAATTTACACAATATTTCAACACACATTACTTTCAATTTTGAATTACATATCAATCTATATACTATTTAAATTATCATAAACCACATCAACTTAAGTGGTTTATAGCCTTTCCAATGATCAATCATAAATACAAATTCTATAAGCTTACATCATCTAGTTATATTACACGTTATTTCTACTATTATCATATTAAACTCTTGCAACAACCCATGGGGTTTCATCTAGTATATCAAATGAGCGTCTTAAAAGAATTTTGTCCCCCACTAGAATTTTGTCAACTGAAATACTAAACCCTGGGGGTGTGACTGTTAGAACCAAATCAATCTACTTCTTTGGCTAGTTTGTGCAACAGTTTTATTTGACGTGACATGTTGACTTGACCACCATAGCTAATGTGGTACAATTTTATTTAAAAAATGATCGTGGGGCCCATATGTGAGTGAGGGTTCTGTTTCCTCTCTCCCTCTGCAGTAGTGAGGCAAACAAAAAATGCCATTTGTCATACATGTCAGATGGGCCTCTTCTAGGGCTAAGGCAGCGCGAGGTTGCCGGTGGTATCGAGGGGGGCTAGTGAGGGTACCGTCGGGGTAGAGAAAGATTATGGAGAGAGAGAGGGGAAGGGATCCTAGACCCTGAACCGGTAACGACCGCTCATCGTTGTTATGGGGGCTGCCATGGCTTGGCATTGGAGAACGAGTAGTTGTTGCCTAAGCTCCACATGATAATCAGGGAGATGTGAGCGGCCACAGCTACACGAGGAAGGGCTCCAATGCCCTCTGTGTTGCCCCGTCTCGGTCCTCTCAGTATCAATCTGAGTACCCAGCCGTCTCCCCAAGATTAATCTTCTTAGGTAGCGTCAATCTGAGCGCCCAACTGCCTCCTCGATATCAATATGCTTGGCCCGATGTCGATTTGCATGCCTAGCGTCCTCTCATCACTGGTCTGCTATGGCAATGTTACAACAGTATGATAAAACCATGGTCGAAACTGTACGGGGATGCAAAGTGAACTGGTTTTAACAATTAAGGAAAGCTTCAGAACCATATATTGATGCCCGGTTCTATACCAGTGGGACTTACCATTTTTGGCCGTGCCATTCGGGCTATACTCTCTTTTCTAGTCTAGTTTTCTGGCCGTACGATCCGCGCGAGATGATTTTTTTCATGGCTGATGCGCAATCAACCGTGTTGGTGAGTGATGTGCGAACGACTTTGATGCCCGGTTCTATACCAGTGGGACTTACCATTTTTGGCCGTGCCATTCGGGCCATACTCTCTTTTCTAGTCTAGTTTTCTGGCCGTACGATCCGCGCGAGATGATTTTCTGGCCGTGCGATCCACACGAGATTTGGAAAAAAAATCTGTACGCGTGTGCTTGCAGGGGCTCGAACCCAGGGTCTCCATCCTGGAAGCCATGCGTGCTAGTCACTTGATCTGCTGCATGTATTTGAAAAGTTAAATGAGTTACATTTTAGTTATACTCCAGTTACACCCTAGTTACAACTACAGTGTAACTACATTGTAACTATTGTGTGACTGCACTGTAACTATATTATCATCTCTATATAATTTAGATATAATGTTACATATATTATTTTAATACTTATATATGAGTTACATTATAGCTATAGTGAAATTATATTGTAATTATACTATCGTTAAATTTGAAAGTTTTCTTCTTAAAAAACTTTCGACAGTTCTCTGTATAGTACCTTTTTTTCTATAGCATGCCGAATCCAACGGGGACAGCCCAGACCCTTGGGCCTTGTAGCACACATGCACGTTTGTTTCATTATTCCAAATTGCATTTTTGTTTGTTTCAAATTCATATATACAAACTATAAAATTTATGTATGCAGAGTTTCCTCAGAAAATTGATTCTTCTCAAAATTATATATTTATATAAACGTTTTGGTGTAATAAAATATATGTATAATTGGAAAAAAATAGGGTTAGCTTATGGGCTGATGGCCCGTAGAACAGGAAAACACAAGTGGGCCATTCTTTTTCTCTAGATGGGCTCACGGGCTCACTGGGAAGAGGTAATTAATAAAGAACCTAATAGTGCTCTTGTGGAGCCCCACCTTTATTTTATTTTAATCCTAATAGATGATAACAAGTCAACATCTCGAGAGACTGATTTTGATTCACTACTAGGGCATGTTCAAAGGTAGCCTATGATATATATAGACTCTTAGTTTATTTGGATATATACTATTCTCTCTTACAACGGTTGAGAGGACAAAATACTCTAATAATTAATGCACCGAAATAAATTTTATTATTTTTCTTTCCTTTTCTCTATCCTGAATTAGCAAAGTTTCATTTTATAAATGCTAAGAATTTAAACCATTTCATACATAAGAATAATGTTAATTTCTCTCTCTTTCCCCTCTCTCTCATGACTCATGTTAGTCAGTAAACTTATTTGGTTAAGAACTTTAATAGTCTACTATTAATCATTATTGTATATGCCCTTACAACTCCTTTTAAGTAACGGCAATTAAGAATCAGTCTCATACAGAGAATAAAATATGACTATTTAGCAATCGATGTGTTGACAATTCAATGTAATCTGGGTAGTCAAAACGAAATAATTAAGAGTCCAACAATGAAGGAGTCCTGTTGCTACTTCTTTTTTGCTTCAGACGGTTGAATTGGTAACTGAAATGGGAAGAAAACTCCTAGCTTAATTAATTAGCTTGTTGACTGAAAACCACAAAGGAGCTAGTAATTCAGTTAGTACAATCTATAGGCTTATTTTCAACCCTGATTGTGAGAACAAGCGAAGCATTATGTTACGTAGGGTAGCATATCCTATGCACACAAACTCTCACGTGTACACACGTGCACACCAACTAAAAAATATCACGAAAAAATCTAGAAAAATTCATACATGTACTTTCAATAGTATTATACCTAAGGATAAAATCTTAACCTCAAATTCATTATATTTTAGCTGTAACAAAAAAACAAAAAATCTAATAGTTTTAGGGTTGTAATTCTGTCAGAATTTTGTCTTTTTTATTACTCTCTATGTAGAATACATTTGAAGATCCGACTTTACACGTAGATGTAATACTATTGGAAGTATATGTGTATGAATTTTTCTAGAATTTTTTTGATAATTTTTAGTTGGTGTACACAGTGTGTACACGCGAGGGCATGTGTACATAGGATACGCCCCTTTACGTAGTACAGTTATCGTCATTGCAACAACCACAAGGAAATTAATGTTATAGCGGTACACAATATAATTAGGAGTACAAATATGATGGTTCGTTCTGCTTATATTAATAATGTTACTAGCTAGTACAATGAGGTAAGTAGGAGTAATAATAACAGAGCACAATCATGCATCATCATATATATGAAATCAAAATTAGTTTGCTAGCTACGCTACTCCAGAAACTAACTGATGCAAGACAAGACTCAAGAAGAGTCAGCATGAGCTAGGCGTTGCAATAATCCCGCCGAAGAGTGCGGCGATGATGGCGTTGACGTCCCCCGGCGTCAGCCGCAGCGTTGCCCCGTGCCGGCGGTACAACATCCTGTACTTGGGTACCACCGCCGCTGTCGCCGCCGCCCTCAGCACCTGACCCATCTCTTCGTCTGCCGCCACCCACTTCTCCTGCTTCGCCACCGCCTGCATCACAGCCTCCTCCACCTCCACGCCGTCCGCCGCCGCGATTGCCTTGAGCACCTTGCCCCACGCCGCGCGCACGTACGCCTCCACGTGCCGCCGAGCCGCATCTTGGGCTTCACCGTCGTCGTCCCCGAGAGATGGAATTTTGGCCACTTTCCTGGCCACGTAGTGCGTGTTGTTCGCCATGAAGAGGTGCCTCAGCGCCGCCTCTCGGTAGCTCCCCGCCTTGGCCTCAATTTTGCGCATCAGGACCTGCACCAACCAACCGATGGACCACGATCTCTCCGGCGATCCCTGTTGCTGGTTTATGCGGTCAAGGGCTCCCTCGTAGTCGGCCAGGAAGACGAGGTAATTCATCACGTAGCGCGTCAGCGGGTGCACTCCGCCGCCGGCCACCGTGGCCTTGGACGGCTCCTTCTCGATGGCCACCTCCAAGTTGGCCAGCGCTCCCCGCGCCGCCTCACCGGCTTTGAACAGAGCAGAGCAGCCACGCTTCGCCACCTCTGACCTGTCACCGAACACCGACATGATTTCGGGCAGGATCTCGGTGAGAGCGTCGTGCACGTCCAGCACACGGAACAGCCGCTCCGGCGCGCGGCGCGCTCGCGCCACCGCGGCCTCAGCGACGTCCAGGAGATTTGCTGCCTGGTTGTTGGCCACGTCCTCGAACACCGCGTCGCCGACGGAGGCGTCACCGGCGAATACAGTGTCGCAGAGCTCCTTCTCCGCGGGGAAGACGGACGAGAAGGCGATTCGTGCCGCGGCGAGCCAGGACTGTATGTTGTCGTCGACCTGCTCCCAGGTAAGCTTGCTGAGCTGCACCTGCACGGTGGTGTGTTGGCGGCGGAGCGTGGCGGCCAGCGCTGCGCGGCGATGCTCCTTGAAGGTGGAGATGCACTCCTTGCCATAGCCGGCGGACATCATGGTGTCGGCGAGCGCACGGAGGCGGTCCCGACTGCCTGCAGGTGGTGGTGCGAGGAGTCGTGGGAGCTCGAGCTGAAGCCTCCGCATGGCCGTGTCGAGGAGATGATGGGCCTGGACGAGGCCGTGGCCGTTGTGGGCGTTGGTGGGGTCGGAGGCGAAGAAGAGCATGGCTCGGTGGAGGTCGGCGGCGGCGCGGAGGAAGTGGTCGGCCTCCGGGGAGGAGGCATGGAGGAAGAGAGAGGAGTGGTGGTCATCAGGATGCCACTTGGAAACCAGCGTGGCCGCAGCGGCGACGGTTTCCTCGACGACGGTGGTGGACAGCGTGCGGCGGTGGCGCTGCATATCGCCGATCAATCGACTCATCATCTGCTCCGTTGTTGTGGCGGCTACCAGAGCTATATACTCGACTCGAGATAGACAGGTACTCCCTCGCTAGCAAGCGTGTTTGCAGTCAGCAAATTTGTTTCTTGCAAGTAGCCCCTCTTGTTATCTTGGTCTTGTTGTTTGATCGGGTCAAGCTCAAGAATTTTATTTTCCTATGTGGCCGGCAACGGCAAGAACGTACACAACCTAACAAACAATCAGCGAAGGATCATTCTTTCCGATGCTGCTACTTGGTGTTTTTTTTTCTTTCTTAATTACTAATTCTTGTTTATTTACGACAAAAATATATTACACAGTATGATGAATGAAAGAGTTGAGTTGGTTGATAAGCACGAGGAAGGAAAGTAACACAGTTGGTTGCCCTAAATTTCATTACAACATACACACAAACTAGTAATAACAGAGTAGGCATAGGACTCATTTTCATTACAAGCTTAGGCCTGATGGCTGTTATCGGGAGGAAAGAGTCAACTTTCCATCTCGAGTTCATTGAGGGAGTCAAGGTGGACTTTGTCCATATAGGGAAAGGCCCAAGGGCTTCTCTACCCACTGCCTATATACTCTCTCCGGTTTCATTTTAATTGACGTTTTGGACAATGACACGGTTTACAAGATACATCTTTTACCTTATTTTTCTATTATAATATATATAATAAATAAATACATATTTATTTTTATTATAGTACTTTAAAAGACAAATCTATATATGTTGTTCTAGTTCCTTTAAACTAAATATTTTTAAAGTTATTAATAGTCTAAATTATAAAAGTTTGACCTCAATCTTGTCCAAAACGCCAATTAATATGGAACCGGAGGGAGTACATATCTAATGGAATCCCTCCGGCCGCCACTGTCCACCATGGCGCCCGCCAGCTTCTTCTTCGACCTCAGCATCCTCCCCTCTCCCCCCTCCCTGCCCGCCAACAACTCCAAACCTACCAACACTAGCGCAATCGCCTGCGCTTTCGACCTCAGCTACTCCGGCATCATGCTCGTGATCACCCTCAACGTGGCCTCCTTGTTGATGATTCTCATGTACCCATTGCCTCCGCCTCCCTCCACCCTCGCCGACACTACACACGCATCACCCTCTCCCTTGACTCCGCCTTTGCCCTCGCCACCTCCACCTCCTGCCTCCTTCGCATCTACACTACTGGAGAACTGATCTGTGCCCCGATGGCAAAAATCACATTTGTCCTGATTCTAATAAGAACCATTTAAACCAGAACTAAAGAATATCTTTAGGCTCGGTTCAAAAGCCCAACGCCACTTTATGATCTTCACCAACCGGGACTAAAGATCATTTTTAGTCCCGGTTCAATTGTTGTTAGGAGGTGTCAGGCTACCGAGGATCTTTAGTCCCCGACCGGGACTAAAGATAAACACTTTAGTCTCGGTTGTTTATGCCAACCGGGACTAAAGATTGTGCACAGAGAAGGGAGAGACGCACACGTCACACCCTTAATTATAGCGTCGCACGGCCTCCTCGTCCAATCTTCTTCGCCCTCCCCACTCCTCTCCCTCCCCCTGGTTCTCTTGTGCAGCGCTAAGCAGAGCAAAGGTAGTGGAAAGAAACAAGATGAGACTAGAGGTAAAGCAGAGTTACATCGGGAGGAGAAGAGGAGAGAAGAGGAGAAGGAGAGGAGAGAAACAGAGCGGAAGAACCTACCGTGGCACCGAGGTTGCGAGGGAGGGAGATGCAGGGAGGGCCCTTGACGCTGGAGAGGTACCACCGTTTCTTCGTTGACCCATGGGGCACCCGCCTCACCATCGACCACCTCAACCATGGGGCAGGAGGGGAGGCGGCAGGTGGTGGCGCATGAGGCGGCGGGAACTGGAGGCGGCAATGATGTGGAGCGACGTTGGGTAGATCTATGATGATTTGTGATTTTTTAGATGATTTGTGAATTTGTGGATGATTTTGTTGTTGAGTATGTTCATGCAATTGATTTGTAAATTTGTGTATGATTTTGTTGTTGAGTATGTTTTTTCGATTTGTGATGTCAAATTGATGTGGAGATTTGGGGATCGATGTCGGGAGCAACTCAATGTGGGGGCGTTAGTGAGTTTGGCTCGAAATCAATATGCAAGTAGAAAAAACAATGAAAAAAAAAGAGAAATACCTTTAGTTCGGCGTTGGTGAGTTCCGGTTATTTTAACTGGGAATCTTTAGTCCCAGATTGGGCATCCTGGTTTGCAACCTGGGACTAAAGGGGTTGCAAACCAGGACTAAAGAGGGTATCCCCAACAGTGCTATGACATCGTCCCCGCGCGCCCGCTCACCAGGCCACCTTCGACCACCTCTGTTAGGCTGCATTTCACCTCTGGGGTCGTGCTCGTGCCGACCCGGCCCGACAGCCGGGCTGTGCTTGGGCCACTCCCTCGGCATGGTGGGCCAGCCCGGCACGGCACGATCGGAAAAAATAGTATAGGGACGTAAAAGTAGAGTTAATTAACCATATAAGACAAAGCCCAGAGACAAGAGGAGTACAAAATAGACTTACTTTCCAGCCATATGGACATAGCCCACAAAGTTTAGGGAGGATACATAAACTTATTATGTGGAGAAGCACAATAAACTGTCGTGACTTCCAGCCGGCCCGGCACGGACCGAGTCTTACTGGGCCATGTGTGCAGACTGTGGGTTCGCACAGCACGGTTCGGCGTGTAGGTCGGGCCGTGCTGGGCGGCCCATTTGGCCATCTATACTTTGGTACCACTGGGATTGGGAGGCAACCGAACCGAACTGGCACAATCCATTCTCCCCACCTGTAGTGGCACAGCCCTTCGGGAGGAGAGAGCAAAAGGAGAGGCGAGAGAAATTGGCGCGAGGCTGCTCCCTCCCTCCTCTCGACACGACAGTTGGGGCGGTGCCGCGGCTTTCGGCGGCAGCATGGCGCACAGCAGCGGGGGTGACGCAGCACGGCGACGGCGGCAGTGTGCATGGTTTTCTAGATTTCTGTGGAAGGTATCCCAAACCCTAGTTTCGACCTGTGTGATAGTTCAGACTTAGAACATGAATAAATACATATGTACTCGACATGGAAGAAAATGAAAAGAGAAAATTAAATCCCCTATATATGTTACTTGTTATAAAAAAAATATCCCCTATATACCACTGAAAGTTCATCATAAGACCATATCGCTTCAATCTAAAAAATTATTGGTCCATACATTATCACTTTAATCTTTTCACTCAATACAACTCTTGGTCCATACATTATCACTTTAATCTTTTCACTCAATACTATGTATCATAATCTTTATATATACTAACTATATTTTCTGGATAATTATGCACTTTCCAACGGTGTATGTGCAAATATTTGAAAGCACACACCTCACCAGAAGTAGAGAACTTTGGTTATTCAGGTAGTTGTCACTGTCCTGTTGTTTTGTCTTAGATAAATAGATATATATCCAAGTTCAGATAATGACAATTTCATATTGTGCTGAAATTGTTCAGATAATGACATGAATTTCTCCCTCGGATTTGGTTCATTTTTCTAAGGATTGATTGCTTGATTGTTGGTTAAAATCACGGGAGAATGGCAGTATATTATGGCTGTGGTTGTAGTCTTGTAGATTTCATTTCTGGTCATGTTACTTTCATGATGCTAATTCATCTTATCATTTGTGCTTTTGAAGCAGAGAATGTTTAACCGGCTTTGCAAAGATGGTGCCTTGTTAATCCATGTGAGGGGGAGGGGGACGGGGAGCGGGATGTTACTTTGTTTTTTGTAGTTTGTTTTTAAATATATATCTAGGAGCTGAAATAATGGTTTTAATGAGGTCGGATATTTCATTCTTTTAGAATTTCCATGAGTTTTATTCATTTTTAAGATGTGATACATAGCAGCTTATGAGTGTAGAATGATAGATCCAATGACTGAAAATAACAGGTCTATCGATTGAAGTGCAAAATGAGATGTTTTGTTTTTTCATAGAATTTCAAGTACATTTCTTAATTTTTAAGATGTGATGGGTGATGGCTTGCACCCCAGAGGATATTTAACGTACATATTTATAATTACTAGAAAAAATACCCATGCGTTGCAACGGGTGATGTCTATTTTAATGTTATTATTGTTATATGATTTAAGTAAGATAAAATTCACTGTGGGAGTTCGCTTGGATATATACTTCCTTCGTACTCGTAAAGGAAGTCATTTTGGACAGCGACACGGTCTCCAAAACACCACTTTGACTTCTTGTTTCTATAAAAATATTTATTGAAAAGTGATATATGTATACTTTTATGAAATTATTTTTCAAGACAAACCTATTCATATAAATTTTACATATTCAAACTCAACAATTTAAGAGTTATTCATGATTTATATTCCCAAGGTTTGACTTAAACATTGTCCTAAACGACTTCCTTTATGAGTATGGAGGGAGTAGATATTTAGAAAATCCTTCTGTATTACCAAAAGTGAACGTTCTTAAAAACCGACTCTAATACGGATATGTATTTCTAAAAGCAAACGAACTTAAAACCCGACTCATACACGGATGACGTACCAAAATATCGGTAAAAACATATTCAATTTTTATAATAGTAGAGATACGTGGAATGATTTAAGATGGCATAATTAGTCAATTTTCTTTATAGTGTTTTTCGACTGCCACGCTAGTATTTTAGTTTTTTTACCTAGCAAAATATACGCAATACAGGTCTTGAAGTATTTATTTAATTACAAATAAAAACAATACAAACGAATTTAATGCTGTATATAAATTGAGAATCATGATTATTTAGCCATTTAAAATTTATATTATTTTATAATAAGTTGTTAGAAAATAGGAGAAAAGGAGAGAGCAGGGAATACATATGTATGTACGTTACATTGGCATGTAAGGTAGAAGGGAAGGGAGCAATCTTTTTTGAGATAGATCTAATAGGCCCACCAGTTGGTTTGAGTTATCTAGCTAGTATTCCTTAAAAATTAATCTAATAGTTAAAAATAATGGGTCTACTGATTTAAGCGAAAACCAATGGCGAGCTATTTTTCTTTTTGCTTCTAATTTATTAGAGCACCACATGACGGCTTAGGAGTGTTTGTAGAGCGTCACGTGGCAGTTTGAGAGCGTTTATAATAATGTTAATAGAATTTTAGTATATAATTTATATATGTATGGTATTTTAGTTTTTTTAGCCTTGGTGAAAAAACTTATATGATGATTAATATGGAATAGAGAGAGTATCTCTGGTTTATTTACGATAAAAGTATATGATAATAAAAAGAGTTGGTTGATGAACACAAGGAACATTGGTGGGACCACCATGATTCATGGATACTCAAATGAGTATCCAAGATCTTGGAAAAAAGATTATATATATGAAGCCTATATTTAGAATGTGTATAGAAAAAGATAAAAAAGAGGCCTATTCATTCAAATATTCATTCAAATATTAGGCTTTGGGTTGTAATTTTTTCTTATTCCTTCCCATTTCGAATACCCAACCTCAAAGTCCTGGACCCGTCCCTGATAAGGAAGGAACACAACTTTTCTTTTTTAAGGAAGGAAGGAACATAGGCCCTGTTTGATTCAGTTTAAGATTATTATAATCTGGATTATTAGAAGTATGCTGAAACAAACAAGTAGATTATTATGCTGGATTATTATAATCTATAAGCCAGATTTCTATAATCCAATAATCTCCTCTAAAGGAGCTTTTTTCAGATTATTGAGTGGTTAAAGACCCACTATCCTTACCCTTAGATGCCTCTAATAATCTAGAGAAACAAACAACTCGTAGCTTATTTTCTGTTACCTTATTATAATCCAGCTTAGAGTAATCTAATTTAATAATCTAGATTACAATAATCTTAAGCTGAAACAAACAGAGCCATAGTTGGTCGCCCTAGTTGATTGTTTCTTTCGCTATTTGCTGAAACATTGTTTTTATATAAGGTAAAACAACACCCGATCTAAACGAGTGAAACATTTTCCCCTCCGGCCTCCCTACCAGGGGCGGGCCAGCTATGATTCAAGGGGTATTTAGATATATACCCAAGATTTTTGGACAAAAAATAGGTATATATGCTCTATAATTCGAACGAGTCTACGGCTCGGGCGTCTGATTGGTTTGGAGAAAAATTGGGCGTTGACGTCAGCATGACGTCAGCGCTCGATTTACGTGCAAAACTATTTTAAACTGATTTTTCTCTTAAATTACTTATCCAATTGTACCATTAAATTCGTTGCAATTAAATCTTCAAAACAAGACCACACATGGATATATTCCAACAAAATTTTTTTTAGCTTATTATTGAATTATTTTTAAATGTTGCACGATGTTCCACCAGGTATATCGGAATTGTTTCACTCACTGCAACATTTGATCCATACATAGTGAAACATTATAAGTACACTAGGTGAAACATTTTTCGATGGAACAAAAAATAAACCGAATTCCCTTAATAGGAGGGTTTCCAAAATATTTGGGTTTTTTTGTTGTAATGGAGTATTTCAGTTCACTGCAACATTAGATCTATACATAGTGAAACATTGTGAATACACTAGGTGAAACATTTTTAGTGTAACAAAAAATAAACCAAATTTACTTAATAGAAGGTTTTTAAAATATGTGGGTGATTTGTTGCAATGGAGTTGTGTGTGTGGATAAGTGGTAGGTGAGGATAGGGGATATGTGGTGGAGCCCAGGTGCGCACGTGATGGGGGGAGACAATTTTTCCCCCTCCCCCCGCGCGCCGAAGTTGAGCATTCTCGCTATACTTCGTATATGTATTCAAAAAAAATTAAAGAAGAAGCCTTAACTATTCATTTCATTTGGGCCTTGTTTCACCATTTTTTCCTATATTGGGCCCAAATTTCCCACTCCCGTCCCCTTGCCTCTCAGCCCACACTCATTTTGGGCCTTAACTCAGCCCAATTCCCATTTTTCGCTCCCCGACGGCCCAACAGCCGGCACATCCCCATTCCCCAAACCCTAGACTGTGCAGTGAGGGCGTTGGAGCGGCGGCGGACTGGCGGAGGGCGGCCGATTCGCGGCGACCGGCGTGTGCGGCGGCGGGCGGCGGCAAGCCGGCGACTGGGCGGGGGCGCGGGCGCAGCTTGGCGGCTGCAGCAGCCAGCAGGGAGGTGGCGCGTCCCGGCGTCCGCGTCAGCGGCGTCGCGGCGAGCCGCGGGACAGGCCGGCAGGCAGCGGCTGAGCGGCGGCCAGCGGCGCGTCGGCGGCTCGGGGCCTCGGGCGGCACCGCACGGCCGGCTGCCGGCGTTGGCGTGTGCGGCGGCTGCCGGCTGCGGGGTGCGCGGTCGCATCGGCGGCAGGAGGAGGCGAGCAGCCTGCAGCCGAGCCCCTCCTGGGCTCCTGGCCTCCTTCACCGTCGACGACCGCGAGGAGCTCCGGTAGTCCGGTTCGTCCTCCTTCCCCTATTCCCCAGCTTCCTATTGACTGTTGTTTGGTGAAATGGATTGGGAACTAGTACAATTCAGTGATTTAGTATAGTTGCTTGCTTGCTTAGTTTGTAGAATTGTAGTTGCCTAGTTGAGTATTTGAGTAATTGAGTAGTGGTCTACTGGTCTAGATGGGGCAAAAATATTTGAATGATTGTCTAGTTACATTCATTGAAAGGGAATTCTTTTTGCAAGCCAAGGACAAGGACATCATCGCTTATTTTCAAAATATCAAGCGTCGAAAAGTTAATCTCTAAATTGTAAGATTTCTTCCCAATTTATCAATTCCTATCATTTTTGTATTCCATATGTTTGAGATGTTGGCATTTTGATATGTTTACCAATTTTATGTTATATACACTATATATTATAATTATTAGTGTGTTATACTATACAAGCTAATTTTTAGGCTTTTAGGTGTATGAACAAATTTTTTTTCCTCTTCCCATTTCGAATACACAAGTTAAAAAAGCTGGGCCCGCCACTGCTCCCTGCCCCTGCCCCTGCCGACCTATGCTCATGTGAGGTCAAGTGCTAATTGGTGAATTACAACTATGACATCAAATGGATCTATATTTCTATCCACTATGATTCCTGAACAAGTGAATTAGTGAATGTGCCGCCCCTTCCGGCTATGTGAGGTGAAGTGCTAACTGCTAATGGGTGAATTAGAACTATGAAATCAAATGAATCTATATTTCTATCAACTTTGATTTTTGAACAAGTGAATCAGTGAATGTTCTGCTGACTTGCTATGAACTGTGAGGATGGTAGTGCCAATTGGTGAATTAGAACTATGAACTGTGATTTGTGACTTCTTCTCCAAAGTTTGTGACATCATGGCTAACAATACGTAAGCGTATACTGAAGCAATGACATTGTAGTTTTCTATTTATTTGTAAGATCTTATGTATTTGAACTATCTATATTGTAGTACTGATGTTTTCTTCCATCCTTGGAGAGGTATATACCTCATAATTTGAGAGGTAAAAATTAAACCTGTTTAACTGGTTAGAAAACTAAGTTTATGATTAGCACCGACGAGACTATTCTAGTTGTTGTGGGGTATATAAAGGTATATATACCTCATAGTGTTAGTCCGGAGGTATATACCTCTTCTTAATTAGCACAAATATCTATACCTATAAAAAATGTAGGAAAATGTCACAAATTTCTATAAAGATAAGTTTCCAATCCTATTCCAACATGTAAGATTAATTTTGGTAACTCCTTTTATGGATAGGTATATCTCAAATACGAGGAGGTATATACCTCTCCAAGGATGGGAGAAAACCTCTGTAATATTTGCATATTTTAACTTGCTTATTAAGTTAGCCGACTATTGTTGTTATAACACTATTGTTATATTGTTATATTTCTAATTTTGTATCGCCCTATCACTAACTTTGAACTTTTTTATAAAATTTTGGTATGTTGTATTAACCTGCAATTTTGAAGTAGGACTTCCCAAGGAAAAATTCCTAGCTACACCACTGTCTGCCATGGCACTTGCCGGCTTCTTCGACCTCAGCATCCTCCCCGACGACTCCAAATCTACCACCACCAACACTAGCATAATCGCCCGTGCCCTTGACCTCGGCTACTCCGCCGTCGCGCTCGATCACCCTCACCGTGGCCTCCTCGCTGACTCCCATGCACCCATTGCCTCCTCTCTCCTGCTGCCGCCCTCTGCCTCCCTCCACCACCGCCGACATCCCTTCCTACAGTACACGCGCATCACCCTCTCCCTCGACTCCGCCGCCGCCTGCGCCTCTGCCCTAGCCCCCTCCGCCGCCCGCCTCCTTCGCACCTATGACATCGTCGCTGCGCGGCCGCTCACGCAAGCCGCCTTCGACCACCTCTGTCATGCCACATTTGACCACCTTGATATCGTCTCCATCGACTTCTCCCACAAGCTGCCCTTTCGCCTCAAGCTCCCCATGCTCAAGCTTGCGCTGCAGAGGGGCCTGCACTTGGAGATCGCCTATTCTCCCCTCATCGCCGATGCTGCTTCAAGGAGACAGGCCGTAGCCGAAGCCAAGGTTGGCCATCTCTTGCTCTTCCTTATTATCTTCGCATATCTCTCTATATCGTAACACTAATACTTAGTTCCTTAGTAACCAAAGCCTTTTCATCTTTTTTCAGCTCTTGGTGGAGTGGACTAAAGGAAAGAATCTCATCATCTCAAGTGCTGCTCACACTGCTTCTGAAATTAGAGGACCCTATGATGCCATAAATTTATCTTCTTATTTGCTTGGCCTTTCTACCCAACGAGCCAAAGCTGCTCTATCCGTCAACTGCAGGTCACTTGCACATCTCTTATATGATATCTGGAGCTTATTTTAGAAAGCTAGGCAGTTTAGTCTGAATCATGATGCTGTGCCATGTATTCTAAGCCATTTGTTCATTCTCAGGTCACTGATTTCCAAGGCTCTGAGGAAAAAGCACTTCTACAAGAAAACCATTAGAATCGACAGGCTGTTACCAAATAAGCAGTTGAATTCAGCAAACTTCAAGCTTGCTGACTGGATTGGTTGGGATCCTATGCCTCATGAAGTAGATCTGCTATCTTTGGACGTTAATCCAGAACCTTCTTCCGACAAATATGAATTGCTATCTTACAAAGGAGAACCGCAATCTCTTGATATAAATCCAGAACCTTCTGCCAATAAAGATGAACTACTGTATTTACCCATAAATGCTCTCACCGAAGCATCAAGTCATGTACCTTATGATGGTGATGAGTCCCTCTTTGTCGAGCAGCAAGAGCAGTTAAGCCATGGCAACGAAATCATATTCCCAGTTGAAACTCAAGAAGGGCCTGTGCAAGTTAGCAGAGGTGAAAGTCTTATGACTTGTGTATTGTCTACCTTGCCAGCATCTTGTGAGCAGCATAGTGTTGCTACCAATTTGGATAATCCTGGAAACAATGAAACTGTTATGGCTCATGATGTGCAGACTGCTGCTGTCTCTTCCTTTGATCTGAAAGGCATTGAGAAACATGTTGAATCTCTGCATGATGCTATGGAACTAGATGGTACAGAGTCAAGTAAAATGAACCTCATTGCAGATTTTACCGCTCCCTTATCTTCTGATGATAGCTTGGTGTGTTATGCTATTCCATGTAGTATGGAACTTTCTGACACGAGTGTCGTGAATAAGTGCCCTCACCAGTCTACTGGCTTCCCAGATTATGCTAAAGCTTGTACAGAATGTGACTCTGGGTTGACCTCCTGTGAGAGGGTTGATAGGATATCACAGGATCATGACATTCTTTCTGGTTCCAGTATTTACTCTAAGAATAAGGACCTCTACTCTTACAGTGACATCTCAGTTTTTTCTGAGACTCACAAAGATTTTGCAGAACCGCTAGAGTTGCCTCCATGTGGGAAAGATGATGAGGCGCCACCAGATCTTGCAGCTCAATTGCACTGTAATTCATGCAAGGATGTTATGATGCCACCGCAAGTTATAAGCGATGAAGTAGAGCCAGTTGACAGAGGAGCAACTATTTTAGTGGAACATACTCCCTGTGGTCCAGAGACTGCCTTGACTGCTTTTCTTTATGATAAAGGATCCATTGATACAACCAGTAAAACTGATGAGTTGGCAAAGCAAAACTCAAACTCTCTGGAGGGAGATGTTGCTAAAATACATGAACAACTACTAAACTATTCTTATGCTAGTGGTGAGGTGGAGATATCCCTAACTAGATCAGGTAAGATATGAAGTAGGCATTGTTAAACAGTTTGAATTTGTAACCTTTTGTGTTTACTGGTGACTATTCTTGAGATTTTTCTAATTATGAAGGCTATTTTGTTCTCTGTCATGTCCTTTCATGCTTGCAGCTAGTATCAAGTCAACAGTGAAATGATTCACTAGGTTTTGAGGAAGATCAATTTAAGGGATCTATTGTTTCATTGTGTTTGAACTTAGCTTAACATGTATTAGTTTATATTAGAAGTATTGAGCATTGATTTTAGTATGAAGACAATCAAAGAAAATTGAGATTTATGCATATCTTTTAAGCATATCTGAAGTTTTGTTGGTTTTGCAGAAAAGCGAACCAAAAAATTAAGGTCGCAACATCCGATTTATGTTCCTTTCTTGGGCTTCCTCAAGTCTGTGTCCTTTAAGAAGAAAGCATCCAAGGTAAGAAGCCTGTTCGTTTTTTTTATACCAGATTATAGATTATGTTGAGTCATGAGGGATATTGCTAACATATGTGCACGCTGAATCCTGTATCAGGTATGGTTTTTTGAGGATACCGCTAAACACGAATTCCTTGTCTGTTATCAGTGTGATATGAATAATGAAAAACAAGAGTTGGTACTTGACTTCTTTTTATATTGTATTGATAGAGATATTGTTGCTTGAACTGTGTGACAGGATACTCTTTATTTAGATAATTACAAACTCATGTAGTTATAAGTTTAATGTGCCATGATGTCACGTGGGAGCTGTTCTACAACCATAGCCAGTCTGCTTAGGTAGGCCTCTCGAAAGTCAGGTTTGGCTAAGACTAGGTAACCTTAGCTCTAGCTCTCTGCAGGCTTGAGCCAATCTAGAGTTGAACAAGCCTAAGTTGAGGTTTGAGCTTACATAAGCCCGAGGTGGACTAGATGAGACTTGATAACTATAAAGTTTTAGGTACTCCAGCACACATAGGCTTGAGTTCAGCTCTGTAAGGATAGTTCAACTTTAAACACACATGCATGAGCATATCACAAGGCTATAAAACAGTACTACCTCCGTCCAAAAATAAGGGATTTTTCCCATATAATTACTTGGGTAAAATCCCTTATATTTTGGGACAGAGGTAGTATATATTAGTGTTATGGTATAAACATGTGATTGAAGACTTATTGAGCGAACTGCATGCTTAGCTCAATGAGTGCTTGAGCCTGTTTTGGGCTCAAGCTCAGCTCCACTGAGTCTGAGTCAAGCTCGCAATGCTTGTGAAGTCTGAACGCTCATTTGACAGCCCTGCCCAAGAGGAATGCATCCTTTATTTAACCAAAAGTTTAACCGGACCATATCAGATTAGTAGCATTAAAGTTCCAGTTAAGTCATCCTTTATTTAGTGTTCAAAGGGTGGTGTTTGCTTAATCTTAAGTACAAGGTTAATCAGACAATTATGTCTCCCTGTTCCTTATACTGTCCCTCCCATGATTTCCTAGCCACAGCCGACAAGACCGATGCAACCTGGTCCTTGCTCATCATGTCAAGAGACCACAACTATGTGCTGTGTTCTTTGTTCCAGGGACTGACAAATCATATTTTATCACGTATTGATTATGGACGTGGTACTGCCCTATTGTTACCTACAAAATTGGATTCTAGTACGCGAAATCTTAGAAAAAAAAGCTCTGATGATGCTGAAAATATGGCATCTGGATCATAATATGAATCTCGTGATCTCACTACTTTTTCCCTCCCTTCTGCTAATTTTTATGGATGCAGTTTTCAAGACAGTGTAGACCTGGTGTGGCTTGTTTAGAATAAAGATAATTTTTATTTAAGGCCGAAGCGGGTGAACGTGTAGCTGGTAGAGCACCCAGTAGAAGTGCCACCCGCCTAGGGATTGCATCCTGGGAGCCACATTTGTGCTCACCTCCCTGTGCTACAGTTGCAGAGGGTCCCAGGCTAGCAAGAGCATGTGCTGGTGAGGTTCCTGCCTGGCTAGGTTTTGATGGGACCCCTTCTTAAAAGCTAAGTCAAGGGGGTCGTCCTTCCCCCTTGATCAAGGTTTTTTTTTTTGATTTAATGCCGAAAGAAATAGAAGCATGAATTCAGTATGCAGTTTCAATCTTTCAGATTTGATATGGAAAAGGTTTTAGAGACCATGAAAGCAATAGAAGGCCTCACCCCCACAGATGCACCCAAATGAAGATGTGGAGACTGAACAAATAATTATATCATTCATGCCACTAGACTGAGGTCTTACCAGCCTTCATCAATGTCGGGTCTCATTTGCCTAAGATCATGACATTTGAATTGACTCATTGGGTGTTCCTAACTTCACACTACATACGAATAGTGTTGTACCTTAAGATACCTGTAGGAGTAAATTAGTGAAATTGCTGACTTTTTGTCTCTTAATGCCAATTCTTGGTACAATTGCATTTCTGTCTAGTCTGTTACTCAATTCTGTAAATTCTTTATACATATCAACATAACAATTATTGCTTTCCACTCATGCTATAGTGGTGCGACTATTCTTAGAGTTGACCTACAAGAAGAAAAAGTAATATCTACAAAAACTGCACACTATCATAATAGTCCCACTTGTTTTCACTATCTTTACCCCCACCTTTCCTCTTTCCCTCTCGCCTTTTGAATTTCATAATTCCCATCTACTGATTCTTGTAATTTCTTTTTCTGTGCACCTAATTATCAATGCTTAATTCATCTGATAGTGATGGTGCTCTTAATTGAAACCAATGCAGGTTACATCCAAAAGGAAATCATAGCAACTGTAAGAACTTACAATTTAAGAATTTTGCTGCACATGAAAGGAAAATGAATCTATATGCAAGGTTACTCCGTGGTGCCCTTTGACTTTATCCTGTCGGGTTGGCTAGGCCTACTTGAGGTTGGTCGAGCTCAGTTGTCAGGATAAGTCAACAACTCAACACGCGATTCTTAAGTGGGCTACTGTAGGGATTAATCAGAAGCTGTGCCATAGCAGAAGGCAGACCTGTGGTGGATTTAGGACACTTCCAGTTACCTCACCAACAAATTGCCAATTGAAAACTGCATCCTGGATCTAGAGCAGCAAACTTCTGTCCAATAGATGGTTGAAAAACAACACAGATTCCTGTGGATCTCTATCTTGTAGGCTGCAATGTTCAAAGGGGACATGATTGTTCCTCACCAAAATCTTGGGAGATGTCACTTTTGAAAAAGCTTACCATAGGATTGCTGCGGACTTTGGAGGGAGAATCTTATCGAGGACCGTCTTTTATACTTGTATCTAATCATGATCAGCATTCAGTGAGCTTCCTGCGCATCTTTATTTTCATTTATCCAATTTTGCATATCCTTGCCTTTATGACTGTATCCGAGCATCCTATCGTTAATGATCAGGGATGACAAAACCTTGGAATCAGCCAAATTGGCATATCCAACCCCAGAATAGTGAGTTTGGATTCTTGCAGCAAAGTGGTAGGGCCTGATGTTAATTTGTGGTGAATAGCAATTTGAGCAATAGTGCCAGTGTTGAACAATGGCATATCCCCTGGTGTACAGCAGGGAATATGCATGGTTGAAGGATGTGAGTGGAAGAGGTAGGAGATATACCCAACTTGTCCATGTCTCCTTGAATGGTCTGTACTGGCTGCCTTGGCCGTAGTGTTGGTGTTGAGATTGCCGGGTAGCTTGTTGATTGTGGCACTTTTTATACTAATCGATTGATGAGATAGATTCTCTTTACGAGAAAACTTGTATTGATTAGTTGCTGTTGGGCTGATGTATGTGTTGTGCGCAACAGCGAGCTTCCATTCTGTCTGTCATGTAGGAGTATGCTAGTGGCAGTGGTGGCTATCAGTCGTTTTGATGCTTGTACTAGTACCTTACTAGCCTGCATACCTTTGACATGCCAGCTTCCTTCTCAACATTGCAAGGAAATACAGGGATATGCTATATACATGCACGATCATCAAATCATACCCTATCACAAAGTGGAGCAGCTCATGTCAAATCAGGGCTTAACCAAAATTAAGAGTTGACTCCTTTGAAGAGATCAGATCAAATTGAAGAGAAGCTATAGTGGCAGTGGAAGTGGAGGCCAAGGCGGCCATATATAAATGGCCTGATCAATGTATCTACCTTCACGTACGTACCTGGACTAACTACCACAATGTATCATCATCAGGGCTGGAGCTCATCATCATCTTCGTCGTCGTCGCTCCGCCGGGTGTTGAGCACCGGAGGAGGCCTGGTGGAGGAGGAGCGGCGGGAGCGCATTGACAAGTACCGGAGCAAGCGCAATCAACGCAATTTCGACAAGAAGATCACCGTAACTCTTTCATTTTAATCATCAATTAACACAGATCCTTCTCTCTCATTACTTAGCTAATTAATGTGCATGGTTGCTTTAATTAATTGCAGTACGCTTGCCGGAAGACGCTCGCGGACAGCCGGCCGAGGGTGAAGGGCCGCTTCGCCCGTAACTCCTCCGACGACGCTGCTGCTGCTGCTGCAGCTCAAGTCGAGGTGTCGCCGGCGACGAATAATAATGTGCCGGAGTGGTGGCCGGCAGTGCAGGAGGCGCTGGCCAGGCAGGAGCAGGAGGCGGCTGGCCTCCATCTCTGCGACACCGCCGACGATGACCTGCTAGCCGCCTACCTCGGCGTCTCCTCCATCGATCTCTACTCACCCCGCGGCCACTGATCGATCCATTCAATCATCACTGCTACTCTGCTACCTACTCCTACCTCTTAAAACGGTTCAATTTACTCTGCTATCTACTCCATAGATATTTTACCCCTGACTCGCAAAACGGTTCAATTTACACCCTCAGTCAATATAGAGGTGGTTTAAGCCTATCTGGTATTGAAAATTAATGAACCCATATAAATTGATATTAATGACCCTCCACATGTCAGTATATTTTCACTTAAAAAACGATTTTCGCAAACACCATGTTTTATTTAACAAGTGGGTCATTAAAATTTCACTTGTAAAGATAATGAGAAGCTCCTGTGGTCTAACGCACAATATGCAAAAAAAAATATATCTAAGAAGGATCGCGTGTGAAAATTAGTTTATGCAGGTGCTTCTCTTAGGTGACAACCCGTGAAAATCGAATTTTCATAGACGGTCACCTAACAGGGCTGCCTGCAAAAACAGTCGACATCACTAAAAGGAGGTCCAACACTGACATCACCTCCATGTAAGTCACCAAGTAGCGTGCTACTTCCTCTTCCTCATCTCTCTTCCGCTCTCTCAACATATAAGCTCAGATCCAATTGATCCCTCAACCCTTCTCCCTCCGTGGCTCTCTCTCCCTCGTATCTCTTCCGCTCTCTCCTCAACAGCGTGCCTAGAGCTCATCATGGAGGCGGTGGCTGATAGCGTCATTCAAGGAGGAGATGGCTCGCGGTGTGGTGGTCGTCACCACCACTACCGAGCCCCGTCGCAGCCTCCACCGCTCCCCGCGTATCGGATCTGAGAGAGGGAGAGGGGGTGGTGGCGGTGGGGAAAGGGGAGGAGGGAGGAGTGGGGAGAGGGAGCTGGGACTAGGCGGCGGTGGATCCGCCATCGAATGGAGTCACCACTGCCAGCTCCGCCTTCGAACGCTGCCATGGAGAAGTCGTCGCAGCTCCTCCCCTATCAAGTCGTTACCCTTCTCATCGGGCTCAGCCGAGCCGCTATCCTCCCCACCGCTGACCCCCATCACCGCCACTACAACCCCCGCCGCCACCGGTGGGGCGGGAGGGAGGAGAAGAGGGAAGCGGTGGTGGCTGGAGAGGAGGAGGCGGTGGGTGGGTCTGGAGAGGAGGTAGCTAGGTGGCAGTAGGTGGTGGTTTTAAATGTCTTCAATTTTTTTAGTGGGGTGATGTTTTTCGCTGGTACCTCTTCAGCAGTTGTCAATGAAAATTGATTTTCGCTGGCTGTCACTTAAGAGGTCTGTTTGTAAAAAAATTGCTATTCACACAAAAGCAAACTCACACAGTGAGTTTAGAACCAAAGTAACAAAACATTAAGCAAACACAAACCAACAGACACCAACACAAAATAGAGATCCCATAACTGCTAAATTCTATCTGCGAACCTCCACCCAAAGTTAGGGAAGAGCTGCATAATCGTTGACTCAATTTTACGACATGCATCATTAATTAGCTTGATATCTTATTTACACCTTTGTATTTGAGCCCAACACCAGAGCCAATACGTTATCCTGAAAAGTACTTGCAAATAAGATTTTGATGGTGATTTATCAAGAATAATATCATTCCTACTAAACCAAAGAGCTATAGATTTTGATGGTGATTTATCAAGAATAATATCATTCCTACTAAACCAAAGAGCCTAACATATAGCGGATGCTCCAACAAGAATAAGTTTCATAATTTTTTTATCAACACCCAACACCCACTAGCCAATTCCCAAACATATATATGAGATGCTACATTTCATGCATGCTCTTTCATCCCTGGAGCTCTTGTTGATCTTATGGCATGATCGAGTCGTTACAAACTCAAATTAATACAACAAATATGCAGTGAAGTTTGGGGTAATTACTTGCAGTGACGTGTGTACAACTAGCTGTACAGTAACTGCACAAGAATGGAACATGTGGTACGTTTTAGCAAGCACAACTGTTAATTAGCTGCTTACACCTGTAATGCCAAATGGAGCCAGCTAGTCTCTCTCTCTCATCATATATACTTATAGGAGTATATGCATGGTGGGCTGGCAACAGACTATCGAATTCGAGCTCGGCAACGTGTACGTGGCTAAAAAACAAACAAGATTTAAACTTATTACCTCGGTGACAATTGAACTAGCCAGCTACATGCATGATTATTCACGAGAAACGTACTAAGCAGCTGGTTTTAGCATTTTCCATTTTATATATGTCTATAAAAGCTTGCCAAAAGCCAACAGTAGACACACAAGTAATGAATTGAAGCAAAGAGATCGATCGATCAATCGAGAGAGAACAGCAGCATGCACCATTCGAGCCGGTCTTCGTCTTGGCATGGCATCATCAGCTCGCCGCCATTCCATTTCCTGCAGCTGCAGGGGAGGTACAGCGCGGAGGAGCGGCGGGAGCGCATCGAAAGGTACCGGAGCAAGCGCAGCCACCGCAACTTCGGCAAGAGGATAACCGTAAGTATTTCATTACTACTGGTTGAGCAGTTCCACTTGTTAGCCTGAAGATAATCTTGTGCATTTGCAATAATTTGTTTGCTTTCAGTTAGTAAGTTTGAATTCTTAGGCATAGGATGCTGCATGCATTGTAACGGCTGTCCCAGGAAGTTTCAGTCTTGGGCAGCTGAGCTTTTCCCGTTTTTCTGTTAGTAGCGATGGAACTGGATCTGGAGCGTGGGATGGCGCGTTCAGTCATTTGGATCCGGTGAAATCGGTGTTTGTTATGCATGTAACAACCTCACAAGATGAGGGAATAAAATTGAAGAGAAATCAGAAAAGCTGCAGGTGGTTACGCAGCACCAAAAAAAAAAAAAAACTCTGTTCTTCGTTTCAGTTCTTCAGTTACTGTTCACGTCTGAAAAATATTCAGAGATTGTAGGTTAGCCACTGATCGAGAGCTAAGCGAGGGGTTTTTGCTGACAATTGGTATTAGAGCGAGGTTCCGGTTCCGCTTTTGATGTCGTCGGATGGGCGCTACACTCCGCCACCGAGGCGTGGTGGAAGTGGCGGAAGCAGCGGCGAGCAGGGGAGCGGCAGCGCAAACGGCGCGACGATGCCGCTGGTGCCGCTGTCCAGAGATGGCAGCGCGACTGCGAGGCTGCCGATGCTGACGAGGACGAACTACCCCGACTGGGCACTGCTGATGCGAGTGAGTCTTCAGGCACAAGGGCTGTGGACGGCCATTGACCCCGGCTACGCGGAGAACCGCGAGGATCACGCGGCTCTCTCTGCCATACTCCAGGCCGTTCCGCGCGAGATGTTGCGCGGGCTGGCGAAGCACGACACGGCGAAGGCGGCGTGGGATGCCATCAAGACCATGCGGGTCGGTGTCGACCGCGTGCGTGAGGCCAAGGAGCAAGGGTTTTGCCGACAATTTGAATCGATGCGGTTTAAGGAGGGAGAGAGGCCGGAGGAGTTTGCGATGCGGCTCACTGCCGTCGTCGCGGACATCCGTGACATGGGCGGAGTCATGGAGGACGAACATGTTAACAAGAAGTTGCTGCGTGTTGTCCCTAAGAAGTACAAGCCGGTGGCAATCTCACTCGAGCAACTCCTCGATATCAAGACCATGGCCTTGGAGGAGCTCGTCGGGCGGTTGTCCATGATCGATTCGTACAGCGACGACGAGGAGGTGAGCGGCGGCGGCAAGCTGTACCTCACCGAAGAGCAGTGGGAGGCACGCGTGAAGCAGCGGGAGCAGGAGGGCTCTGGCAGTGGTGGCAAGGGCCGCGGCGGGACTGGTGGGCAAAACCGAAAGACGAAAGCTGCCGGACCGTCCAAGGGCAAGGAGGCGGCCATTGGCGGAAGCGGTAGCCGGGATATTTCAAAGGTGAAATGTTTCAATTGTGATGAATTTGGTCACTATTCACGGCAATGTCGCAAGCCGCGGCGCCAACGTCGTGCAGAGGCAAACTTGGTGCAGGGAGAAGAAGAGCCAACTCTGCTCATGGCGCATGTCATGGGGGTGTCGCTCGCCGGGGAAGCGACACTAGACCGAACACCTAGCGTGCAAGAGGTACACCTCACTGAGAAGAAGGTCAATCTTGACCATGATGATGTCGGTGAGGAAGACAAGGCCGGTGACTGGTTCCTGGACACGGGAGCCACAAACCACATGACCGGGGCGCGCACGGCGTTCGCCAAACTCGACACCGGCGTCGTCGGCACGGTGAGGTTTGGAAATGGCTCAGTAATTGAAATCCGGGGACGCGGGACAGTGGTGTTCAGGTGTAAGAATGGAGATCATCGTTCGCTGGAGGGGGTGTACTACATCCCTAAACCGCGCAAGAACATTGTGAGTGTCGGCCGGCTCGACGAGCGCGGCTACGACTCACACATAAGGCACGACGTCTTCACGCTGCACGACCCGGATGGTTTGCTCCTGGCCAAGGTAAATCGGGATTCCAGCTATCTATACGTACTTAAGCTGAACATGGCTAGTCCGATTTGTATGGCAACAAGTGGTGGCGAGGCGGCGTGGCGCTGGCACGCACGTCTCGGACACCTGAACTTCCAGGCACTTAGGAGGATGGCGCACGGTGACATGGTTCGTGGGCTCCCACGGATTGATCATGCGGACGAGCTATGCGACGGGTGCCTTGCAGGCAAGCAGCGTCACGCGCCATTCCCGGCGGAGTCGAAGTTCAGAGCGCAAACGGTGCTCGAACTAGTGCATGGCGACCTCTGTGGTCCGATCTTGCCGGCGACGCCGGGCGGTCGGAAATATTTTCTCCTGCTGGTTGATGACATGAGTCGTCACATGTGGATTCGGCTCCTCACTTCCAAGCACGAGGCAGCGACAGCGATCAAACAGTTTCAGGCCGGTGTGGAGACGGAGACCGGTCATAAGCTGATGGCGCTGCGTACTGATCGCGAGGGTGAATTCACCTCCGTGGAGTTCATGGAGTATTGCGCCGATCATGGTGTGAAGCGCCAGCTCACGGCGCCTTACTCGCCATAGCAGAACGGTGTCGTGGAGCGCCGGAATCAAACTGTGGTGGCCACGGCGCGTTCCATAATGAAGGCTGCCGGAATGCCAGCTCACTTCTGGGGAGAGGCAGTGGTGGCGGCGGTGTACGTACTCAATCGATCATTGACTAAAAGTCTTGATGGGGTGACGCCGTATGAAGCGTGGCATGGTCGCCGACCTACTGTCGAACACCTGCGTGTGTTTGGGTGTGTGGGCTATGTTAAGACGGCCAAGCCAAACTTGAGGAAGCTCGACGACCGTGGCACAAGGATGGTCTTCATTGGTTATGAGCAGGGGTCGAAGGCCTACAGGATGTACGATCCGGTGGCGCAGCGCGTGTGCGTGTCGCGAGACGTCGTGTTTGACGAGACGACGTTCTGGAGCTGGAGCGGCTGCGAGGAGCATGAAGGGGATGCAGACGCTTATGTGGAGTTCTCGGTTGAAAACTACACAACGCCGGTTGATGTGAACCACAGTTCAGATGCGGCGACATCTCAAGCTACCGAGGATCCATCGTCGATCTCGCCCAATTCGGTGGCGACGGTGACATCTGAAAATGCACTGGATACCCAAGAAACAGCAGTAAGTCTGCCTACTGGAATTGAATTCTGCTCTCCTCCAAGCAATGCAAGCGAGGGCACTGATGAGGCGCCCAGACGATACAAGACGGTGGCAAACACGCTCGCCACTACGACGCCCATCCTCGATTTTGACTACAGTGATGAACTGATGATGGCTGTTGAGGAACCAGCGAGCTTTCTGGAGGCTGAGAAGAAGGGTTGCTGGAGAAAAGCGATGATCGAAGAGATGAAATCCATTGAAGGAAATCATACGTGGTCACTGAGTGATCTGCCACCAAGCCACAAAGCCATTGGTCTGAAATGGGTGTTTAAAGTCAAGCGTGATGCTAAGGGCGAAATTCTGAAGTATAAAGCAAGATTGGTGGCAAAAGGATATGTACAACAACAAGGAGTAGATTTTGTTGAAGTGTTTGCTCCGGTGGCTAGAATGGAGACAGTGAGACTGCTTATTGCAATGGCTGCTCAGGAGGGGTGGCAGGTTCACCACATGGATGTCAAATCAGCGTTTCTGAATGGTGATTTGGAAGAGGATGTTTATGTGCAGCAGCCACTTGGGTTTGTTGTTGAGGGTGAGGAAGGAAAGGTGCTGAAACCGAAGAAAGCTCTCTATGGTCTAAGGCAGGCACCCCGAGCTTGGTATGCCAAGTTAGATTCTAGTCTTGCAGGTCTGAATTTTGTCAAGAGTGCAACTGAGAATGCAGTATACACTAGAGGGCATGGTGATTCAAGACTGGTAGTGGGTGTATATGTGGATGATCTTATCATTTCTGGGCCAAGCTTGAGTGAAATAATCAGGTTCAAGGAGCAGATGAAGACATTATTCAGCATGAGTGATCTCGGGTTGCTATCCTACTATCTTGGCATGGAAGTGAAACAAGGTGATGATGGGATCATGATGACTCAAGCTGGTTATGCAAGGAGAATCCTTGAGAAGGCTGGAATGGAAGGTTGTAATCCTTGTCAAGTTCCTATGGAACCTAGACTCAAGCTTAGCAAGGGAGAACCTGGGGAGTGTGTAGATGCAACAGAATTCAGAAGCTTGATTGGGAGTCTTCGCTACTTGGTAAATACCAGACCAGATTTGTGCTATTCAGTTGGATACGTCAGCCGTTTTATGGAGAATCCCACTTCTAAACACTGGGCTGCGATGAAGCATGTACTGCAGTATGTGGCTGGTACACAGAATTTTGGAATTCAGTTTAGCAGGAAGAAACAAGAAATTCCTCAGCTTATTGGCTATAGTGATAGTGATATGGCTGGGGATATCAATGATAGGAAGAGTACATCGGGTGTGCTGTTCAAATTGGGTGAAAGTTTACTCAGCTGGCAGTCACAGAAGCAAAAAATTGTAGCCCTGTCTTCATGTGAAGCAGAGTATGTGGCAGCCACAACTGGAGCCTGTCAGGGTGTGTGGCTAGCACGGCTAATTGGCGAGCTGCGAGCTTGTGATCCTCAGTGTGTAATTCTGAAGGTTGACAATAAATCTGCTATCAATCTTTGTAAAAATCCTGTGCTTCTTGATCGTAGCAAGCACATTGACACAAGGTTTCACTTCATTCGGGAATGTGTAGATCAGAAACGGATTGAAGTGGATTACATCAGAACTGAGGAGCAGATTGCAGATGTGCTGACAAAACCTCTCGGCAAGAATCGTTTTCTAGAACTGAGAAGGAAGTTGGGAATGGTTGAAGTATGAATGCATCAAGATTAGGGGGTGATTTGTTAGCCTGAAGATAATCTTGTGCATTTGCAATAATTTGTTTGCTTTCAGTTAGTAAGTTTGAATTCTTAGGCATAGGATGCTGCATGCATTGTAACGGCTGTCCCAGGAAGTTTCAGTCTTGGGCAGCTGAGCTTTTCCCCTTTTTCTGTTAGTAGCGATGGAACTGGATCTGGAGCGTGGGATGGCGCGTTCAGTCGTTTGGATCCGGTGAAATCAATGTTTGTTATGCATGTAACAACCTCACAAGATGAGGGAATAAAATTGAAGAGAAATCAGAAAAGCTGCAGGTGGTTACGCAGCACCAAAAAAAAAAAAACTCTGTTCTTCGTTTCAGTTCTTCAGTTACTGTTCACGTCTGAAAAATATTCAGAGATTGTAGGTTAGCCACTGATCGAGAGCTAAGCGAGGGGTTTTTGCTGACACCACTACCTAGTGTATATTATTTGATAGAAAAACCTCCTAATATATATCTCAGATAATTGTGGACCTTTAGATTGCTTTAAGATTCGTGCCAACACCTTAAACCCTAACCCTTCTTCCTTCCTCCTCACTCCCACTGCCGCCGCCATTGCCATTCCTCCTCCAATCCTCCCCCATCTCCTCCACTCAACTCGATGGCGCCGGTTGAACCTCCCCTCCTCCCCGCCTCTTCTTTTTCTCAAGCTGCTGGTGGTAAGGTGTCCCCATCTCGTCATCTTTCCCGTTTTCGGTGGCTTCCCGCTATATGAAACACCACCACCGTCCCCGTCTTCTAATGACTTGCTCCACTTTGTCCTCACTAGCAACATTATTGGCCCACCGCCCGCCACCGATTCTAGGGCTTCAGCGGTGCCATCGCCGCCTTGTCAACGAGTTGCCACTTGGTACCTCCCACAGTCATCCCTCTAAGACCGGATCAGATTTTTATCCCTCTTTGCCCTCCCTCCACCCCTAACCTCATCTAGAAACCTAAACCCTAACTCGTTGGGTTAGTGTTAGTCGTTGAAGTTCGTTGCTTGACCAGGCCCCGCCTATGCCTAAGAGGAGGAGGCCTGGCACGAAATGTGAAGCATATCAGAAGGTTAGAAATGTGCAAGATTTTGGTCCCAATTTTTATTATAACATGATTTAGGAATTCCGTAATTAGTACTGCATTAAGTATTCTTAATTGTAACATTGCAAAGCTGATCATGTGTACGTGCATTAATATTTGGTATTCATTGATCAGTACGCTTGCCGGAAGAGGCTTGCGGACGAGAGGGCGAGGGTGAAGGGCCGCTTCGTCTCCAGCTCCGGCGGCAACGATAATAATGCACCTGCACATGAGCTGCCGCCGTCGCTTGTCAATCTCAGCGATGGTGCTGCTGCTGCTGCAATCATCCCAACAAGAAGTGTGCCGGAGTGGTGGCCAGAAATGCAGGCGTCATTGGCCAGGGATGAGATGTGTGGCGGCGCGGGCATGAATCTCCACCTGTGCGACGCCAACGAGATGGAGCAGGTTGCTGCCTACGTTGGCGTCTCCTCCATGGACCTCTGCGCCTACCTGCACTGCTCATGGCCGCCCGTTTAGCTAATTAGCTAGCTAAATCGCATCGATTGATTTTGGTTCGTTGTTATAAATTCCTCAATGATCTAGATCGGCACCCGACTTGCAAAATTGATCTGTAGATCAAGCAGCAAAGGAACATTTTGAAGAAACAAGCAAAGCATTCATTCGTTCCCTTATTTTTGTCTTGTTATACTATTTTGTTAGTCCAACGTGTTGAATAGTGTCGGGTGAGAAGAATATATAAATATTAGACACGTTATATTAAACCTCAGGGTAGAGGAGGTATATAAGGAAACGAGTCTATTCAAATCAATTCTATCATAAGATATATTTTACTACCATATACTCTAACATCCCCCACAATACAAGCGTGAGCAACACAGACGCTTATATTAGAGAAAAATCCTAGGAGAGTGCTCAACACAGATGATAGCCTTTTGTGTTGTAATCGATGTAGCTAAAGTGAAGGGTAAAACGTAGCCATGGTCGATGAAGCCATGCATAGAGTAGCTGCGGTCGATGTAGCTGAAGTCGGTGGTGCTGATGACGAGGTAGCCGAGCCACAGGACGCACAAGGGGCATCGTAGAGTGGTCGTGCGTGCGCAGGATGGCTCCAAGGACCAAGGTGTAAAATGATGTGCTGAAGACAAAGATGGTGACACTGGAGAACAAGGTATCACACCAGGTTTGCCAAGCCTAGGGACAACTCGGGAAGATGCACACAATGGTGCTGCCAATACCGTGCGCGCGAGGTTGTCGACCAACTTGAGTATTGCACTAGTGTCGAAGGGGACTAGCAAAGAAAGCCTCAGAGACGGTCGCAGTGCATAGAGCGGCATAGAGGAAGTAGTGTCGGTGCATCTTGCTGTTGTTAGAGTCGAACGAACATGTTTGAAGAAGAGACAACGCTGGTAACGTTCGTAATAAATAACAAGAAGGTCCCGAACTAGTATAAATCCTTATCATTTGTCTGCTAGGTACAATCTAGCGTACACCATAGGATCAGCCGATTAGGTCATGGCCCTACAATTTGCACGCATTCAGCTTGGCTAGCGCACTCAACCAGGTAACTTCCCAATGGGGCCTCCAAATATGTGAGTGGACGTGAGTAAGCCAAAACTCACATGTACACTCCACCTTATCCTCTTCCACAACAAAACCCTCCTCCTATCCTCTACACGTGATGTACCCCATGTACCCCATTGCATGCGCCACTGTTGGTTGACGCCCGTTTCCCGCTGTGTTGACCCTGCCCATCGCCTTTTCCCGACCACAGCTAGCAGTGCCACTGCCATCTCACCATCACTCAGTTCCCAGTAAGACACTTTCACAACCATCTCTCTAAACACAGCCTCCCCCCTTCCCTGTTCCTCTGGCTGCCCCTCCAACCCCCACTGGTCCACCCTGGTAGGGAACCCTAATCCATCTAGGCTTGGGCAATAATGGTTGTGCCGCATTGGTGCTCATGCGCGTCCTAGCTGTAACGCCCCAATTTTCATTCAGAATTAAAAATCATTAAATAATACATTTTGTAGAAATTAAATAAAAGTTAAAGCAATTTAATCAAGTGAAATTATAGAGGAAATTAAAAATTCCTTTAAAAATCTTATCCGGGAATATTTTGTAATATTCTCTGTGCCCTAATAAACTCTCTGAAATTTCCCGTGAATTTTCAGAGCTCAAGAAGTAATTATAATAATACAAACACCATTTAATCAATTAAATTAAATTGTAAAACAAATTAAAACTTCCCCTTCCTCCTTTTTGGGCCGCTTTTGGCCCAATCCCCCTTCACCTCCCGCAGCCGCGCACCCCCTCTCTCTCCCTCAGGCCGGCCTATCCCTCTCCCTCGGCCCGGCCCTTTTGCCTCCCCGCGCAAAGCCTATTTTGCCTCCCTCCTCCTCCTTCCTCCCCTCGCTGACAAGTGGGACCGGCGGTCCCACCCGTCAGCTCTTCCCCTACCTCTGGCCTCCCAAGCCAAAACCGCCATGGCCGCCTTCTCCCCATGTCGTCGCCTCCCCCGCGCCCACTACGCTCCCCTCCCCCGCGTCGCCCGTGACCGCCACCCACCTCCTCCACTCCGCCCGCGCGCCGCGCCCGCAAATCGGCACGGATTTGAATTTCGAATCCGCCGCCCTCTCTCTCTCTTCCCCCGCGTTGCTAGCCGGTTGCCGCCCCTCTCGGCCACGATCTCTCCTCCCCGAGCCTATCAAAAATACTCCCCGGGGCAGCCTCTCCCCTTCTCCCCATTTGCCCGAGCTCCCCACACCACCTCCCGTGCTCCCCACGCTACCCTCCATCTCTGCCACCCTCCGCTGAGCTTCGACCGCACGCCACCGCCGCTCTAGCCGCCGCCACCACTAGCTCCGCCGCGCCTCGCCGCATGCCGGCCTTTGCTCCATTTCCCCAATCCGCCACCGAATCACCACCTCCACTGCGAACCCGAGGCCGCCGCCGCATTCGCCGCCTCCCGCTCGCCATGGCTGCCTGATCCCCCTTTGGGGCAATCTGGGCCATCCACGTGGCCCCTCGGTGCCGCCCCGTGTCAGCTCCCACGTGACGCCACGTCGGTGCCACCTCCGCCTACCTGTCCGCCATGGCCACCACGTGGTGCACCCGCAGATGGTGTGCGCGTGAACTCGGTCCACCGTGCGCCCTCCCCCTCACCGACAGGTGGGGCTGCGTGTCGGCGCCACCTAATCCCCTCGGCTGACGCCATAAATAGCTTTAATTGCGCAATAAATTCGGTTTAACTTCTAGAAATCCATTTAAATGGCTCAAAACTTCTAAAATTGAGTTGTTCAACTTGCAAAATTCATCTAAAATTGAGCTCTGCATGTTTGTTTACTTTTCATGTATTGTTAACTTGATTTTTATTAGAGTTTTTCCTCGTTTTGCATGCCAGCACGTAGATTCCGCCGTTTCGGAAGTCCGTGGTCGCGAGGAAAGAGTTTAGAAGATTATATTGAAGAAGCAAGGCAAGTCACACATTCCCCTTGAGAATGTTGATTCTAGTTTATAAATGTTTTATCGTTTTCAAATAAAATTGCATGTCTTGCTAATTACGTGGGATCATGGTTTTACCTATATGTTCATTTGTGCCATATTACTTTATGTCTGTCCTTTGTCAAACTTGGGTAATAATTCGACTAGCTTGTGTTACTTAAGTTGACCTAGCTAGAACTATAGGATTAGCCATGCTTAACTACCACTAGCTCACATAATGGGATAATCACATCATTAGACATCTCGTATCTTGATGAGCTGCGTGCTCAAGACATCCGATCATGTTTCATTGGTCGTAATTATCCAAATAAAACACGACTTAATGGTGGGTTGTGGGTGCATGGTTTTGCTAGTCGCGCCCATGGCAATTAAGGTCCGGTTCACGGGATGAACTGGAATACTTACTGCGCGTACCACAAGCGGGAATGGGTAACTACTTGATCTGTAGCTTTCCTCTAGCTGACGTACCCAGGCTAGAGTGGGCATGATGGAGTATGGATGGGCCCTGCGACGGCCTTTGCTGCTTCCGGATTCACCGTGGCACGGGGGGGGGGGGGGGGGGGGGGCTGCCTGTTAGGGCAGGGGCGAAACCTGAGGTGTGGCATCTATTGGTCCGAGGAAGTTATATAAAGGGTATTGTCATAATCACTCGACATGGTGACGTGTCTGGCCGAGCATGGTGACACGCTGGTGGATTGTGTCTTGTGGGTACAGTTGTGCACCTCTGGCCAGAGTAAAACTATTTGAATAGCCGTGCTGGTTATGGGTGATCGACCAGATTCACCGTGATTAGTCCCATCCTTAATAATTGGTTAATGAACTAGTGTAATTCAGGTGGTTTGGTTGGGTCTGTTCAACGTGGTGTAGCGTTGATCAGTGGAGATTTAATATTACCTTAATTAAACAACTGTTTTACCGTTTTCAACTATAAATGCTTTACAACTGTCTTTATGCAAATAGCCACAAACCTCCCTTTGTGCCCCATTGCATGAGTGCATCATTGGTGTGGCTTGCTAAGTATGGTGGTTGCACTCAGCCATGCTATTGTTCCCTCTTTTCAGAAGTGTAGAGCTTCTGAGCTGAAGACGAAGTTAGAGGATCAAGGCTCAGACCCCAGTTGAGTTTTGTCTGTGGAGTGGAGCTGAAGCCTCGCTAGGATCGCCTTTTTCTGCTGCTGTTACTTTCATTTCGATGTGAGGACTAAGTGCCTCTTATGTAAGTATTTTACGCTTTATTTACGTTTGGATATGTATATTTACTTATTGTTTTGTGTACCCTGGCTGATTCCTGGATAGAAATTTAATATACAAAATAGTCTGAAAATTAGCAAATCAGAAGTTTATCATAATCCATTTATAGGTAATGAGCGTGCACTTGGTATGCCTGTCTCTTGGGTAGCCAAATAAAATTTCTACTTCCCAAGTCTCTAAATATAGTTTATTTTGGATTGCGGACTATATTAAGAAAGTATGTGAAATAGAATTAGAGATGGTACGTGAATTACTTAAAATGAGGAAGTACATGGAGAAATTTAACTGGGATGGCTGTGATTTGTTGAAAGGAGGGAATAGATAGAGAAGTTATGTTATGTTTTGGGATCGATAAACTTTTGAAGTTAAAAGTTACTATTATTCGAGTAACTTCAGACTTTCATAATGTAATCAACATAATGATGGCATTATTATCAAGGAGTACTACACTAGCTCTAGTGGCCGAGTAGACTCCTTTGATCCCATGCGCCTGACTCTCTCTCTCTCGAACTGTCACTCATCTGACTGGGTAACAGTTTGTCTCCCTAGCAAGAGTCGCGCTGCTGATCGATTTCAAGCGAATTCTGGTTGTGTGTAGTTATTTGGGTGTAAAGTTTTTAAAGTATACGGACACACATTTGAAGTATTAAATATAAATTAATAACAAATTCCGCTTGTAAACTGCGAGACGAATTTATTAAGCCTAATTAATCTATTATTAGTAAATGTTTACTATAGCATCACATTGTCAAATCATGGCAAAATTTGGGTCAAAAATTTGTCTCGCAATTTACATACAAACTATGCGATTGGTTTTTTCTATATTTAGTGCTCCATGCATGTGTCCAAATATTTGATGTGACTTTTTTACCAAATTTTTTGAAATCTAAACAGTTGGGCAAACATGCACAATCAATTAATGTACCTGCAGACATGGAAAACCCTTAACTTGTTCACCTGTAAAGCGAGCGAGCTAATTCATGGAATGTGTACTGCGTACTCCAGCTATATACTAGTAGCATGCATGTTGCTAGACTGTGTCAGTGTATACTAGCTAGAGATCCAGATCATCCAGCCCATGCATGAACAGGTTAAGATCTTGAGTAATTTATAAGTCCAGATGTACGTCTAATATTTAGGCTTTATTTAGATTCAAACTTTTTTCTTCAAACTTTTAATTTTTCCACGTCCATCAAATGTTTGAACATATGCATAAAGCATTAAATATGGACAAAAAAAAATTAATTGCACAGTTTGCATATAAATCGCGAGACAAATTTTTTAAGCCTAATTACACCATGATTTGACAATGTGGTGCTACAGTAAATATTTGCTAATGATGGATTAATTAGACTTAATAGATTCGTCTCGCAGTTTACAGGTGGAATCTGTAATTTGTTTTGTTATTAGTCTACATTTAATATTTCAAATGTGTGTCCGCATACTTAAAAAAATTTTGGCACACGAAATAAACACAGCCTTAGTTAAGAAAGGCCTAATTTTATCATATATATATATATATAATATTAAACGATGTTCATTGTATATGTATTACTACTCCATCCGTCCCAAAATATAAACACTTTCGGACTTTGACACAGTCTTTGAGATGCTACTTTGACAAACGATATCTCTAAAAGTAATATGTTTTAAATAAAAAAAATTGCATATTGTGATAATTTATTTAATGATAAATCTAGTAACATCAATTTTACATAATTGCAATTTTAAATAAAAAGATTTGCATATTGTGATAATTTATTTTTTATATTTTTTCTATTAATAGTCAAAGTTACAAATATTTGAGTTGACACTATGCTAAAAATGCTTGTATTTTGGACGGAAGGAGTATATCATACATATGAATTGATAGTTGTGAAGTTTATTAATTACCTCACCCCTCCATTTAGAAAGCTAGTACGTACTCCAGCCACGTATACCTCCTCTCATCAATCCTCACAACTAATTGATAGTCCTTGAGACTCTGTTATGTAACTAGCTTGGCTAAATCTCAGTCAACTCGAGCATGCTAAATATTCTTGATACGAGGGCCTAGATGATGTATTCAGCATTTCTATACAACATGGAGAGACGTCAGTGGGAGAGATCGCGAGGAAGGGCTACCATCGAAGACAATGTTGACTTCCTCAACAAGCCCTTAGGAGAAGTCTTTCTTGGCAACATTGAGACCAGAGCTCCATCAAAGAAGAACATTTTGAAAGGAACACCAAAGAAGAACATTGGAATATGTTTTTGAGTTGGGTGACGGTGGGAAGAAGGTATTAGGTAGTGGGGGGTTTAGAGGGACTAGACTAATCTTTACCTATTATAAAAATTAAAGATGGATTCTCTACTAAACTGATTTTTCGTACGTCATCACTTATCCGTGTCGGTCTTGTTCTCGCAATTAGCGCCACAAATTGATATCGTTCTGCACCCTACGCGCTCGCGTGATACGTCCGATACCCGTGTCCTGTACTCTCCCTGTCCCAACATAAATCAACCTAGCTCGTACTAGGATATGACACATTCTACTACAACGAATCAGGACATACTCTATGTTCAGATTTGTTGTACTAGAATGTGTCACATCCTAGTACGGGGTTGGTTTATTTTGGGATGGAGAGAGTACTCAGTACGCAAGCGGAGGACTCTCACAGGCTAGACCCAAGGGCCCCCCGATTTGTAGGCTCCCCATGTTATCTGTGTGTTGCGAGGTTAATTTTCCTAGATTCAATGAATTGTAAATGATGTTGCATGCTTATATATATAAGTTTTGATATGTACTTGTTGCTAGTGGATGATGTGGTATGTTTGCAACTTTGCATGTTTTGAGCTTAGATCTAGTGGGTTAGGTATAGATCTCACAACTCATAGCAAGCCGGCACTTGACCTTAATTTCACATTTGCTAGCTAAGTACTAATTGAAGAAGTGTCATGCATATGCATGAAATTAATCGATCAGAATTGCATTGAAGTAGGTGGTGCAATGGGCATAATGCAGTCAGCAGGAAAAGTATACATACAGGCTATTTAACTCATCAAACAGGTCCATAAATTAGGTTTTGAATGGCCTCTAGCTGCATGGGATCAGAAGGAAGGAAGGAAGGAAGATATCGATCTGGGGAGGAGAGATAGAGCAAAGAAAAAAAGGTATCGAGATGACAGATGGCATGAACTCGATCTGCAAGTTTTTATGGCTCGAGCGGCATATATATGCAGCAATATATTGAAGGCCTGGCAGCATCTGCTAACTGCTGATGAGACAGTGCGTAGGAGTATACTAGAACAGTACTTGTTTGAGTTCAAATTAAAACCCCTTTCTTTGTCGAAGAACTGCTCTAACTCATGACAACGCTCGTAGTGGAAGGAGCGGCACATGTTCAGCCACTCCACATTTTCAGTGGCTATATCATCTAGCATTCTGTCTGTTTTGGGGATTTTAGGCAGCTACATCGAGAACGCGCGATATGTGATGCAAATACCAGCATATAGCTAGCAAATACAACTTACCTAATTGAAATAATATACACATATAGTCAATTGCTGGGAGGTCATTCTTCAATTTGTGTCAGTCAAGCGTGCATGTAATGTATGGGTGGGCCTTCATCAGAGGGTCTAGTAGTACGTAGGAAAAGAACAAAAAGAGAGTGAGAACTGAAGGAACTGTAGAGATATATAGGTGGTGTCTCTCTCCATCATCACCTTATGATGCAGTACCCAATAACCAACTGCAGCCTCAAGGCAGAAGGGTTGTGTTGTGCCTAGCATATATATGCATATGAATGCATTCCCCATTACTCTCTCTCGTAGCTTGGTGTAGTACGTACTACAAGCTATAGCTAGCAGGCAGGCAAAACTTTAAAAACACATGCATCCTCCTCTGCTGTCTAGTGTAGTTGAAGAGAGAATTGAAGGGGCATCGATGATCGATCGCATTCAAGATTTCACTTGAATGCCGGCTAAGGACAACAGTGTGCATGCAATTACGTATATATAGTATCGATCCTCTTGCACCCATGCATCCTGTCCCTGTCCCTGCTAGCTAGCTACATGCAATTGCAGCGATCACTGCCCTCTTCCATTCCACACTACGTACTCTCTGACCTCTGAACGTCTAGCCATTCATTTAACATTAACTAGCACCACTGCACTGCGCTGCAGCTGTGGTACTACTGTTTGTCAATTCAACGTAGACGAAGAGAAAAAAGTACAGCTTAAAGCTGGAACGGAACCTGTGAAATTTACATGCATGCGCAGCGGTCTAACAGCAGCTCATCTAAATTGGCTACTCCACATCTCAGTTTGGATGACTATCTAATAAAGATTCCTTTTCTATATTTCTTCCTACTTCAACACATCATCCATATCATCCTTATTATACCCTTCATATCGCCTCTTATATATTTTAATAATACTAGAAAAAATACCCATGCGTTGCAACGGGTGAAGTCTATTTTAATCTTATTAATGTTATATATGATTTAGTTAAGATGAAATTCACTATGGGAGTTCGCTTGGATATATACTCCCTCCATCCACAAAAGTTGCACCTATTTCATATTTGAGTTTTTTCAAATAAGTTGTTCCTATTTGTAGTCTTTATGCATTCAAGACTTAAATGAAGAGATAAATTAAATGTTTTATTAGAACCCAAAGAGTCATCTAAATACTCATTGGTTACATGCTTGCATTCACTCCTTGATTTTGTAACATCCAAGGTGATTTAATTTCTCCTTGGTATTGGTGTCAAAAGTAATATGTGTAACTTTTGTGGATGGAGGGAGTATATTTTTACAAAATCATGAGCTATAGTTAGGAGTCTGATCGTCTCAAGTTAGCATGCGAGTTTTTTTAAACAGATTTCTTATATGATTCCTTCTGTATTACCAAAAGTGAACGACCTTGAAAATCGACTTAAATACGGATATGTATTTCCAAAAGGAAACGAACATAAAAACCAACTCATACACGGATGACGTACCAAAATACCGGCAAAAACATCTTCAATTTTTATATATTTTAATAATATATTGTAACCAACTTTTCTATGTACGTGTTTTTTTAAAGCCTGGATTAGTTAAAAGAAACAATGTATCACTATTCTCTAGACATGCTTCACTGATAGTTACTAATTTAATCTCTCACATATATGGATGGTTGATTAATAAAACAAGTACTACGTTTACTATGAAAGCAAATAATAATAATAATAATAATAATAATAATAATAATAATAATAATAATAATAATAATAAAAAGAAGAGATAACGCCTTTCCCCAACCCCAGTCCCCAGCCGCATAGATGTGCGATACTGCCGATGCGGCTAAGCGGGCGGAGCGGCGACCGAAAGCGTGCGCGGAGGGAATGTGCGGTGGGAGCGGCGGCGGAAGCAAAGGGGGAGGTGCGGCGGTGGAAGGCGGGCGCAAAAATTGGAGGTGCGGTGGGAGCGTTGATGGAAGGAAGGCGCGGAGGGGGAGGTGCGGTGGGAGTGGTGGCGGAAGGCGCACGCGGAGGAGGATGTGCGGCGACACTGCTTCTACTCCGACTACCTCCACCAGATCCTGTTGGTACCACCACTCTACCTCCATTCCCCAACCTCTATTCCTGAATCTGGGAAGGACGTGATTCTGATTGTGGCGCGAATTTGATCCGAAGGAAGACAGTTGTGGGATGGTATAAGGAGAGAGAGATGCCAATTTGACGTTCCTCTCTCCAGGATGGTGGATGCGCTAAAATTGGAGGCTATGATGGCGCATCTGCTGGAGCCCCTTTTTCTTCCCCCATATGTTATTTTCGGAATGGCGTACGTGATAGAGGAGCTGCTGGGATGCTCTACGGAAAGAAAAAGAAATGAAATAGTGAAGCGGACATATATACCAGATTCCAGCTGCTAGCTCGATCCGCTAATTACTAGTGAGTTAAGAGTCTAAATTGCAGAAATTGAATCTTAGCCTTACCACCACTGCTGATTGCGGAATTAATTTTGTACTAAGCATTAATTTTATGAAGCCATTGAACTTGCCTTTGATCTCTCCTTCCATCCTTTATTTTATTTTCTTCCTTCTTGATGCATATATTGCAATATCCGCCTGCTCGAGATTGCAGGAGATCTGTGGCTACTGATCACCAGCTTGATCAACTAGTGGTCACCGATGGGTTGATGTATTCGGGAAATTTAACTATTTGCCACTATATTAGGTTTGGCATGCAATTATACAAATGCCCCTCTTAAATTTACTTTTATTTTTCTCTCTAAAGAACTGGTTTAGTAACTAGTATTTACTACTTTTCTTCACGTGGCATGCCAACGTGATAACCCACGGTGAAAAATGTGAGATCCACTCATCAGTACCTTTGATTTCCTCACTATACGATCTTTTTTCACGAGTAAAGATCCCACACTGTTTTTCACCCTAGGTTGCCATGTTGGCATGCCATGTGGGCAAAAGTGGTAAATAGTTAAGAAACCACCCCTTTATTAAAGGGGGAAAAATAAAAGCAAATCTAACAGGGTAATTTGGATAATTGTCAAACCTAATAGTTACAAATAGTTAACTTAATTTCTCGATGCATCATGTAGACAACATCCTTCAGTGCATTGGCGGCGACACTGGTCAGGGATCGCCTCACGAACCCCTTCCTGCGCTTTGAGATAGATCGAGCTCTCTATGGTTTAGGGTTTAGCGATAGAGACTTATGTTTCATAGGCCTTCTCTTGGTGTCTTAACCCCATATAAATGCATTGGTGAGACTCAGGGGCCAATTTTGATTAGGAATCTAATTAGTTGTTACGGATCACAACTTTTTTAATCTCTTATTTTCTTGTTGGGAAGAAAACCGGTGAAAAATTGTATCTCCCCCATTTTGTATGGATACTAACCAATAAGATCAACCAACAATTAGGAATCAAACAAACAATAACCCAGCTGGTGTTGTACTACGAGGTATGCATAGCTCATGTATTAAAAAATAGTAATCCTTGGAGACAAATTCGTTTGATTCAATCAGGTTCCGGTAATTTCTTAAACTTGAAATATACCTCGGAGAAAAAAAATAAAAATAGTAACTAGTTGAAACTATATATTATGGTTATTTATTCTCTTTAGTTTTGTTGATAGCGGGTCTTGTTTCGTCCCTTTTATGATTTACTATCATGTTTTTATTTGGCGTTATTTGAAATTTTGAATATAGTTAGGTTGTGTACGTGCACCTAATTAATATCAAAAATCCTTATACACGGGCGTCTGATGAGAGAGAAAAATATCATGTGCCCGCGCGTCTCATTTCGCGTCGCTAGGACTCCCCACGCCTCCCTCGCTCGCGTCGCCTCCTTTCCCCCGTCGGCGCCGCCTCCTCTACACGAGCTCCCTCGCCTGTGCTGCCTCCTCTCCCCCGCCAACCTCGCCTGCGCTGCTTCCTCTCTCCCGTCAACCTCGCCCGCGTCGTCTCTTCGTCGGATCCGCCGCTGCATTTCTTCTTCCTCGACGTCGACGGCGGTTTCGTCCCCGTGGTGGTGGCCGACGCGGAGGATGATGCATGCGCGGCGAGGTGGCAACGACGGCGGCGGTGGTGGTGGAGGAGGAGACTCGCCGGCTCCCTCTCTCTCCCAGGAGCACTCCCTCCTCATCTCCACCGCCCTCCCCCTTCTCCTCCTCTAGATTCGGTTATGAGGGCGGTGGAGAAGATCAATGCGGGCAACCCTGTGTTTGTCAGAGAGGAGGAGATGCAATCTAGACCAGGTTCTATGTTTTTTGTGTGTTTCAGCTAGTGTACTCGTAATGTTCATTGTGTTTGGATCAAATGTTGCAATGGATATTTTGATAGGGTTTCATATTTCTATTTTCGACATTCAGGTTTCGTTGATATTTCGATGGTTCAAAAGCAATGTTCAGCTAATATACTCATGATGTTTCTTTATGTGTAGATCAAATGTTGTAGTGGATTTTAGATAGTGTTTAATATTTTTATCTTGATGTACACTGGGTTTGTTTTGTTGTACATAGGGTTTAAGTATTTCAATGGCTTAGATCGTTTTGTTGCATATGTTAAACCAAATTGTTTCATCTAGTGATCTCACCGTGTTTCAATTTTTTTAAGAACTGAAACATTCTTTCGCTAAGTGCTGAAACATTGTTTTTATAAATAATGGTGAAACAACACACTGATTTTTTTGGAAAAATCTGGCGCCCAATTTGTAGACGCCTCCAATTAATAAGTGCCTGAATAAGATTTTCCACTATCCAAGAAATCATAAACTAAGTAAATTTATATATGCTGGCTAGCTAGCTAGCAACTCCGGCCTATATATACATAAGCAGCTTATCAGATAGCTCTACCAGCTGCAACGACTCGATCTCATCATATCGTGTCACTCGCGCTAGTCACGCTAGATCGAGTGCTAGTGATCCATCGATATTCGATACATATATATAGAGAGAGAGAGAGAAATCGTGTGTAGGTACGTAGCTGAGGAGGATGCCTCAGACCCCTTCGACGCGGTGGTGCCCGACGCCGGAGCAGCTGATGATCCTGGAGGAGATGTACAGGAGCGGCGTGCGAACGCCCAACGCGGCAGAGATCCAGCAAATCACGGCGCACCTCGCCTACTACGGCCGCATCGAGGGCAAGAACGTCTTCTACTGGTTCCAGAACCACAAGGCCCGCGAGCGCCAGCGCCTCCGCCGCCGCCTCTGCGCGCGGCACCAGCAGCAACCCTCACCGCCCTCCTCCACGGTGCCTCCGGCTCCCACTGCTGCTGCTGCCGGTGCCGTCGTGCAGGTGCACCCCGCGGTGATGCAGCTACACCACCACCACCACCACCATCACCCATACGCTGCGGCCGCCGCTGCCCAAAGTCATCACCTGCAGCAGCAGCAGCAGCAGCAAGCTGAGTGGCCGGCGGCGGTGGACTACTGCAGCACTGCATCGGCGTCAGCGTCGGCAACTGCTGCTGACATGGCGATCCCGCCGTGCTGCCGGCCGCTGAAAACGTTGGAGCTGTTCCCGACCAAGAGCACCAGCGGCGGCCTCAAGGAAGATTGCTGCAGCAGCTCCAAGTCCTCCTCTTGCTCCACCTCCACCAATTAATTACTAGCAGAGAGTAATCCTACTTCCACTCTAAGCTAGCTAGCTGCTAATCACTTAGATCTATCGATTTAATTTGTTTCTGCGGCCATATGCGTTAATTCGTACGTACGTACGTGTGTGCCACTGCCAATATGCATGCCACATGTGTGTCGGCATATCGTTCGTTTCGTTATCGCTTCCTCGATCGATTACATATTTGATATTGTTCTTAAATTAGTTTTAGCTATCTAGGTTAGTCAATTTCCCTCGACTCTTTATGTAATCTGATGAGCTAGCTTAGCTTCTTTGTGTACCAATGGACTTTGCTGATCAATTATCTATATATCGCTTGCTGTTGATTGACTTTTCGTTTTCGACACCTAAGGGCCTGTTTACTTCGCGAACCAAAATTTTTGACGTGTCACATCAAATATACGAACGCATTTGAAATATTAAACATAGATTAATAACAAAACAAATTACAAATTCTGCCTAGAAACTGCAAGACGAATTTATTAATCCTAATTAATCTGCCATTAGCAAATGTTTACTGTAGCACCATATTATCAAATCATGGCGCAATTAGGCTTAAAAGATTTGTCTCGCAATTTACACGTAATCTTTGTAATTAGTTTTTTTCTATATTTAATACTCCATGCATGTGTCCAAACACTACTAAGTGATCTTTGCCGAGTGGGGAAAAACCACAATTGTCCCGGTTTGGATAGGAACTAGTACTAAAGATCATTTTTCGTCCCGGTTTAAAACTTTGATGATTTTTAGTCCCGGTTGGCAACACCAACCGGGACTAAAAATCATCTTTAGTCCCGGTTTATTCAATGTGACAGGAAACTAAACAGGCTGACAGAGTGAAAAATTTTTGTTTGAAAACTAAACAGGATTTTTGCCAAGTACCATCTCGTCATTCTATAGCTAGTCAATTAGCCGATTCATATGACATTTCAATTGACTAGCTATATAAGGACGAGATAAGTTTCTATTTGACAAATTTATTACGTATAATCCTGACTGTTTTTAAACAACCATTAGAAATAACCTATACTAATCTCTAACGGTTCTGAATCGAAGACTTTAGAGAGATCACATGGCATCTCTAATGGTTATTGACCTTCATGGAGAGGCCAACAGTATGATATCACATAATCACAAACCTTAAGCAATACAAATGTATGGCAATTTGACATCATGCATGGATGATAACCACTCGCAGATCTAAATCAAAATCATCGCGCGATTGAACTAGAACAATTAATATCACACTTTCAAACATAGGAAGATGAACTGTAGGGCGTATATATAATTATATATAGTAATGTCATATATTCATGTATCAAAATATAAGCTTGCACAATAACTTGACACCAATTATATATGGATCTTAACAAAAACCATGTTGCAGCTATGATCAAGCAGAACAACCAAACTGATGATAAATAAATGAATAGAAGTTACACTACTACGAACATAGTTTTTGATGGTGACAAAATCTGGTTGTGCAGGCGGCCGAGCCACCAGCCTCTAACAAATTAACTACCAGTTCCACAACCGTCTATGAAAAATAGATTTTCAGAAGCGAGTACTCTAAGGAGACCGCTTGTGAATTGATTTTCAAATGCGATAGTCTAAAGAGATATGTCCATGCAAATGTCTTTTGGTGCAAAAGAAAATGGAAACTTAAATCTAATCATAGCCCGCAGAATCCCAAATTCACAAATTCGCCAAATCCATCACGGTGCCCCTCTGCATGCAATAGCAGCTGCAGCCATGCGACGATGTCCTCACCATAGTCATTGTCGCTGTCGTTGAGTCAAATGCCTCGTCGTGGTTGTCATCACCGAGCCACCATCGTCGCCGAGGGGGTTGACGAAGAAGGGTAAGGAGGCAAAGCGAGCAGATTTGCCACTCCCAAGACCATGGGCGCGCTCAGTGGTCGAGTCGCTAGGAGGGAGGGAGAGGAGCAGTTTGGCGGTGGTTGACAGTGGTGGCGACATGGATGGAATAGAGCGAAGGAGGAGAGAATTGGGAGAGAGGTAGGAGACTGCGCGACTCATGGATGGGCCAGCGCATTTTATTACCGCTCCTCAATTTGCATAGGCCTTCTCGCTAGGAGGCTCTCACCTGTGAAAATAAAGATATTTTCAAAAAAATAAAGATATTTTCGGGCGGTCCTCTTAAATGCTCAATAGTAAAAATCATTTTTAAAGGTGAGTTTAGACCACAAGACCTTCTCAGTATTATTACCAGCGTAATTTTAATGGTAGAGATAAAACCCATTTGTCTGGGAAAATCATCTTTCATATTATTAACTATTAAATTTTGACAAGCTATAGGTATATGTCACTAAATAAATGAAAATCATGTTAGGACTCTGTGCTGAACACACAAACTGATAATAAATAAATAGTACTCCATTCGTTTATAAATTTCATACATAAGTCATTTTGACTTTCCCCAAAGTCAATTTCTTTAGCTTTGATCAAGTTTATAGAAAAATATAGTAACATTTTGAATATAAAACAAAAGAAATTATCAAAATATATTAAATGTTAGATTTAATAAAATTAATTTGATGCTATATGCGTTGCTATATTTTTTCTATAAAATTTGTAGATTGATTTAAAATAGACAGAACAATTTATAATATATATGGAACAGAGGGAATGGAAGTAACATGGAGGAGGCGAGATCGCTGTGACGGTTCAAGGTAGCAATTGGGCATGTGGTTGGAGATGGCCCACAGGCATATGGCATGGCCAATTTTCACATACATATATATATATATATATATGCATCCAAAATTCCCCCATCTAGGCCGGTAGCTAGAGTTGCTACCAACCTTCCTCTAGGAAAAAGTGAACTTTAACCCCCTCAACTATGGTCCAAATATGATTCATGCCCTCTAAACGTGAAACCGGGTATATCGACTCCTCCAACTATCAAAACCGGTGCAAACTATGTCCCTCGGTGGTTTTGGCTGACGTGGAACCTACATGACGGTGTTGATCGGGTTTTCATCCTATGTTGCGTTGACATCGCAACCACGAGCCCTCTTCACCTCGCATGGCTCAGCGGGGTGGTGTGGAGCTAGCTCGACGGTTCGGAGAAGCTCATGGTGGTCCTCCTGTGCACTTCATCTAGGAGACGGGTAGAGGCGGCGGCCAGAGAAAGGTGAGGAGAGAGGGTTGGCCTAGAGGCAATGGGCGGGCGTCGTAGAGAGGAGGGGCAGAGGGAGAGGTGGTGGGGGAGAGGAGAACGGCTACCTCCATGGCTGAGAGCTCCGCCTAGCCATCCGAGGCAGTCGCGGTGGTGGAAGAGAGAGGGGAGAGGCGGTTCCGCCGAGCTCGTGGGTGCGATGGCGCGAGGCAAAGATAGAAAGGAGGGAGGATGACATGTGGGCCCATATATATATTTTGTATGAATGACTGTTAACAACGGAATTTTGCATCAAACTCAGAGAGGAAGGAACAAAATCGAAGCAGATTTGGTGCAAGATCGAATTAGATTTAGAATCGGACTACGCATCGGCTGGTATTGTATCGGCTGGAAATAGAGTACAGACTTGGCTTAGCCGATATGGCGAATGACTGATACGATATGACTTGGGCTCGGTTTTGGCCTAGTTTGGAATAACCGCCATCGCCAATTATAGATAGAGCTCAATTAAGGCAATTGTATATATTAATTAGGGTATTTATGTCAGTTTTTGTTAGAGATATGGTAAGAGACCGTCATGCGGTCTTGTTTGTATTTTATCTTTAGGAAAGTTTGAGTCATGTCTATAATGGACTAAGCCCTTGTTTAGTTCCCAACTTTTTCTTCAAACTTCCAACTTTTTCATCACATCAAAACTTTCCTACACACATAAACTTCCGACTTTTTTCTTCAAACTTTCAATTTTAGTCAAACTTTCAATTTGAGAGTGGAACTAAACACACCCTAAGCTTGTATTCGGGGTATAAATATAGACCCCAGATCATTGTAATAGAAGACAACAAATCCAATACAACTTTGGTGCATCGCCACCCATTTGTTCTTCTTTTCGGCGACTTCTCTCAACAAGAGGTAAGTCTCGATGGCTTGTGCTATCGGAGCTATTATGTCGCTTTAGATGTTTTATCATGACCCATCTGCTATCATATGTCTTAGTTAATCTAGTCTTAGTATCTCGCTTTAGCCCTATCAGCTAGTTCTCACTTTAGGGTTCTCGCCGATATCGGCTAAATTGTCTTACTATATTAGATTAGCTAAGGCATCCACCATCCTGAAAAGCGTTTAATTACTTGATTGTTTAGACTTTAGGTTTCTTTATATACTTTGCGATGCATCATCCCTAGTCTTGTTTTGAACCCTAAAAACTAACCTGGAATTAATCATAATTAAGGATAGTATCAGAGTTTCAGCCAATCTTACCTAATATACATGCTTCTTTACTAGTTTTATGTATATTTACCACTTATATAGACATATCACTCCAATAAATATATCAAGTCTAGATCAGTATCGTCCGGGTTTGCAAACTTGGTAGTTGATTGTTATTTGATATATTTCTATAGATTTATTTGTTTATATAAGCTTGTACTAGAGTATTAGCTAGTAGATTATCTTTATTTACCTATCTTGCTCTAAATATTGTTCCATTGGCTATTTCTATAGTATCCTCTAAAATACGTTTGATAAACCAAACAAATGATATTACTGCCGATGAGGCATATTTAGGGTTTGTGCTTAATTTATATTTCAATCCATTGCCGATCTGGTTCAACTACATCGGCTGGGATCACTAACGATATATCATCGGCCTATCGGCCGATTGGCTATCGGCTGACTCACTCTATTTATTGTTTTCCTTGCTGGTTTCAAGATCAAACCAGCCGGCACGCCCTTAACACACTCGAGGCTAGCCTTGGACCTGCACTGGGATTAAGTAGATCTCCCAGGCCACCGTGTTTTCCGTCAACAATGACATATGGGTCCCACATATTTTTTAAATTCTAATGCCACAGAAGAGCCACATCAATGCCAGGTAGGATGAAGACAAGGTCAACACCTCCACGTCAGTCAAAACCGCTCGCAAAACCACCATGGGACATAGTTTGCACCTGTACTTATAGTTGGAGTAGTCGATATACCCAGTTTCGCGTTTGGAGGGCATGAGTCATACTCGGAACATTGTTGAGGGAGTTAAAGTCCCTTTCTCTATATATATGCATAGTCAACAACAACGAGGCTCGAGAGAGACTACTTTATTCACGCTGGTTGGACAGGTACTTATGGTTCAAAATTCCTATGCGGCACAAACTCGCGACGTAATGAAGTCGCGTGTGTGCTCTGCCCCCTCTTTTTTTCCCACATGTTTTTTCTCAGGGTTCGATGAGCCTCCAAGCACAAGGGCACAAGACTTTTTTTTTCAATTTCAATTTCACCGTGACACTGATAGATATCGAAAATTTCACATTTTGTTCCTTTCTGAAAACTTATTTCAAAATAGGTCTAGCCGAAAACTATCATAAAAAATGGACCCCAACCTCAGCGCTAGGGCCGATGGCACTGAGCTCTAGCACGCTGCTTAGCGCTGAGGTAGTGACGACCGTCACAGGCTGTCGAGCAGGAGACTGGGCCTACAAGCTGACGTGGCAAAGGTCACCACCCGCATCTGTGCTGACCTCCCCAACCTCAATGCCAAGCCTGTTGGCGCTGAGGTAGTGAAAAACCCCTCTACCCATGCCCATACACTTCTCCCTCATTTCGCACAATCAAACTAGGGTTTCTAAGGGCTCTTGGCAGTTTCGAAGGTGAGTTCACTCCATTCCATTCCATCTTCTCATTTGTTGTGTTCGATTTGTTCCTCCTCCATTAACCTTGTTGGATGTGTTGCTATGGCCCTTTGTATTCTGTTGCCTTAGGGGAGTTCTCCAAATTCAAACCTTGATCAATTTTGGATGAGACGATGATGTTGTTCTATCAGCGTTACCTTCTTGGGGGCATTGCCTTCGAGTTTTTTCCTTCCTGTTTTGCTAGCTCAGGACACTTGGGTGTGGGAGAGCAACGATGACACCCTTGTGATAGAGTCAGCGTTTTCGTGCTTTGGTGTAGCAGGTTCATCTTCTCAGGGATTGTATGGTTGGTTTGTTTGTTTTGATAGTGTCAGAGTTTTTAATAGTTTTTCTTGTAAATTTAACTAATTATCTTAATTGCAGGAGCTACGTTCCTTCGGAAAAAAATATGGGTACGATTTAATGTATGTTTGCTTCTATCTCGAAGAATAGATAAGGATGCATATGTAGGATTGTAGGTATATGAATTGAATATAATGTAGATGCATGCATGGAGCGATGGATGGCAAGTGAACAAGCCAAATTGGCCGACAACCTGGCATGGAAAGCGATGAAGTTGCTCTCTTCTCGCCAATCGATCGATGAGATTTAGCGCTACAGTATTATATTCTTACCATGTTGTCTCACAATTGGTTAGGCGGCTCCATTATATTTGTCTAGTTGTTGCATGTATGAGTATATCACCGGATTAGTAATGCACAAAAGTTTTTGAAAAGAGAGATTGAGGGTTTTTGTTTTATAGATTCAACAGAGTACTTCAATGCATAATATAATAATTATCTTACTAATAATATAGTAAAATTTAAAAACATGCTTTTTAGAATATGTCAAACAGATACAAAGTAGCCAACTAGCCATCTGTCTTACTTTTAAATTTGTCATTTTAATTAAAACAGACGTAAAACATTTTTTCTCTTTACTTAATTTAGTATTTGGCACCACGATGCAGTATTTATGCCTGAATTATATATTTGGATCACGATAAAACTAAAATGTCACGGCCAAACCCATCTCCCTGATGGCAGTGCCATCGCAGCGAGCGGACGCCCTTTGGCGCTGGTCGTGCCAAGATCACCTCCACCGCTTCGGTCGAATCGGATTCCGCTATCCAAACTCGGCCGTTCTCTGCCATAGTCAATCTTGTTCCCTGCCGCTGTGGTCGGCTGACTGCTCTTCGGTCGCGAGGGACCGGATCTTGTTTGACGTGCCGATGGTCGTTCCCAATCTCGAGGGCCGGCTGATGGCACACACTCACTACCATCTTCGAACGCGGAGAACGCCATGCTACGCACCTTCCTCGCCAGCTGCTCTAGGCCTCTGCTCCTTAGGCTGCTCCCACTACCCCTGCCTCCGGCGCCTACCGTTGTGGTTGTAGGGGTAGTGCCGAAACTCAGCAAGAGGATTATGGCCAAGCTCGCGACCGCTAGCCCGAGTCACACGGTCTCGCACACGCAACACAATCTGATGCACAAGCTCAGGCTGGTGCCAAAGAAGGGTCTATTAACGCTAGAATTTGGTAAAATTCTTTAGTGGATTCGGTTAAGGAAAAAGTAAAATCAGTCGATGGAAAGCTTATCCAGAATAGACAAGTTCAAAAAAGAATCATGAAGACCATGACATGGTAGCTTCATTTCTACCATATAATTTACCAACTGCAGTCCTACAAACCTCATTCATCAAATCCGATGATCCAAATTCATCGCATCCAACACCTCAAATCATCCCACGTTTCCCCTCAGCTGCTCACCCCCTCTCACTCCGCCCACCCGAAAATCACTCACAAAATCCCCATCCTCACCCCAATCATCCCCGATGCCGCCAACACATCGCGCCACTGTCGCCCTGCCATCTCCTATCCCGGTTCTCTCTCCCGAACACCCCAAACCCTAGAACTGTCATTATCACCGATCCATCAAAGCGCCATCCTCCGCCATCACCGCTGCGCCATCTCCTGAATCCCCATCTGCCGTACCATCTCCTGAATCCCCATCTGCCCCCTCAATCCGTCATCGTCGCCATCGAATCCCCATCTCTCTCCGATCCTCCCTCATCGCCGACACTGATGATGGGGACACTAATGTGTTGTTATGTGGTAGTGCATCATATCGAGAATTTGTGTAAATAGGATAGAACATTGGAAATCTAGTGGATTCTTTATTTTTTTTAATTTAATATCAAAGCGAGAGTCCAAACTATATACAACTTGGTACTTATTATTTCTGAAATTTATAATTATTAAATTAAGAAAAAGGCTAAATTGGGAGTCCAACAAGAGAACAAATAGGCAGTGATTAATTCCAGTTTTGAGAAATTTAAATCATGGAAAATATATAAATTATACTCTAAACCAAGTATATTGCGAATTTCAGAATTATTAACCATGAAAAGACTAAAATTTCGACTCCAAATTGAGGACGACTCAATACTTGTTTCTTCCGAATTATGAAATTATTAAATCATAGACCAGCTATAATTAGCATTCCAAACCAGGAAAAAGTCAATTTCTTCAATTAATGGCAAATTTTATAACTATAAATTCAGGAAAAATTTATAACTGAGACTTCAAGCCGAATGCAACTCAATACTAATTTTGGAATCATTGAATCATAAAAGCTAAGTATAATTGAGGCTCCAAACCGAATACACAACTTTTCAATTGTGAATTTCAGATTTATTTGATCATGGAAAAAGTAGGGTTAATTAACACTAGCTATAAATTCAATGCATACAACTCAATATTTATCAATTATGAATTTAAAAGTTGTTAGATCATGCAAAAGCTAAATTGAGGCTGCAAATTAATTAAACTAAGTACAAGTTTGTATACTTATAATTCCAATTTTTTTGAGGAGAACGACGGCAGGAGATCTGCCGGAATTTAAATTAGGGAAGGGCGAAACCTAGCAAAGAGTTTACAGGAACTATAACAAAGAGGAAATACAACTTAAGAAGAAAGGAGGATCAGGGGGGCTTGAAAGCAAGCCTGCGCAAGTCCATATCTTGTTTAATAAGGTGTGCTACTTCACCTACTGTGAGGCAAGAATTTTGAAAAATTCTTCTGTTTCTTTCTAGCCATATATTCCACCAAGTAGTTAGTAATGAGCCTCTGATCGCTTGCACTTGATCTTTGCTTCCCACAGGGTTGGCTCTAGTTCACCAAGTTTCAACATGAGGGGGGGTGGGGCGTAGCCAAAGGGCCCAGATTTTGAAATTGGCAGATTAAACTCCAAGTTTGTCTAGTAAAAATACACTCATTGAGCAGGTGGTTTGTGTCTTCAAAAGAACAAGTGCAAAGGCGGCAAATCCAAGTGCACGGCCAATGTCTTCGAAGTATATTTTGTGCAGTGAGGGTTTTTTGATGAAGGACAAGCCATCCAAAGAATCTCATTTTGGGCTCCGCTGGAGCCTTCCAAAGTGAAAGAAAGTCAAGTTTTGCAAAAGAACCTTCAAATTGGTAGAGATACGCACTCTTGGCTGTGTAGGAACCGTAATCAGTCCAGTTCCAGGTAATGTCATCCGGTTCTTGGGATAGCGAGGCCAATTGAATTAAGCCTCCTAGCTGTACGAGCTCATGAATTTCCTCCACGGAAGTAAATTGTCTAAAAGAGGCTAGCCATTTGTTGTCTGTAAGTTCAAGTTGCACAGATCTTTGTTTTCTCTTCGCCAAGCTAAAACATCTTGGTGCAATGTCTTTTGGGAAGCGATTTTGTAGCCAACTATCATGCCAGAATCTTGTTTTGGCGCCATTTACAACCTAAATAGTTGTTGCAGCTTGGAAGAGTCTATTGCCGGATTCGTCACAGGGCAGGTTCATGCCCACCCAAGGCTTTTCTTCCTCTTTCCAATTAAGCCATAACCAACGAAGATGTAATGCCCTAGAAAAGTGTTCTAATTCCAAGAGACCAGCCCCTCCCAGAACCTTCGGTTTGCAGACAGTTTGCCAGTTAATCAGGCTATCTCCCGAGTTAGAGTGGTCTAGATCTTCGCCTTTCCACAAAAAAGATCTTCTAAAATAAAATAAAATTAAAGTAAATACTAAATCGAGGAGGCTTTGTTTTGGTGTACTATAAGTACTAGATAAGTTATGCATTTTTAGATGAAACGTGATCGAGTATGGATGTACAGTAGAGTATGGAGTGTCCATGCTGTACGGCTGGTTTCACAAATACGTACTGTACAAATTACAGATGAACGCCTAGCTAGCTAGCTCTAGCTATAATAATTGTGGACACGCCCACTCCATATACATGTGCATCTCTTGTCCTGTATATATGTCCTTTTTAATGTGTGTGTATAATTAATTAAGCAGTGAAGTGAATCGATCTGATTAATAATTAATTCATGGATGGATCCATCGGGGATATACTGAATTGTTCAAGACAAGATCGATAAATTAATTGAGCGGCGGCGGCTGGGACTATATATAGAGAGATAGAGAGAGGGGCCGGGGGGGGGGGGGCAAAGAAGAGGAATTTAATTATAAGAGGAAGAGGGAGAAGAAGAGCTTAGGTACAGGCTCCAGTACAAGAGATCGATCGAGAGACAGAGGATCGGAGAGGAGGAAGAAGGAGAATCCAAGTACTGGGAGGCAATTAATTTGAGTTGAGATCGACTTGAGAGCTAGCAGAGGCTCATCTCATCTAGGCCAGCAGAGGCTCTTCGCTCGCTTATTTCATCCATGGCTTCCAAAGGTATGTACTACTAGCTAGTATCTTAATTTCTATCTATATCTATATCTATATATGCTGAATTTACTGAATTCGATTGATCGTACGTTTGTGGACCGATTTATCGATCGGTTAATAATATACTATAAGCAGCTAGCTGGAGTAGCTTAATCACTACTTTGAGGAAAGAAGTAATTAATTTGCTCAATCGTTCAATTCTTTCTTCGTTAAGCAAGCATGTAGAATATCTAACCTACTCTCTCTATATATATATATATATGCAAAATTAAGCTGACGGGCAGGGTGATTTTGAGGCCAGCTCTCTGCTGCATGCATATATACTCCATATAACTTAATATGTACTAAATATTTTTCTGGTATATAATAGTACTTGTGGATTTACTAGCTAGCAAGTACTCAAACTAATGTACTTAGCGAGTGTTTACTGTGCTGCCTGCAGTAATACTCCTAATTAATAGAGAGAGCTAGAAAGCAGAGAGTGATAGGCGGAGGTCCCTCAGGCGCAGGGTGAGGGAAAGAAATAAAGTGCAGGATTATCGATGGATGTGCCTTATCCAATATAATCGCCCAATACATCCGATATGATCCTCATGTATTGGTTGGCCAGATTATTGTATCAGTCGATCGATCGATTCCCCATGGCCATGCATAATCGATTGTCCAGATTCATTTCTATAATTTAAATAAATCTTTTTGAAACAGATCGGAGTAGATATTCGTGCCTCGCTCTACTACAACATGCTGTCCTGTCCCGTAGTACATCGATCGATCAATACTTGCTAGTGATCTATCGATATCAATAGCTAGGCAGCCGACGACGACGTTTCTGTGTGTTGTCCCTTTTACTAACTAATTAGCTTCTTAATTAATAATTTATTAATTTGCACCCACTCCTCATCGTTCCATCTCCATCGATATCATCATTAATTAACGGTGAAAATTAATTTTTCAGACAAGCTAGTACAGAAACTGATGTGATCTGATCTGATGGATAAATATAAGTAGAGAAACGATCGATCAAGACCTGCATCTGCTGCAGGCAGGGGCGAGCATCTGAATCGATCAAAGCAATTTGCATATCTACTACCTCCGTCCCATATTACTTATCTTTTTGACTTTTTGTTTGTCAATGTTTGATCATTCGTCTTATTCAAAAAATTTTAAAATTATTATTTATTTTGTTTGTCATTTGCTTTATTATCAAAAGTACTTTACATACTACTTTTTTTTATATTTGCACTAATTTTTCAAATAAAATGAATGGCCAAACATTACAAATAAAAAATCAAAAACGTCTATTATAGGACGGAGGGAGTATCTATCTATATGTCTATCCGATCGATCCCCAGCACTATAGCATCAGCATCATATCAGAGCATATATGCATGTATGGTCCATGCATGCATGATGAATATACTCATACCCTCCATCATACCGTACGCACAGAGAATCCAATTCCATCGTCTCTTTATTTCCACGGTGTGGTGTATAATTTTTTTATTACATACATACTCGATCCGTATTTATTTAATATAGGGTTGTGTTGCGTTTTTAATTTTATATATATATATATATATATATATATATATATAATTACTCCACAAGTGCAAGTGGAATGGAATAGTGAACAGGATCGATCGGAGCAGCTACGAAAGCTACAGTTACGAGTAGATAAGATCACTGCAGTAGTACACATGCAGGCCACACAAGTGAAGTGATGACAGCCAGAGATTAATTAACTAATTAATTAACTGCATTCATGCCTAGCTTGGCGAGACGAAAACTTGTCATGCTTGCCTCTTGTCTGCTATTTGGTGGCATCAATCAATACCGTATATACTACTCCTAGGAACGAGGACTCAACAACTGTATGCCCTCCGTTAAAAAAAAAAAAAAAAAAAAAAAAAAAAAAAAAGACAAACCATGAGTTTGAATCTGGACATGATGAGTTTGTCTTTTTTGGGACAGAGGGAGTATATTAGAGTACACGTAATGGTAAAGTAAGTTGCTCTCTATAAAACATATACATCTCAACAATAAACTAGATTAATAGCAAACCACCTCAATAGTATGTCTACATGGGTATCTATAGCTCTCTAATATATTGCCTCGTTTTTCTCTGTAGAGTATCTCCAGGTTAGTAGATAGCTTTGCTCTCTCTCTCTTCATTTAATCTCTTTCAAGTAGGAAAATATGCTGACATGGATCTCTTGTAGAGAGCCTATAGATAACCATTACGGGTGCCCTTAGAGCAGGTACAATAGCAGGCTATAAGCCAGCTGCAAACATATTTTAAGCAGATAAATGAGGAGAGAGAATAGCAGCGGGCTACAGATTTGTAGCCAACTGTAGCACGGACTCCAAGACGCAGTGTGTGTATGACAGGTGGGACTAGATATTAATAATGTAGTATATAACTATTGTATGAATGAGCTATTAGATTGGCTATAGATGAATTGGAGTTAGTAGTTGGCTACACTATTAAACTTGCTCTTAGAGCAAGTTTAATAGTATAGCTCACTATTGGCTCCACTTCATCTATAGCCAATCCATACAATAGTTGCTTACTATACTATCAATATATGGTCTCATCTATTATACACACATTGCGTCTTGGAGTCCGTGCTGCAGCTGGCTACAGATCTGTAGCCCACTGCTCTTCTCTCTTATCTTTTATCTCATTAAAATATGTTTGCAGCTGGTTAATAGTCTTTCTATTGTACCTGCTATTACTTCTTATTAAGGTTCCAACTAATTAAATTGTAGTACTCCTACTGTAGTGGAGTACCATATTACTATATCTTAACATACCGTGCCTAGGAGATAAGTGAACAATAATGATCGATCCCCATGTGCTCAAAATCAAAATCATGACCTAACTTCGCGTGAGGTTTTGATAAACTAATTAATATTAACCAGACCTAAGCAGTGTCCACTGTATATGTATATGTAGATGCTGGTAGATTTTCTCTCCCATCTCTACTTTTTTTTACTTGGCTTAAATAGGATAATCTAGTACTTATTAAGCAATACAATTCAAATCTATTTAATTATAGACTCCTATTCTTTGGGTATTTTATACTTGATAATTTGCTAAAGTAGCTTTACGGATTCATCTATTTAAACACGATACATGATGTGCGAATTTATCATAGAATTCAAATATATTCCAACTACTTTTTTCAAATTAAATTTCTAAGGTATGCAGTGTAATAGAATCAGATTCATTGGATAGGAAGCAATGAATGACTCATAATCATTTGAAAGTAAGGAAAAAAAGAGAGACGAGTCCATTTTACATGTCAACTTTCGTCAAAATAAAAATTCATCCCTAAACTTCAAAATTGGATACTATTTATCCCTTAGTTTTTAATACCGTTTTCTTTTGAAAAGTATGTACATCATTTTTTTTATATTTTTTCTCAATCATTTACTAACTTTTATAATTAATATATATTTTAACCTATTTGAATCGGTCAAAAGATGAAAAGTAAATGGTTGAGGGATGAATAATGTCTGGTTTTGAAGTTTATGAATAAATGTTAGACTTGATGAAAATTGGAGATGTAAAGGGATTTTTCTATTAAAAGAATATGCGATTTTGACATGTACAAATGGATAAGCTCAGGCCGGCACGTCCATTGCGGTTTCACCAGAGCCAATCCATCTTGCAAGATTCCAATGAAATAGAGGCATACATGGAATATATTCTGGAGACTGTGAAGATTTGAAGATGTTACAGATAAGATGATTTGAACTATATAATTCCAGCTACGTAAAAAAGCTAAGACAATGATTATATATGAGATGGTAGCATATGTGAAATGGTTTAGTGAATACTTAAAACTTTATTTAGGTGTTTGGTTAGGGAGAGAGAGAGTGGCGATAATTATAAGGGACAATTGTTTATTTGACTTTGTTTTGAAGCCTAACTACCAATTTGAATCTATTTTTTCTAGTTTGCTTATTTGCCTGCTTTTCGAAAATGAACACTCCGTCTGACCTGTTTCTACAACACCGTTAAGAGTTCATTTTAAAAAAGAGGAAAAATAAAAATCACATTTCATAATGACTAAAATACCCTCCAACTCTATCCTCATCTAACCCTTTTCTCTCCCGGTCTCTCTCTCTCTATCATATCCCTTCTCTCTCCGGCGAGGGAGCTGTGGCGGGGAAGGTAAGCGGCAGAGCCGGCTGGTGGAGGGAGGGACCACCGGCGGCAGCGGCGGGCCATGGAGGGAGGGGATCCACGCCGGCGCCAACTTGCGGAGGGAGGGCGGCTATGCCGGCGTGGATCAGCGGCAGCGCCGGCTGATGGAGAGGGGAGCACCGGCGGCGGCGGGGGGCCGTGGAGGGATGGGATCCACTTCGGTGTCAACTCGCGGTGGGAGGGCGGCTGCGCCGAGCACGGATCCACGGCTGTGCCGCTGGTGGAGGGAGGGAGCACCGGCGGCGGCGGCCGGCCGTGGAGGAAGGGGATCCGCGCCGCCGTCAACTTGTAGAGGGAGGGCGGCTGCGCCGAGCGCAGATCTGCGGCGGCGCCGGCGGAGTTTCAACCCATAGGAAGTCCACCCCTGCTGCTTCCAGCCCGCCGGCGAGGGGGAGCTCGTTGTCCAGGCCAAGCAGAGCAGGCCGATGGCGTGGCCAACGCGGGCGCAGGCGCTCGAATGGAGGGAGGAGGTGGCAGCGGCAACGCCGGATTCGCCGACCGCAGCTCGAGATCCACCGCCCGGACTTGCCGCCGCCACTCCTCGTCGTCGTCGTCACCAGGGCCGGCGCCGGCTCGCCGTCTCGACTTTCGCCGCCTCTCCCTGTGGTGGATCCGTGGAGGAGAGGAGAAGAACTTGCAGCCGCCACTCCTCGTCGTCGTCGTCGTCACCAGGGCCGGCGCCGGCTCGACGTCTCGCCTTTTGCTACCTCTCCCTATGGTGGATCCTTGGAGGAGAGGAGAAGAGAGAAGAGAGGATTGGAGAAGATAGAACTGACGGGTGGGTCCCACATGTAATAGGGTCAAATGAGTAAGGGCAGAAGAGACATTTTGTGCTTCAGTTAACACCGTTAGACGCCCTTAACGGAATAGGGTCATACCGTGTCTTCAATTTTGAAAAGGAGGATCAAATAAGCAAACCCTAAAAAGTAGGGTCAAATTGGTAGTTAGAGTTCAAAACAGGTTCAAATAAGCAATTGCCCCTACTTATAATGTCAACTAGTTGATACCTCGCGCTTTGCTGCGGGATATATGGATGATTGCATGTTATACATTATAGAAATGATAGATGTATATGTCTAAATAATGTAAAAATGGTGTGGAGGTAATGATTCGACATTGCTTGCGTATTGAGTTCTAAAAATACAATAAAATTAATTATAAATGATATGTCATGTTTGATGATATTTAAAATACTCTAGATAATAATTACCAGTGGGTGATAATGTGGCACGCTTGCATGTGATTTAAAATACTCTAGATAATAATTGCTAGTTGGTGATGATGTGGCACACTTGCATGTTGAGTTTTAGGAATTAGTGGGCATCAACTACATAGAAAGTATAGTTATAGATGCGGGCACACCCAAGGCAATTTGAAAGGGGGTTATGGTAGCTGTTATGAAGAGGGGAATGTATCATTGCAGGAGAAGATTCTAGTGCACTGATTTTTTTTTTACTAATGTCTTATTGTAGACTCATAGTTACAGAGCATATGATAAAATCGTCATTCTATAATAATGCTCGGTGCTAACTTATCTCTATCAAACTATTATTGAATGATTTCAGTACTCCTTATGTATTCATTATTCCCATGCTTGATAGTAGATTGAATTTCATAGTGAAGCATTAGTAAAAGTTGCACAAGTTTTTTTTAAAGGAAAAACAAAATGATATACTGTTGCAGGCACAGAAGGAGGCCATGGTGGCGTGGAGAGAAAGGAGCAGCAGCAGCAGAGGGGTTACCAGCTGCCCCGTGACTCCCGGGGATCACTCGAGGTGTTCAACCCCTCATCCGCTTCCTCCTTCCGCACTGCTGCTGCCGCCCCCAAGTCCGCCTCCCCCTTCCTTGCTATTCCCGACAGGGAAGAGGATAATGTGGTGGCACAGCAGCGGGCAGCAGAGTGGGGCCTCGTCCTCCAGACCGACCACCACACAGGCCTCCCCCAGGGCGTCTCCGCACGACCCTCCTCTGGCTCTGCACGCACCAGCTCTGAGGACAACCCACAGCAACAGCAGAGCGCCGCCGCCATCCCACGGGTGTCGGAGGAGCTACGGGCGGCACTATCAGCGTTCCAACAGACGTTTGTGGTGTCTGATGCCACCCACCCCAACCACCCCATCATGTACGCCAGCGCTGGCTTCTTCAACATGACCGGCTATACCTCCAAGGAGGTTGTCGGCAGGAACTGGTTCGATCCTCACACACACACACACATAAACACATCAATCCAATTATTCAATTAATAATCAATTGTGTGTGCAGCCGCTTCCTTCAAGGCTCTGGCACCGACCCCCATGAGATTGACAAGATCAGGCAATCCCTCGCAAATGGCTCCAACTATTGTGGCCGCATCCTCAACTACAAGAAGGACGGCACGCCATTCTGGAACCTCTTAACCATTGCCCCTATCAAGGATGAGGACGGCAGGCTCCTCAAGTTCATCGGGTCAGCTATTTTCCCATCACGTTAATTACATACATCACATAAACAGATTATTACATTTCAGCACCATATTTTTATTTGGCTGTTTGCATTGTTATTCCAGGATGCAAGTGGAAGTTAGTAAATACACTGAAGGGAAAAAGGATACTGTTGTTCGTCCAAATGGACTTTCAGAATCACTCATCAAATACGATGGTACTACTAAATGTTTATCTTCTGCTACAAAAGGGTTTTATCCATAAGGTCTTGGAAATTTACAACTTTTGGTTTCAAACTAAAAAAGAGAAAAAAATCAACAATTAATATTTACAGCTCGACAGAAGGATCACGCCCGTAGCTCAGTGTCTGAGCTCTTGTTGGCTCTCAAAAATCCACGCTCATTGTCAGAATCAAGCAATAACACCTTAAAAAGAAAATCACAAGAATCCCTAAGCATGTCAATGACCGAAGTTCCTAGTAAGAGAAGCTCTGAAAGTGGATCTCGCCGAAATTCTCGTAGCGGAACAAGGAGCTCGCTTCAGAAGATCAATGAAGTACCTGATCAAGGGAATAGAACTAGAAAATCTGGTCTGCGTGCATTTATGGGGTATGCATACAAGTCAAATTATATAACATGTTGTTTGCATTTATCTTGTTTGTCTTACTTAATTTGTACATGCAGTTTTCTTGGTATGGGCCATGGAAGTGTAGAGAAGAACATGCTGAAACCTAGAGATGAAGATCCACTGATCGATAGTGATGATGAAAGACCTGAGAGCTTTGAAGATGAGTTTAGGAGGAAAGAAATGAGGAGGGGTATAGACTTGGCTACTACACTTGAACGTATTGAGAAGAATTTTGTCATCACAGATCCAAGGTTGCCTGATAATCCCATTGTAAGATCCATATGGAATCTCTTTTACCTCTTACACCGCACCTGTTCTTTTTATTAATATGGATATTAAATTTTCATGATTGTATGTTTTGGTTCATATTTCAGATATTTGCATCCGATAGCTTTCTGCAATTGACAGAATACAACCGTGAAGAAATATTAGGGAGAAACTGCAGGTAATGATGATCCCATCTTGCCCCTTTTGCTGCACAATTTACTGGAAGGTTTTTAAATTTTATAGAAAATTTCAGGCTTTTGTAAAATTTTTGCACTTTAACGGTATAAGTTAGCTTTTCATGTAAAATACTAGTGAACAACTTGCCTGGTGCTTTCTTCTGCCCTTTGTGCAGGTTTCTTCAAGGCCCTGAAACTGATCGTGCAACAGTTAGGAAGATAAGAGATGCCATAGATAACCAGGCAGAGGTCACAGTTCAGCTCATAAATTATACAAAAAGTGGTAGGCTACTCGTCACTTGTCTGCATGTTTTTGTTCTCAACTTATAAATATAATAGCTAGTTGATACCCCGCGCTTTGTTGCGGGATATGTATATGAATACATGCTATATATTATAGAAAATGGTAGACGTATATATTTAAATAAGGTGAAAATGATGTGGAGATAATGATTTGACATTGCTTGCATATTGAGTTCTAAAAATATAACAAAATTGTAAATGATATGGCATGTTTGCATGATATTTAAAATACTCTAGATAATAATTGCTATTGGGTGATGATGCGGTACACTTGTATGTGGTTTAAAATACTCTAGATGATAATTACTTGTGAGTGATAATGTGGCACACTTGCATGTTGTATTTTAAGAGTTAGTGGACATCAATTTTATAATAAGATAGGATATGTCTTTTCACAGTAAAGTTACCTTCCCTTCATTACTTCATTACTTGGACAGGTAAAAAGTTTTGGAACCTCTTTCACTTGCAACCAATGCGTGATCAAAAGGTACTATAGTGACAGACATGGGAAAAGTTTCTGCTGAGTTATTCAACATATTTGTCTACAATTCTTTTGTATGTAATTTGACATGAGTCCAATTTGCCTGTGGATCAGGGTGATGTTCAGTACTTTATTGGGGTTCAATTGGATGGAACTGAGCATGTTCAGGATGATGCTGCAAAAGAGGGAGTCGTGCTGGTTTGTATCTTGAAAAATCATATTTGTGCAACTGACAAAAGCAACACAAATAGATATGGGCAGTCCCATTGTCATGTTATGTTTTGTAGTCTGATGCTTCTGGAGTTTTATTAAGAACGAAGGCTATGTTCATTTGCAAGAGTTGGAAACACAGCTGTTGCGCACGGGAAACGGAGCGATCCATTAGCACATTATTAATTAAGTATTAGCCAATTTCTTTTCAAAAATGGATCAATATGATTTTTTTAAAGCAACATTCGTATAGAAACTTTTTGCAAAAAACGCACTGTTTAACAATTTGAATAACGTGGGCATGGAATACAAGAGAGATGGGTTGGGAACATAGAGAAAAAAACTCAGCCTAACTGGAATTGCAAAAATGCTCTATACCCGAAAGTCAAAACTAGTGCTACAGAACCTGTGATACATCTCACATATTATAAAATCTAATCTACGTGACTAGCATTCTCTTCTGGAAATAATTAATAGTTTTCTCTTATCTTTTCCATTTTTTAACACGTTGTTTCATTTTTCCTCATAATTTACCCTTTTATGTCTCCATGAGTGAGTGAATTTTGATTAAAATTTCTCACATTAGATTACTGTGTCAATGCTGCCAAATTGTTTGTGAATATTAGTGACTAATTGCACCAAATTTGGACAAGGCAAGCCTAGAAACACTGCATGAGTAAACGAGTTGTTGCATTGGTCCGGATAAACAAAAGTTGTTGCATTGGTCCGGATGAACTAAACAGTTCAATGTTTACTAAACTTTGCTATGGACCTTCAACTTTATGAAAGCATAAAAGCATAGTTTGTTGGAAAAATAAACTGGAATGTTTATGTGCCAGGTTAAGAAAACCGCAGATAATATCGATGAGGCTGCAAAGGAACTCCCGGATGCTAATTTGGTCAGATTAAAGCATCACTCTTTGATTCATCATATATGTGCTTGCAGTTCTAACAGTAACCCATGCTCACATTCAGAGACCGGAAGATCTATGGGCTAACCACTCAAAAGTAGTCCTGCCAAATCCACATATGAAGGATACTGCATCATGGAGAGCCATCCAAAAGGTATGATTTGACTATAGTTCACTGAATTCGCTACGCAAACATCACTTTAAGGTTATTGCATATAGCGGGCTCATCTTTTCGCTTATGCTTATCAGCCAAAATTTGAATTTTCAACCTTAAATTCGAAGCCGATTTTGAGGTTTTTTCATCGAAGTTTATTTTTCAGCTTTTGCTTTTAGATCACTAAGAACACGTATATAAAAGCTTCATTTACAAATTACTTTTCATTTGCAAATATGTCGTTTGGCTTATTCCGTAGATAAGCCAAACAATGGGGTTGTAAGTGTCATTATCTGGACAAACTTGGAAGAGTTATATATCATTATCTAGACAAACATGGGAGAGTGATTTACATGTCAACCTCTATGTTTTAAAAGTGTCATTTTAATCTCATCACTATTCTGTTGTAGAATACAACAGCCTTTATAGAACACTAGTTATTTGCCTACTATATTATATGCCATCACAGCCAGGAGATTTATACTGATGTATAATACAATAGCCTTTACAGAATATTAATAACTAATATCTCTTGTAGGTTCTCGAGAGTGGTGAAAGTATTGGTTTAAAACATTTTAGGCCAGTAAAACCATTAGGATCTGGTGACACTGGAAGGTAATCATTTCATGGTTTGGTTAAATTGGATAAACATTGAATTGTTGCCTTTTATTGCTAATACATTTGACTCATTTTACAATTGTTGTTTCAACAATGTGTATTATGATTGGAATTGAAGTGTACACTTGGTAGAGTTGTTGAATACAGGAGAATACTTTGCCATGAAAGCTATGGATAAAAGCATCATGCTTAACCGCAATAAGGTTTGATGCTTGTTTCACCTTTTAAAATGTATACATTTTTTGTGAATAAAAGACATTGTTTATACTTCTAGTTATGTCTATTGCATTATATCTCTGAGTACATTATAATGTCTCTAGGTTCACAGAGCTACTGCTGAACGCCAAATCCTTGATCTATTAGATCACCCATTCCTTCCAACATTATATGCATCATTTCAGGTTTGCTCTATCAATAATCTAGCTAAGATGTCCTATTTATGTATAATCATTTCCATTTCACTCTATAATGTGGAAGCTATCCCTATTATCTAGTCTTAATACCCCAACATAGCTATAGAAATCTTTTTGCAGTACATCAGTTTTATGTGGTATTTTCTTATGAATTTTCCTTTTCAATATATGGCAGACAAAAACGCATATATGCCTCATTACTGACTACTGCCCGGGTGGTGAGCTCTTTGTGCTTCTAGATAATCAACCTCTGAAGGTTCTACATGAAGATGCAGTCAGGTCATCATTTAAACTATTGTTTTCGCTTAGTTCTGATGGGATGATGTGTGTGGCTTTGTTTTGAACACACGTTGGCAGCATATGTGCTAATCATTGTGGCAAAGACATGCTACTTTGATCTGTTGTGATTTTGTTTGATTCAATTATTGTATGAGAAGACAATAAGCATTTGTATAATACTATTTCATTGTTCACAGGTTCTATGCTGCCGAAGTGGTTGTTGCACTAGAATACCTACATTGCCAAGGTACATATACATCATTGTTGATAACTTGCATGCATTAAAAATTCTCTTATTTCAATGATCATCAATATATCTAGGGATGCCTATCAACTTTACATAAAAAGAACATGGCCTTAATACTCATAATTTATCCACTTTGACTGCATGCCATACATAAATATTGAACCATAACAGCACTTCTTCAATACAGTTGAATCCTCACAAGAAATCCATGCATTTACTTGGTGGGTAATAGATGTCTTGTCTCTTTTTGACAATTCATGATATTTAGTTGGAAAATAGTTACTCCCTCCATTTCAAATTACTAGTCGTGTAGATTTGTCCTAAATCAAATATGTTTATCTTTGGCTATTTTTTTAGAAATCTATGTAGTTTAACATGTGAATTACTCCCTCTGTCCCTAAATATTTAACGCCGTTGACTTTTTTAAGCATGTTTAACTGTTTGTCTTATTCAAAAAAATTTAAATAATTATTAATTCTTTTCCTATCATTTGATTCATTGTTAACTACTTTTATGTATACATATAGTTTTACATATTTCACAAAAAAATTTGAATAAAACGAATGGTCAAACATGTTTAAAAAAGTCAACGGTGTCAAATATTTAGGGACGGAGGGAGTATATAGTATGAAAGTATTTGTCATGGTGGATCTAAAAAATATCAATCTTATTATGTCAAATATTAAAATGTTTGACTTAGGACAAACCTAAAATGACGAGTAATTTAAAACAGGGGGAGGACACTACTTCTAAATGTGTATTATTTCCTTCTTTGTCTTCAGGTATAATATACCGAGACTTAAAACCAGAGAATATCTTACTTCATAGAGATGGGCACATCTCCCTTACAGACTTCGATTTGTCTTGTCTAACATCTTGCAGACCGCAGGTAATAATTTGATAAATCTCTTCTCATAAAAGTAATATTAATTCATGAACCTCTTTCTCTTCCAAAAAGAATCATAAAACGTCACAATTATAATGCGCTAATGAGAAAATGAACCACATTTGATTTAAATATGAGTAGTAAAATTCACTTGCAGTATCACTGCTTGCAAGGAGGGTGCAGTTTAGTCACTCATCTTGCAAATTGCACAAATAAGTCACTCATCTTGCTTCGATGGTGCAAATCTTACCAAATACATTGTCACATGGATTATTTGTTTTTGAATTGGAGGTCATATTGACCTAACATCATGCTTTTTTTAGCCATTTGGCAAGGCAAGCATTAAAGTTACAAACTAATACTCATTTTTTTCCATGTATATGCTACTACTCCCGCTGTCAATGAACACGACCATATTGTGCTTGTCAATCAATAACAAAATTCATCTTTAATTGGATTTTACTACTGGTGGTATTGCACGTTCTCTTATTTATGGATCATGTGACCATGTTTGCAAAACAAATTAACATAGAGCATAACTTCATTGCGAACAACCCACAAGGCACATGTTTTATGTGCTTTGCACCCCCTAAAACAAGATGAGTGGCTTGTTTGAGCATTTTACAATATGGGTGACTAAATTGCACCCACCTCACAAGTTGCGGTACTAGCGTTGCATTTTACTCATTAAACATGCTTTGCTCATCGTGTGGTAAGTATTTTTTTTTAACAACAGTATACTAATCCTCAAGGGATAGCACATATTATTATACTAGTGTAATATTGTTTTCAATCTATCGTACACTTCAGCATGTATGTCAATAAGTTCATTATCATCCCAAGTTACAATAAGTATTTTTATGTTATTTGGTAGGTCTTTCTTCCCGAAGATGCTGATGAGAAAAAAGGGAGAAAAAACGGGAGTTACCCCATATTTTTTGCTGAACCTATGCGAGCATCCAATTCATTTGTTGGCACGGAGGAGTACATTGCGCCTGTACGTGCATATGGTCTTCTAACTTACCTGTTCTATACTGTTTGGCAAGCTTTTATTCATTCCCAATATTTCATCTTTGGTACTGAGTCTGTGCATCCTTGTCTGTTTGCAGGAGATTATTACAGGAGCTGGCCATACAAGCGCTGTTGATTGGTGGGCTCTAGGTAATTCTTCCACCAACAATATAGTTATCTTGTTAGACAGTCCTTGTAGTCTATTCAATTACTGTGAATAAATAAAGTATTGAAAATTAAAAGGTGAAAATAGTTTAGAACACCATTATCATATCATGCATGGTTACATTACTGTATCAGACATGGTTATGGTTACGAGGTGGTGGTAATGAATCTATTTGTTGATTCAGGGATTCTTCTATATGAAATGTTGTATGGTTATACACCTTTTAGAGGAAAAACGAGGCAACGGACATTTGCTAATATCTTGCACAAGGATATCAGATTTCCTGCTAGTATATCGGTAAGTAAATCAAGCGTCATTTTTTTTTAAGTTGGAGAAGTTAAATCAGTTTGAGTTTTCAGGTCAGCCTAGCGGCGAGGCAGCTAATGTATAGGTTGCTACATAGGGATCCTGCCAACAGGCTAGGGTCCTACGAGGGAGCCAATGAGATAAAAGGACATCCCTTTTTCCGTGGTATAAATTGGCCTCTTATACGCGCCACGGTAACGTAACTAGCTATATCCTGCTGCTATACATGAGTGTTTAATTTGGATGATGAGATCCTAATGTAGAATGTGTGTGTGTGAATGAAATCAATAATGCATTGTAGGCGCCTCCAAAGTTGGAGATCCCACTATTTTCCAAGGATGACATGGAGAAGAAGGGACTAGTAACAAATAACCGCACGGATATGTTCTGAAGACCCTGATGATGATCTTCAATAAAAGAGAGGGACATATATTGTTGCTTGCTTTGCGTGCGTAGGCCAAGATTAAGATTATGTCATGTAAATATGTAATGTATCGTACAGACCTTGTTGTGTTTGAACCTAGTATGCGATCCATCATCTTAATAAGATGCAATGCAGCGCAATGTGTGCCAGTGAACAGTAATGAGCTTGACTTGAGTTTATAGTAGTCTAGTATAGTGAGTAGAGGAAAAAAAGAGTAAATTGTATTGACGGTACGTAAACTTGTCAAGTGGGTGCAATTTAGTATACGAACTTGTAAAACACTCATTTGGATGTATGAATTTGTTTGATGTGTGTGAACCAAGACCAAAAGAACACGACATGGCCAAGTTTAGCAAGTTAGACGTTGGTTAGGACATGATGTGCACAGGCATAAGACTGATACAGGGGCGGGCCCACTTTAATTCATGGGTATTCAAATGAATACCCAAGATTTTGGAAAAAAAAAAAGTACATATATGAAGTTATATTATTCCATATGTATATATAGAAAAAAAAGGAAAAATACTTATATCTATTCAAAACTCAAAAGAAGCCCAAACTGAACCCTCCCACCACCCAACATTTCAGGCCCGTTGGCCCAATAGAAAAAAAAGGCCCAATTCCTCTCTAACCCTATCTCATCTCCTCACCTCCCTCCCCTTCCCATCCCAGCCGCCACGCCCACGCGTCGCCAGCCGCCGCACGCGCCATCCCGGCCGCCTGCCCACGCGCCTCGCCCGTCCTCGCTGTCGCGACGTCGCCGCCCGCCGGTCGCGCTGCCCAGCCGGCCAGCCCACCAGCCGTCTGCGCGCGCGCGCGCGGTGCGCCTCGCCGTCGCCCGGTCGCCGGCCGCCCACAGGCCATAGCCGGCTCCGCGCCTCGCGCCTCCTCGGCCCTCGCCGCTTCGCCGAGTCGCCGGACGCCGGCTCGCCGCCTCCGCGTCTCCGCACGACCGCACCTCGCGCCCGGCGGCCGCCTGCACGCCTCGCGCCCTCGCCGCCTCCGTCCTCGAGACCTCGACAGCAGTCTGCAACGGTGAGTCGCCGAGTGCCCGTAAGACATGCTATATTGGTAAACTTGACTTCCGTTTTTATTATTGGTATTTTTATCTTTCTCCAAACAATCTTAAGCCTTATTAAACATTTTATTGAATAGGCCTTATTAAACAATCTTAGGCCTTTTTTATCTTTAGCTAGAAGAAATTAATTAAGACGAGATTTTTTCCCCCTCTCTTTGAAATTTGAATGAATTCAAAGAGAAAACGCTAGTAGTGACCGCCGCAACTTACTAACGTAGGAGAGGACAAGGAACAGGATGAGTTTGCCCAGGCTGAGGGCACAGAGGTGGTCGATGAAGCATAACGCGTACCACGTTCCTGAGCAAATGCCACTAGATGATCGATGATCAAGAACAACATATTAAAACCCTAAAAAAAGATGCCGTCAAAAAGGCGTGCAATTTGATCACACCATTTACATGGATTATTCTTCTCATCGGATGTCATGCATTGCAATTTGATCACACCATTTACACGGATTATTCGAGATAATATAATTTCAGTACAAATTCAAAGTCTTTTTTCCCGGAGAATATAATTTCAGTACAAATTCAAGTACTAATTAACTTATTGACAAGGCATTGTCGACGAGCATGGCGACGCCGTTCGCCGTGGCGCGCAGGGAGGCCGGCAACGTGTCGTGTAGGCGGTCGCTGCTTCGAGGCGGAAGATGTAATGGTCCTTCCTCCAGAACCGCATAGCCAGCCCATCCGACGGGCGGGTCCACTTACACATACCACTCCACTTACACTTTCGTCCTCGCTTCGTGTAAAAGGGTTAACCCTGGAGTGATATGGTTCGAGGGAAGAGGCCTTATAAGTTAGTTCCACCCTTGCTAAACTAGCGCACATAGCTCTCATGGTATTAAACATGCGCACATAGCTCTCATGGGCCACATAGGCTTTGTCCTAATTAGGCCAGGATGTCATAGAAGTAGACACGGATGACATGGCCGGCGGAGGTGAGTGAGGTTGCCACAGTGTTGGCGGCATCGGCGGTGGCGGCGGCGGAGCAGGAGTTGGAGTTGAAGTCCTCTTCGTTGACCTCGAGTTTGCGTGTTGTCCTTGACCTCCTCCCTCTCCGCGCGGTGGAGGTGGTCTCGGCAACATCAGAGTTGCTCTTGGGAGGAGCTCGATGGCAAGTGCATGCTCAAGAGCGCCTACAAGATGGCCATGGCGGCGTGCTCTTGCTGCTGCCACGCGATGGTGGGGATGCCGTGCTACCTCTGGCGCACGTTGCGGAGCACCAGACGCGTGCGCCGTGTACACTGCCATGACGACGACAACGTGGAGGAAGGAGGAGGAGGATGGGACAGCTCATTGTCAGACTTCGCCTGGAGCTCCAGCAAGGATGAGGAGGAGGAGGGCTCCACCTCCACTGAAGGTGGGGAGTACGGTGGCCACGGCGGCGGTAGAAGGGAAAGGAGGAATCAAGACCAGATGCGGCGGTCTCTGCGGCTGAGACTGATGAGCTTTAGGTGGGTCTAACTATTTTTTATATACTTGTTTGACTGACATATGGGTTCTGCATGTTTTGTTTTAATTTGTTAGTCTTCAATTTTTCTCTTTTAATTTTTCTTTTTAGGTCAAACTACCACGTAAGCGTCACGTCGATGCCACGTGGGATGAAGACCTAGTTAAAGGAGCCATATAGGTACCATGCTAGCAAAAACCAGGGACAATACTGTTGAGAGACCTTGTTTGCACTCGTTTTCGTAAGTTGGGATGTTGTATCCGCTTATTTGCGGTCTATGAACGAATTGGTAGGCCTGAAATTGGGCTTTGCTCTCCCATGTTACTTGCATGAATAAGTTTACTTTAAGTCCCTCAAAAATTGTTGCCAAGTCTGTAATTCGTCCCTGGACCTCAAAACCGAATACAACACATCCCCAACGTACAAAACCAGTGCAAGCGAGATCCCTCGGCACTATTGTCCCCGGTTTTGGCTGATATGGTGCCTATATGGCTCCTATGACTAAGTATTCATCCTAGGTAACATTGACATGGCAGTTTGATCTTTAAAAAAATAAAATGAGCAAAATTGAAAACTAACAAATTAAAACAAAACATACAGGGCCCATATGCTCCTTTAATTTTTCTTTTTAGATCAAACTGACACGTAAGCGTCACGTCAATGCCACGTGTGATAAAGACCTAGTTAAAAGAGACACATGGGCGCCATATCAGCTAAAACCAGGGACAATACTGTCAATGGACCTTATTTGCATTGGTTTTATAAGTTGGGGATGCGTTGTATCCGGTTATGAGCGTTCTAGGAAGACTCAGCGACAAAAATTGGGATCTAAAGTGAACTTATTCGTTACTTGCATAACAAAATGTTATGGGCTTCATCTTGTCTTGTTGTTGCTAGTACTTTCTAGAGCACTCGGCGTGGAGGGATGGCAGCGGCAGCTCGCTTGCTGCCGGTGGCGGCGAAGCGACTAACGACGACGGCGAGGGCGAGGCGCCTCTCCACCTCTACCTCGACGTCCCCACCCGCCACTGCCGTACTCTACGACCAGCACGGTCCGCCTGACAAAGTCCTTAGGGTGGCTGAGCTGCCGGCGGCGAAGATCGGCGAGCGCGATGTGTGCGTGCGGATGCTGGCCGCCCCCATCAACCCCTCCGACCTCAACCGCGTGGAGGGCGTCTACCCTGTTCGCCCTCCCCTCCCTGCCGCTGTCGCAGGCTACGAGGGGGTCGGCCAGGTCCACGCCCTCGGCGGCGCCGTCGATTCCCGGCTCCTCTCCCCCGGCGACTGGGTCATCCCTTCTCCGCCCTCCTTGGGCACCTGGCAGACCTACATCGTCAACCCAGCCACCGCCTGGCACAGGGTTCGCTCCGATGTGCCTCCCCAATACGTCGCCACCGTCACCGTCAACCCACTCACCGCGCTCAGGATGCTCTGCGACTTCGTTAACCTCGCCCCTGGTCTCCTGTCACTGCTTTCTTCTCTTTTCTTTCCCTGTAATTAAGTCTCACCCCTAGCCCTGGATACGTTTGTTTCAGGTGACACTCTTGTCCAGAATGGCGCTACCAGCATTGTCGGCCAGTGCGTCATTCAGCTCGCCAAACTGCATGGTCTTCACACCATCAACATCATAAGGGACAGGTATGTATGCCTACCTACACTACATCAACGCATTCTGCATCCAAGCTACCCAATTGATGATGACTACGCTAGCATCTCCATAATTTGTTCTATAGGCCTGGTTCACAAGAGGCCAAGGACAAACTTAAACAGCTTGGAGCAGATCATGTGTTTACGGAAAGCCAGCTAGACATCAAGAATATCAAAAGCTTATTGGTACTTCTCCCTACAGGCCTGCATTTCCGTTTCTTAATTCAACCTCAAACTACCTACTTGTCCACCCTTTTTCATAATAAATATATGAACTAATGTGGTAAATTGTATTTACTCACTCTGATACTGTTGAACCAGTCCCCTGTATTATGGAAATGCTTCCACACATGGATGATCCTTGTAGACGCTTTTACATTTCTGCTAATAGAAATGGAGGGGTACCCACCCTTTTGATCAAACAAAAAGAAACTTGAAATGCTTGGGCTCCTAATTAAACTTAGTCATGAGTTTTACTGGAAGCTATTTTGCTGCTTCACAGCTAAATGTTACAGTGCTGTTTCATTTAATTAATGGGAGTGCCTCGCACTAAACAATTATCTAAAAAATTAACAGTAAGGAACAGGACAATCTCAACTGTTTCATTATACTGCTGCTATTTTGTTTACTGTGGTATCAGGGTGCTTTGCCAGAACCTGCATTAGGGTTGAATTGTGTTGGAGGAAATGCTGCTTCTGTCATACTGAAATTTTTAAGGTAGTGCTTTAAACATGAACAAAATTCTGATTAGAACCGTCTTTGTCTTCCACATATATTTATAAACTCTCTCTTTAGGCAAGGTGGCACAATGGTGACATATGGTGGAATGTCCAAGAAACCTGTTACTGTTTCTACTTCATCTTTCATTTTTAAGGTTAGTACATCAGATCTTTGGTCCTTAACAGTGGTCGACAGGGTTTCTAATTTCATATGCAATTTACTCCAGTTGTGTACTCTAAATGTTTATACCAATCTACTGCTTGAAGCTTCTGGCATCGTAATACTAGACTAGTCTAGAATTAGAATCAGGGGCGTTTGTCTCATAAGCACAAGTCATAGGGGCGGCTTTGTTAGACGACTGATCAGTGAACACAAGAATTTGTTTCTGCATCAAAAGTATCACCTGTGATATCATAAAGTTTTGAAACATCATGTAGTTCCGAAAGAAGAAACCCTGCATGGAAGTTTGAAAGACCAATCGTTTCTTTGTGCTACCATGTATCATGTCGTTTATGTCAATTACTTAGCATGGTTTTCATAGACAGTATTTAACACAATGCTATTTTGTTAAGTAGGATCTTTCCCTAAGAGGATTCTGGCTACAGAAGTGGATGAGTTCAGATAAGGCAGAGGAATCTAGAACAATGATAGACTACCTGTTGGACCTGGTGCACGAAGGCAAACTTAAATACGAGTACGTAATGCTACTCTCTTCTTGAATTGCTGTTGGATTACACAGAATGAAACAAATGTAGGTCCTATCATATATGAGGGAGAAATGAATTGTTTTCGTACAGGATGGAGTTGACGCCCTTCAGTGACTTCCATTTGGCTCTTGATAAGGCACTCGGCAAACATGGAAGCCAACCAAAGCAGGTTCTCAAGTTCTAAGATAATGCAAGGACAACGGATGAGAGAGAGCTTGTATTACAAAAACAGGAGTAGAAAAAAGGATGTAAACAGTGCATGTGTGCGTGGCTAGGGGATCGGTGGCCTCTTTCAGTAGTAGTTACCAGGCTGACTTGGGAAGCGGCAATATGTTTTGCGGTGATTGCAGCGGATCTCTGTCCAATAATGGCGGATCACTTCACTTGAGAGTAGAAAGACGTAGTATATCACTTCACTTCAATCCCCCCGCGCAATATGACCTTGTGTGGTTGTAAGTTCTGAAGTGGTATTGATTACCGTCCGATCTGGAGAAAGAAAGTTTTCACTAGATTATCGTCACCGATTATTTGCTCTAAGTTTTCAAAAAAAATTCTTAAAAGATTTCTTCTGTATTGATTAGACCACTTGTTTTAAAATATTTAAGTTTATTTCTTAAAATATATAATCTATCCCTATGATCAAGTAGATAATATCAAATAATCAAACTGTCTAAATTGCATTAATTTCTGAGTAAAATAAATAGTCAAATATCATATCCAAAAGTAGCACTATATATTTTCATTCAAACTGAGGAAGTATGTTTGGCAGGCACAATACAATTATATAAACCTATATATACTAATCTTCAAAAAGAATTTTCATTTAACACGATTGAAATAGCTTGAGCCTTATGAAAAAGAGAAAAATGTTTAACGCGGCTAGTGTAAAATCAAAATGAGAAAACAATCACGCTCAGTTGTTTTTATGTTGGATTTAATTCTTTGACTCGGCTTGGGCACTCTTATATGATAACTCCGTTAGTTTTAAAAGGTAGAGATAATTTACTCCATGCTATTGAGCTTTCCCAGTCAACGATTTGCCATCGACATTGTCTCTTTCTACAATATATCGATGACTTCGTCGATGGTTGTATAATATTTTATTGGGCCGAGCCATTTAAACAAAAAATACCCTTAGAGGATTGATTTATCTAATTAGAAGTTTTAAAAAAATATGTGACCTCCTTACACAACATGGAAGTTTCTATAAGTTTCATGTTATTTTTGGCATCTTTACTTTCTACAAAAATATTTTTGTATGATATATCTCATAGAACAGATTCTCTTTAAAATGTACTCGAGCCCCCTTAAAAAAAAGAGAAAAATGTATTAACGCTCATGTGAAACCAAAATGAAAACAATTGAAAAGAAAAAGAAGATGAATGTTGAAGCAGGAATGAAACCCAAGGACCCCCTCCCTAGTAGATGCGATTGAGAGAGGGGGCCCACCTGTCTGTCAAAGACAGGACTCAGCCGCAGTGCCCCCCTCTTTCTCTCTCTCTCTCTCTCTCTCTTCTCCGGCTCCGGCGCCGCCTCCCCTCGTTTTCCGAGAGAGAGAGAGAGAGAGGCAGGCGGAAGGGGGGATGGACGACTACGCGCGGGAGATGATGGAGCTCAAGACGCTCGTCACCCGCACCCTCGAGAAGAAGGGCGTCCTCGCCAAGATCAGGGTACAAATCCCCCATCCCTCTTCTTCTCTTCTCTTGCTCACCTTTCTGCGGATCTGACTCACTACTTGCGGATCTCAATCTCCGGCCCGCCGGAATTGCTTCTCTTCACTGTTTATTGCTTCCTCTCACCTTCGACTTCCATGCGCCGCACTTGTTGAAGGAATTTTCTCGTCTTGACAAAGTCTACTGCTCTATTTAGGTTTCAATTTGTTAAACAAAAAGGGATCTCACGCTTGCCCTACTTTTGTTTGCATTGTCAATTAGAGTGCAAAATGTTGATCTACACACATGCCATTCCTCGTGTGCCAAGATTCTAGACATCTGCTATTTAATTTTTTTGTTAAATCTATGTCCGAAATTTAGATAATAGTATTATCCTTGAGGAAGGAAGTGGATAGCTCTACTTTTCCTCATCTGTTGAAGCCAGGTTATAAAGCCATGTGCTCTCTTCAGTTTCAAGAACCATTACATTACATTACATACGAAAACCCTCCTATTACCATAAGGCGTGATCTTGTCTTGCACTCTTGCTTGAGTAGGCTGAGCTAAGAGCAAGTGTGTTCGAGGCCATAGAAGAGGAGGATAGGGTAGTGGAGAATGATGATGGTGGGAATCCCGCTTTGCTTGGTAGCTGCAATGACCGAGCTAAGCAGCTGCATGCTTCACCATCAGGTTTGCCTTCTTTTCTACCCAGAAGTTCAGATTGTTTCCCATGCTGCTTCAAAAATAATTTATCTCATATGTATGATTCTCTAGATTCCTTTTTTGGAGATTTGTTTTCATACCATTCTGTGAATTTGCAGCTTGCCAAAATGCCACCATTGTGCCAAAGTAGCATCTTTATTCGCTTCATCTTTCTCTTCTACGCTTATGAAAGAACCTTTTTTCTATCCTGCTGATGATTAGTTAGTCTTTGCCTTTCATTTCTGCTGCATAGTTTCTTCTTCGGTTATAATTGATTTACGTCGAACATTTTCTACTGCTCTCAGGTAGGTTATTAACAGCACTTGTAAGTGAATACTTGGAGTGGGCCCAGCTAAGTCACACGATGAAAGTTTATCTGCCTGAATGTAATCTGGTAACAGTTTGCCATATCTCATAAATCTTGGATGGATATGTCCAAAATCAACATCTGCTAATGCTGCTATTGATTGTTGGCTGTTGCATTTGTAAATCAGCCAAAGGACTTCTGGAAGAATGAATTAAAGGATTTTTCTAACAAAAGCGGAGCTGAAGGGAGCAGGAGTGCTGAAAGTGGCCCCATGCTTCTAGATGTTCTTGAAGGATATCTCAAATATGAGGTACTCTTGCTAACTCAGAGTCTCAGGCAGACAGTATATAAATGTATATGGAAATCTTTCTGTTTATGGAATTTTGATTTGATTAAAATCCCTGTGTTGCAACAGGATTTTAATTAAAGAAAATTATTATTAACCCATTATTACCATCATTTCCTGCATACTTTTTTCTTTTAATAAAATGTAAGGAATTGGTAATGGAGGTGGTTGACATGTGGACCCTTTGGTCCTACTTGACCTTTTTCTTTTTCAAATAGTAGAGAGTTGGTGGTGGGAGGGGTGGCAGATTCACCACTCACCACCACCACTACTCTCTTTTATAAGAGTAAGTAAAGATATCCACATTTTTCTTTCGCTGTTCTTGAGCCCATGAATTAGCTATCAACACTTCTATTAGTGATACTAGTAAAATGTCCTTGTGTTGCATAGATTTCAACTAGCTATACTATGTATAAAATATAAAATACAATAGATAAATAATTATCGCTAAAACTTATTCACTTGATTAAATGAGACGAAATGAGCACCTATGTATACTTGTATACAGATATACAATACTTTTCTATGGAATTTCTACAAATAATACACACAAGGCTACATATTTTTTAACCACGAAAAATCTAGAGTGAGGTGGGTGTAGAACCTATCATAACCCCAAACTCTCTGTTTCTCTTACTCTTCTAAAAGAAAATGCATTTTTACATATCTTAGTTTTAATCTTTATTTGCTTATATTGCCTGATTTTGGTTACTTGAATTGCTACATTGAGCAGAATTTGTCTCAAACAAGGATGGCTGGTACTGGTAGGAGAATAATCAATTCCGAGTCGGATCCGGCTCTAAATGCTGAACATAGGAACACGAGGAGGCCACCGTCGTCTTCTTCAGTTACAGGCTTGCCTCCTATGGGAAGGTAACAGCTTACTACTATTCAGCTATTCAATTTGCAGATATTTGTTGTTTCCTCAAAACACAGGTAACATTTCCTTGCAACTCGCAGGCCAATGCCATCGTCACAGATGTCAGGTAAATTATAATTTTTTTCTCGGTTTGTTTATTTTATGCTAGAGTGCTCCTCTAAAGCTAGCGCTTTGGACATTCAGACCGAAGAGGGGGGTCTTCGGCTTCCAATGCAAGGAAGGATGAATACAACTGGAGATATGATGCTGATGATATCTCTGAAGAAGTGTTGCGAGCATCAAGTGCTCTAGAAAACGTCCAGCTAGACCGGAAAGCTCGCAATCTGACGACTTCTTGGAGGTTGGAACTATTGCCTTTCTTCTTTGCACCTTCCCTTTTTGCCTGGCCATTTGTTTCTGATCATAGAATATCTGTTTCCAGGCATCCAGGCGACGGTGCTGAGTAAAATCGGAAGGTGGGATGGGTCCAATTCACCATTGCGCTGCTTGGACCCCCTTGGGCCATTTGTATCGTTTTGGTTGCTGCGGTGGGATTGTGCGCTTGCGTAGAAGAATGCTCAGTGTTGATCATGCCTACTGTACTCCTAGCTCATTTGTTTATGCACCATATATGGGATTTGATTTCTGCTGGACAATCTTGTTCTTGTGCGTATAATTTTAGTTGCGTGTAGTTTCTAACAAATTTGCTTTTGCTTACATCGGGAATTCTTGTTACAACGTGCATACAAACCTGCCCTGCAGCAGTTCTCTCCAAATCCAGTTTCCTGCTCCTCTTGTAACTCCTTTGAGCAGCATTCACTTATTAGTTGCCAACAACAATTCCCAGCGGTATCATTTGATAAAACCAATTTGCACATAAACAATGTGTTAAACCAAGATTCTGGAGTGGTTACATTTCAGTTTTGTCACAGTATCATTTGGTAATTTATGCCTAATCTAGCTAGTAGAGTGACAGCACACTAGTTCGGAGGCCTAGCAATTGCCTATTAACACCTCACTCAGTTCACTGACATTATTCCCCTTTTTGTTTTGTTTGAGGAGTATACCACGTTAACATGCCAATAATTGCTGCCAATGCTACTGGTATTGTTCCAAGATGAGTAGATTGATCTCGAGATTATGCCTTCCCTCTGATCATCCACGTACTCGCGCGTGCTGCATCTCTAATTACTCCTGCAATGCACATCCAAGCACTTAACATCGTAGCAACACATGACACAAACCTATACTATGTAGCACTGATTGACAATTTTCTTACAGAAAATACAAAAGGTGAAGCGACAATTACATTTCAGGGGTTAAACAAGTGTACTAACTCCAAACAAGCACAGACAATCGCAAGTACGACTGCATGTGTTCTTCAGCATATGGAATTTTGAGCGGACTTATATACACAAATCTGTATCTCTTTTTCTTTTTTTCATATCAGTAAGTTAACAAGGCAGTCCTTCCTAGTTTGCAGTTACCTCAACCTTGATATACAGTGGCATGGAACAATTCTTGGATGAGGCATTCTAGGGCAGCTATTTTCATGTTGCTGATTTTTTTTTCCTCTGAATAGATTAGTCAGCAAGGTCCTACAAAGTGCATGAATTTCACGACATAGATTGTCAACTTTACAGTGAATGAATTCATTGCCAATCAATACCTATTCAGCTATCAACATTACTGCTTTTCCTGAACATATTCAGCTACCAAATGTGACCCTAAATTAATTATATTATGCGGTTGTGCCAGAATTCTCTTACATGAACCATCATGAAATCTCACTCCAAAACGGAAAAGCCTAGGCACACGACAATTTCACAGCAATCATCTAAGAGTGTCCTCCAAGGAGGCTGTGGGTCTGTAACGTAAATATCATAATATGCTACTTGATATTTTAAGCAACCACTTGCACATTTTTGGCACAAAAAAACATTAGTAAGTTCTGAATGAAAATTACAGCATAAGCATACCTTTTCTTGCAGTCACTGATCTCATTACCATTTCTAAATCCATCCAAGCAGTGACAGCCACCTCTTAATGCTTCAACAACAGCATCAGAACCAATAGCTTGGTCACATCCTTCTAACTTGTTTTCTAATCCAGCATCATTAGTGGCAACCAGAGTCTCCACACTTGTTGATAATGTTGGCTTTCTTGGAGGATGAGGTTTGGGGTGGTTGTGCTCACCGTTGTATACAATTTCAGCAATCCGGCCATCTGGTGTCATCTCCACCTTTCTCTTGACAGGGCATGTTGGGTGAGTGCACTTGTAGTAGCTCCGTGGGAACTCGCTCCCTTTCACTTGCTTCTGCCCATACTTCCTCCAGCTGTAGCCATCGTAGGACAAACTGTTCTTCGCACTGACATTTGGCTTCCTGACACTCTGGGACACTGTCAAATTGTCCCAACAGGCCCCCTTTCCTGTATCTGCTTTCTTTTGATCGTATGCTGTATGTGTTCCACTGTCTTCTAGCTAAAAAGTTCAGCATGTTGTTAGAAAATGACCATATGATCATGTCAAAGGTAGGTTCAAAATAATCTAATGGACAGATGTATAATTATAAAAAGCATCATTTAAAAGAAGGTGCAAAATTATGTAACTGTCAGAAAGAAAATGAAATTTCTTTCCAGGAAACAGAGAAGTTGAATTTCGTGTCGAACTGACTCTGGTTGCAGCAATTTCTGTCGATGAATTACTCAATGGGTGTGTGAATCGCGTTGCCTTTGGACGCCTTAATATAATCTCCTCCAGGGAAGTAACCCGAGGAGAATCAATAGCAGTGGAGTCTTCCTGGAGCATTGAGAAGGACCTCAATCTGGAAGAAGGCCTGGAAGCCACAGGCTTCACAGCAGCAACCTTCTTGTGGCTTTGCATATCGCACTGGTGAAATTTTTAGCACAGTTTATGTACCAAAGTGAAATGACAAAGAAAGAAGGTAGAATAACACAAAATTTATGAACACAAGTCATGGATGTGCTCCCCTCTGCTGCTACCTGTACGTGGTGAATGAATAAAAGAGAACAGAGGGAAACTCATAGTGAGCTAGATGTAAAACTGAGGAATTGACCAAAAAAAAAAGAAGAGAAGAGTGATACTGGAACAAAATAGCATGCATGGAAAAAAAAAGTGAATTTATGCAATCTATAGCTGAATTTTGAAGCCTGGTTGAGACCAAGCAACAAAACATGCAGAACATGCTGAAGTAATAATGCTTTATTTCAAGATGTTTACTTGTTTTCCTCTTGTGCATGTACAAAGCAAAAATTGAGAAAGGAAGAAGAATCATAGTTCACATACCCAAGTCCCAAAGTCTTGTGCTGTGACAGGCAGACTGGTAGATGCAATCGAAGGGTGAGAAGGAAGTTGAGTTGAAGGGCTGATAAGGAGAGGAGAAAAGGAAGATAGTTAAGGATGCATGTATGACTGTTAGGTCCGGAAGTGGTAGGTAGACTGGCAGATGCCAGATAGCTGCCCTCCTTGCTGCAGTTTACCAAATGCAAATACCAATGACTCGGCTCATCTAACATTACTAGGTAATGTACCAATTTAATCTGTGGATCACAAAAACATAAGATAAGACCATGAGCTCCAACACTGATTCAACCATATACTCAAGTAACTTGCAAGCATAAGCACAGTAGCATTGTTGCATTAACCATAAACAGCAGTAATAAAGAGTATTTGAACTGATGAATTCTGCAAAATGGATTACTACTTACTTACACAAGACCTAGTATAGTCTACATGTCCTTGTTGCAAGCTCAGGGGAAAACAATCACCGCAAGCACAGAGACAATTAAGCTCTCAAGAGCAGCACAGAATGAATCAATAGCTAGGACTGTTGGTTGCTGTTGTTGTTCTATATGGATCACAGAACATAAGGCTATGAGCTCCAACACTGATTCAACCATTTATACTCAAATAATAGGCACAATAGCATTGTTTCATTAACCATAACCAACAGTAAAGAGTATTTGGACCCCAAAATTCTGCAAAAAGATTACTACACAAGACCTGTTCTATTTGTACATGTTGTTCTTGCTGTGCTCACAGAAAACCATATATATAATATCAGTAAGAACACGAAGACTACAAATAAGTTGTGAAAGAGCAACAGCTAGCTAGCACGAATGTTGGTTGGTGGTGGTGTTGTTTTGGATGAGGGTATGGATGAGCTGCAGCAGCTGGGTCCTCATGGCCTTGACGCTGTCGGCGTTCACCTCCCTCTTCACGGCCTCCAACCAATCGGAATCGGAATTGGAATGGCGGGCGCGGGTGGGCCACCAGTTGCAGATGGCCCTGGCCACCGCTAGCACGAAGACGCCGCAGTCGTAGCCGTTTGTCTGCCTGGGCGTGGGGCCCTCGATGAGCGGGATCGCGGAGGCGGGGAGCAGCGGGCGGAGCACGGCGGCGAGGCGGCGCGCGGAGGGCAGGTTGGTGGGTGGGAGGCTGTCGTGGTGGACGAAGCGGGGGCCGGAGACGGCGTTGGAGTTGTCGAGGACGAGGAGGGTCCAGTGGGAGCCGCCCTCGGCGTGGGAGACGTCGGGGTTGTCGTTGACGGGGAGGAGGACGAGGCGGCGGGAGGCGAGGCGGAGGGGGTCGGCGACGGCGGCGACGGAGGCGGGGTCGGGGAGGTTGGAGAGGAGGTAGGGGACGGAGGGGGGAAGCAGGAGTAGGTCGTCGTCGTGGTGGTCGGCGGCGAGGTGGGCGAGGTAGAAGGCGATGATGCGGTCGTTGAGGAAGTGGGGGCCACGGAGGATGGTGAGGTCGCAGCGGAGCAGCACCACGTCGCCGTGGCTCAGCACCCGCTCCTCCTCTTCCTCGCCGCCGCCGTGTGCCATCGCCGGTGGGGTGGGCGGAGGAGAGGGAGACAAGGGGCTCGCCCTCCGGTTTAATTTGCGCGTTCAGGCCAGGGGATATCCCTTAACCCTCTTCGGAATAGTATTAATTTATTAATCTCTCTAAGGCTATGTTTAGTTCATATAATTGGTGATAAGTTTGGAGAAAATCGGTAGTTTGTAAAAAAAGTTGAGAGTTTATATGTGTAGAAAAGTTTAGGATGTGATGTGGTGTGATGGAAAGTTGGGGGTTGGGGGAAAGTTTGGTGTGAACAAACAGGGCCTAAATGCCGTGGGATCGCTGTAGATCCGTGCAGTCTATTTTGTCATTTCGCTGTTGATCTCAATCATATCTTTTATTTAACAACTAACTCATTTTTCGGAGGACAACGAGTGGGTTTGTGAGGTAGCTCCAACATTTGTAACACATAATGTAGCTTAGCAGATAATGCAATACGAGAATGAAAGAACATGTAACGAGACAATCCTTATTCGTTTGACAAAACAACATAATGTAGATACTTCATTATGCTATATAAGGATTCCTGTATTAAGGACAAAGAGAGTTTTTCAGACTTTATAAAAACTGTGTTTGATTTTGTTTTTTTTATCAGTTATTTGATGTACACATGCCCTTCATCCCAATATAACTTGGATTATTATACGATTACTTTGCGTCAACACCATTCACAAAATAGTATGTGACAACTAATAAGATGTTTGGTAATAGTTGGATATAATTGATCACTACGATCATCTTAATGCAATATGTTGACACTATTACCCGATTAGATACTTAACCAAAGTAGAGTGGTTACTATACATTAACACATAGTGCATGTTTGGATCATGCCCTGACAAATCACGCTTGAGCAAAGCATCATTCCCGAGCGTCCAATTTCGTACGCCTATAGCTAGATGCACATGTCTAGGCAAGAACCCTAGGTCAGAGCACTATCCAAATATGACATGTACTCCTGGACATACATAAAGACCCCCTCTCTTGGAAAAAAAAAGTTAATTGCACAATGGCTAGGTATATTTACAAAAGTTTTATATTGGATCACTCTTTAGCAAATGTTTTTACTTTGAGTTAGGTAATCTTACCTCTAGTGTAATTTAGACTCGTTATCTCCATCTTTTCATCTCTCCCTCACCTCTGGCTTCCTATATTTGCCACCATCATTGTCACCCATACTTTAGAGTTGCTCGCTTAGCCCATGCCATCCACACTTTGAGCTCGAGCTTTGTGTTGCCGGTGGCCTCTTGAGTTATGTTCATGTGCCGTGTCAATGTTTATTTTGAGTTGAAGTCCCCCGGCGCTGTGGTGCTCATGCTTGAAATCCATATGTGCTGGCCCCTGATCGGGCGCAATCTCTATTAATATTAGCGGTTAACATAGACAATGGGGAGGATAAGAGATATGAATGGGAGAAAAGGACTTTCAAAGCAATGTTATGTTCTAAATCGTGGAGATAGCATAGTTGATGCCTTTTTCTAGTCATTGAGCGAACAAGCAGTTCAAACCATGGAACAAAATTGAGAGAGGGGGGCTCGATGACTTGGAAAAAGGGAAGTGAGTCAGAGTTAGCAATAATAGCACGCAATGGATGATTCTTGATGTAGCATGATTTTGTACTCATAGTGGACGACGACACCGTGGCGGTCAGGAGCAACACATATATGTTTTTGTTGGGAGCATATAAGATAATGAAAAATAGAGGTGACGAGGTAGGGAGGAAGAAGATAAGTGGCTAACATGTGAATCAACAGACCAAAGTGTAAATGTGGTAACAATAGGTAGCAATAAAATGAAAATATTGGAATGCAACTTACTTAAAAATAAAAAAGAAAAAGAAAGAAAAAAAAGAAGAGGAAGGCACAGGGGAGGGCACAGGAGGAGGAGATCCGGGTCCCTCCATCCCTCGTCTTCTTCCTTACTCGTTCCTCCTTCCTCATCACCACCATACGCGAACACGACGACACCAGCCAGCAAGCAGCGGAGGAGAGAGAGAGAGAGAGAGAGACTCCATAGACGGCCATCGATCGTACGCGACTCCCCCCATCCATCCATCCACCCGCCGGCGCCCCCTCCCTCTCATCGATCGATCGATTCCCACCGCCGCCCCCGTTTTGACCACCTACCTAGGGTTTCCCCCATCGGAATGTGAGTACTTCACCCTCTCTGATCCCCCCCTTTTCTTTTCTGATTGTTGCTCCAATCCACTTGGGAGCATAATAGACTCTTTGGATTGGATCCTCGATTTGAAGGATCAGCCCCTGCGCTTGCCCCCCCACCCCTCACTTTCTCGTTTATTCGATTTGATGATAGGAAGCTTCTCTCTCTTATTAGGGATTGATTGATTACACCGTGTTACTACAGATTGTTATTCCCACAAACAAACAATCTCATGTACTACTAATAATATTATCTTTCATGTCTCCTGCCGCTGAATTGCTCCCGAAGGATGACCATGAGCGACGATGGAGACCGCACCTGCCCGCTCTGTGCTGAGGACATGGACATCACTGACCAGCAGCTCAAGCCCTGCAAATGCGGCTATGAGGTTTCTTCCCTTCCCTCCCCACCACTCTACTCTCCACACCCCCCTTCCATTCACCTCCCTTTTGCATCTCACTGCAGATTTGTGTCTGGTGCTGGCACCACATCATTGATATGGCTGAGAAAGAGGACACTGAGGGCCGCTGCCCCGCATGCCGCACTCGCTATGACAAAGATAGGATTGTCAAGATGGCTGCCACTTGTGACAGGTCCCTCCATCTCAAACCGTCTTTTTTCCTTTCACCTCACTAACTGCACTGACATGCGAAGATGGCCGCACAAGAGCTTAGGGTCTTCAGTTCAACAAAACGAAACATCACCCAGTTGTCGTGAATTGTGGTTTGCAAAGCGCCATAAGCAACTTCTTTTACCTGTCTATCGCATCGGAAATTTTGTACTTATGCTTCTTTTAATGGAAACAGGACGGTAGTGGAGAAAAATGTGGACAAGAAACAGAAGACCCAAAAGGTCAAGTCAAAGGCCGCGGTAACTGTGGAAGCTAAGAAACATCTTGCTAGCGTCAGGGTTATCCAGAGAAACCTCGTGTACATAATTGGACTACCTGCAAATTTATGCAACGAAAGCGTGAGTACCATATTGTGCACAGACAGATTCTTTTCAACTGAGTAATGTGTATATTTTGTTTCTCACCTTGGCAACACAATTCATTTTTTATTTCAGATACTTGAGCGCAGGGAATACTTTGGTCAGTATGGCAAGGTTCTGAAAGTTTCAGTTTCTCGGCCGACTGGGGCTCCTTCCCAGCAGGCACCAACAAACAACAGTATCAGCGTGTATGTTTATGTGAATCTCATGCCACATGTTTATGATGTTTCTCTCATGGATAAACATGACCTATTATTTCAAGTGATTAGATATATCTTACCGTATGTACAAGTGGTGTTTTCAAGTTATGCTCTCCTGTACTTTCCAAGCCTAGAGCATTTAAGCATAGGTGATTTATTGTTGAGAAATTATATGCTTAAATATAGATGAAAATGATGGCTAATTCAAATATGATATGTCCATGTTCTTGCAATTAATTTCAGATTTATATTACCTACTTAACAGTATGATTTGACTAAGGATCATGAATTTCCATATCCATTTGTGAATCAGTGAATGCCACACCTAGCAGCCTAGTAGCCAAAGCAAAAGATGTAGATTTCTAGTGTTGAATAATCAGATAAATGCAAACGTGACTGCTTCAGTCATATCATGATCATTATATTAACTATGGTATGTACTAATTGTATGTTTACATCATAAGTCTGATTGAGCTCAGAACCTTTGCATATGCAGATGTCAGGTATTTCATAGAATTTACCTCAAGGATTATCAAAATTTTCCTGTCTGAGCACTTTGTAGTTCTTTGAATGCAGCTCCATCTTTCTCTTAGGAATCCTCAGCATCGACTGGATCCATGTAGATTCCAAAATGTGAAACTTAGATTGTATATAGAATGCACTGTGTGTGTTGAAAATGGGCTCATTATTGTGATGTTTTCAGATATATTACATATGCCAAAGAAGAAGAGGCCATCAGGTGTATTCAAGCTGTACACAATTTTGTTTTGGAAGGGAAAGTGTTAAGGTCACCCTCTATGCTTTGTAGCCTTATTGCAGCAGTTTTTTTTACATAACGCAGTTAGCCTAATCGTTAATGGTTTGTTGCAGAGCGTGCTTTGGTACTACAAAGTATTGCCATGCATGGCTGCGGAACATGGTATACTCGTTGCTTCATCCTGGCAGCTTTATTTACCATTACTCTACCTACTGCCATCCTTCTGAGGGCTTTTATCTTCTCTTTTTTAGACCTGTGGAAATCCAGATTGTCTCTATTTACATGATGTAGGAAGCCAGGAAGATAGTTTCACTAAAGATGAGATAATCTCAGCATATACAAGGTAAGCTGAGCTCGTTGAACATATGTGTGGAAAGTTCCACTGTTCCTTATTATGGCACTGTGCCAGTCCTAGCCATATGTACTTTTTCCCCTGCCAAGCCTACTGCTACTGTTACTATATAATGCTCTTCTGTTCTGAGAATTTGTAGTCTATCAACTTTTCCCTATACTATGCATGAATTATTATGCTTTGCTAAATGCTAAGATTTTCAGTAGTTCTGATTGGTGCTTTCGACTCATCATCTCTCGTTCCTACAGGAGTAGGGTTCCCCAAATGGCGTCTAATGTTTCTCAAAGACGCGCAGGGACTGTATTACCTCCTCCAGCAGAAGATTTCTCATATAGTGCAGTGGTTGCAGCTAAACATCCAATCAAGAATGGAATAACTGTATGTTTTTTATACTGAAAAATCCATTGGGACACTGGACATGTTCATTTCTGTTTGATTTCATGCTGCTACATTAACTGGTCTTATTTTGTACAGAATACTGCAAATCAATCCAGGCTTTCGCCTCCAAACAGTAGTTCTGGGAGATCCACACTTCCACCAGCTGCTTCATGGTATGATGCTGCTTAGGGTCTCATGATATGTTTTAAAATGTGAATTTGTTGCTAAAATTTTTTTGGTATGAGCAGGGGGCATCGCGATTTGAATACCAGGACAACAGCAACTGGGGTGGCATCGTCACAATCTCTTACTAAATCAAAAGCAGATCCTCAAAGTAATTCATTCTCGAGTTCTTCGACTGTTTCAAGTACAAAACTACCTTCTTCATGGAATGATGACACAAGCACAGTTCCGAAAATGACGGAAGGACGAGATAGTTTGTCTAAAACCTTGAAGCCATATAAGCCTGGTATTGCAAAGGAAACCCAAGCTGTAACATCACTGGAGTCATCGCTTGACATAGACTTCTCTACCATACCTTCAGCTTGGAACGATGATGATGTCACATCAGATGGCATGTCAAAAGGAAGTGACGAGAAGCAGGTTGTAAATGACAATGGAAAGTTTGAATGTTCAGTTTCTTCAAAGCCAGCTGAATCAGGGCATCTTACATCGAAGTCAACGACATCACCAAAGAAAGACATCGCAGTAAACAGTACCAGGCAAAGTCCTCTAAATTGTGTATCAAGTCCATCGGTTTCTAAATCAGAAGTAAAGGATGGTGATGGTGATTACCAAGTAACCAACATGGCTTCTAAAACATCTACTTTGGTAATTAGAAAGGACCAATCTAATCAAGCAGCTATTGACACAGCAACCGAAGATACTAGATCTGAGAGCACGGATATTGATAGGCTTTCTGTTGGAGTATCTTCAGTAACATTAAGCAGAAAAGATGGGGTTCAAAGTATTGCCGAAAACCAACAACCGGATGCAATCCTAAGTACTTCAGTTGTGGTGCCCTTTAGTCAGAATTTGAAACTTGCTGAGTGTAATGATTCTACATGTCAGCCTAGTTCAGATAAGCATCGTGATTGGTGTTCAGATATCCAGAGTAGTGTGTCTCCTCAGTTAAATGACATAGAAAGTTATGCAGTAGCCACTGATAAATCTCATGGTAGAGTGCTGGATGCTGCTGATCAAGCTTCGTCTTCACCATATGTCCATTTCCCTAACACTGCTCCTATTTCACTGTGGAATGGTAAAGAGATTAACCATACATCAACAAGTGATAGAACTTCCACAATGATGCAACCTGGGCTGTTATCTTCAGTTGACAGCACTTCTACCATGTTAAATGGACATCAAGAAGGGCTAGGGACTATATATGCACCTGGTAAGGTTTCTGAACATCCTAGAATGAAAAACCATCAGCCTGGAGCAGTTGGTGCAGTGAGAATTGATAACATAGGCAGTTTTGACAAGGCTGTAAGTGTAAATAAGGATGAGAGCAGCATAATTGCTGATATTTTGTCTTTGGAGTTTGATCCATGGGATGAGTCGTATTCAACGGCTAACAATTTTGCTAAGATGCTTAGTGCATCTGAAAAGAACGATGTGCTTTTTGATGCACGTTCATGGAAAACAAAAACCAGCAATAGTGAGTCTAGATTTTCATTTGCTAGACAAGATAATCAAGGAAGCCTCCTAGATTCATCTATGAGAAATTATAAAAGTGAGCAGAATTTCAGTTTGCCATCCCAGAATTCTCATGGAAACATTTATCAGAGTGGCATTGCATTTCAATCTCCTGAGGAAGGTTTCTCAAAGAGCAACTCTCTTACTATGTTGGATATGCTAGCTACCGGTGAGTAGTATGAAGTTATATTACGCTGCTTGTTTATTAAATTCTTAATGAACAGTGAGATGCAGTACTGCAGTTAATGTTTTTATTTTAATATTTATTTTATATATTTGAGGTAATATTAATGTGTCACAAAACAAATAGATATATTCGCTAGGATACAGAAGGGATCCAATGTTTGTGCACCCATTCCCCTCTTTTAATTCAATGTTGGCAATCTTGTAACATATGTGATTGGGTTGTGGAGCTATTAAGTATAAAATGCACTGTGTTTTTATGTTGAAGCATTTTAGTAACTGATGTTTTCACCATGGTACTTCTATGTACTTACAAAAAAAATGCTTTTTCAGGCACATCAAAGCCTAAAGTATCCGCGCCTCCTGGATTTTCAGCACCAGCAAGAGTTCCTACTGGGTTTTCTTCTGGATTTTCATCCCATGAGGGGTTGAATCCACCTCCAGGATTTTCATCTCATAATGGGCCTAATCCCCCTCCTGGATTTTCTTCTCAGGGTGGGTCTAATCAGATCTATGGTTCGGCATACTCAGGTTCTCTCTCTCTCTGCTTCTCCTAAAACAATTTCAGTTTCTAATAAGTTTGCAATGTTTTGCAGAAACTCGCCCATTTGATGATCTTTTGGGTATAAATACTAGCCATTATCAACCACAGTTAGCTAGACAAACAAGTGATATAGAATTTGTTGATCCTGCTATATTGGCTGTGGGTAAAGGGCGGATGCCTGGAATAAGTGATTCAGGGTTGGAGATGAAAACTTCCCATACTTTTCCTTCGCAGTTGCAAACATCAAATGATCCAAGGTTTCAATTACTTATGCAGCAGAACATGCCTTCCCATCAAAATGTTGGATTTGCAGAACATGTTCAAGATGCATTCAACCCTATGAATGATAATTATCTTGCATCCCGACTTATACCTCAGAACCATGGTTCTCTATCCTCTTACACACAGATGTCACTCCAACAACCTAGAAGCTCACATCTTACAAATGGTCATTGGGATGGCTGGGGTGATTTGAGACAAGGGAATAATGTTTCCATGCCTGACATGTCAAGGATGTTATATCCAACTGAAGCAAACAACTTCCACATGCTGGGTTCAAATGATCTGTATAACAGAGCTTTTGGACTGTGATTATCTTTGGGAGATGCGACTTGACCTATCACCCAGCTAACTTGCACATTTCTCAGTTCTTGAAATTGATTGGTTGCACAGGCTCAACTTGGTGATTGTTGAGCTTGTGGATTGGCGCATGAGTGTTTATTGAAAGGCATTGGATTCAAGTGGACCAGCATGAAACTGGGTGTGTAACCAGACGTTTCAAGCACCAGGTTTGTGTTTCACCATTCTATTCACATCTTTTTTTACTATATTATATGCATGGCTTGCTACCCCTTGTCCTGGATAGGTGGTGTGAGTTATCTTCTTATTGCATTGGTTAGTACTGTTTGTGCTTGGTCTCTTCCATTTTATTCTGGAATTTGTTGCTGTGTTTGTTCTGGAATTTGCTGGCAAGTTACTCACCATTTGCCTCGTTTGGTCATCAGGTTCTGTTTTGGGCGAAAGGATATATATATCAAAGATGCATCCATGAGGTTGTCCTTCAAGTTTATATATACTTGTGGTGGAAGCAGACTCGAGAATATATAAACCGTTTAGCATTTGCTTCTTTCTTCTTTTTTTGCCGTCATGTGGAAATATTTTCTTGGTTTTGGCATAGTAAAAGCGTCATTTTGTACATGATACGTTACTCGTTGCTAGTAGCTTTTGTGGTGCACATGAGATTATTTTGTTGATGGGTTTGCTGAACCAAACGTAAATGGCTATATGGTACCAGGCCAGCCAGCTTATGCTGAATTGGGTGTTGTTTGGTGTTGAATCAAAAACAAGGTCGAGGAGTACTTCGGTGTGCTGTTGTTAATAATATCAATTCATGACAAAATCTCTGTTCCTTTTTTCCTTCGAATTGTTTTACTAGCATCTACTAGTAACTAGGATGGCAGTTTCGTTCAGGATTTCAGATGCAGCCTGAGCTGCACGGCCAGTACCGTTCAATCTGAAAGGAAACGTTCTGATAATCATATCACGGTATTATGAATCGATCTTGTTTTTTGGTCGTTTTTGATACAAGAATTCGAGGGGGAGAAGAGAACAAGAGCCAATGTAAGAATGAACGAGAATGAATGCACATGATCATTTCAAAAGTGCACGACGACCTGAAGGACAAATTCACCCAAAATTCGTTGCTCGGTGGCAAATCTAAACAAGTCATGCACAGCTTGCTTAACCTATCAACGAATATTAGAAATATAGTATTAGAAGAGTCTGTAATCCGTATGTGCTACCTCTACCTGAGACCTGGGCGCATGAGCAGCTCATCAAACGACGCATTCTGCTCCAGGTCTTGCAGACTGCCTGTCGTGTTGACGGCTTCGGAGGGAGACGTCTTGGACATGAGGTGGTGAATGCTGGAGGGCAGCTCCCGTTGCAGCTCGATGGCAATGGCGTCCTGAATCTCCTTGAGCACCTCCGAGATGGACGGCCTCAGCACCCCCTTGGGCTTCACGCACATCGTCGCCACCTCCGCAATCTTCCACACCGACTGCAGGTCGTACCCTGCGTCTAACGACTGATCAATGATGCCGTGGATATCCCCACTCTCCATGTGCGATCTAGCCTGCCAATGGACAACTCTTCACTCAGCATCTTTGTCTGCGCCAATCGCTCGGATATCTTTGATAATTCACTATCAGGAAGAAAGACTAAATGCAAAGTTCATGTATCATCATAAGGCCTACTACTTCTTACCCATTCAACAATGTTACGGCAGTGGAGCCCAAAGTTGTCATTTGAGATTGGTTCATGGCCTGAGATTAGCTCAAGTAAAATGACACCAAAACTGTACATATCACTCTTCTCTGTTAGCTGCTGCGAGATATAGTACCTACGAGCACACGCAAAAAGGGTGAGCTTGGGGAACACTTGGCATCAGATGTTACAAAGGTATATAGCAATTCAATTTGCAAGGCCATTGATAACAAGAATAGACTTCATAAATTTCAGGAAAGACATGGCCTTACTCTGGGTCCAGATATCCAACTGTTCCTCTAACTATACTTGATACATGAGACCCGTCGACAACAGGTTTTGACAAGCCAAAGTCTGCAACTTTTGCTCTCATGTTCTTGTCAAGGAGAATGTTACTGCTCTTGAGGTCTCTGTGGATGATAGTTGGGGAGCATCCTGTGTGGAGATACTCTATTCCTGATATTTTATTTTATTTTTCATGGAAATGAAAGACTTCAGAATCTTTGAAATGCATGTTGGTAGAATAATCACAGGAAAATTGTACACGAGGAAGGGAGGGAGATAAACCTTTTGCAGCATCTTCTGCTATCTCAAGACGCTTGACCCAGCTATTTATTTTTACATCATCAGGGCCTCCTGTCAAAGTATGATAAAGTTCATGTCAATCCTGAGCCTCAGTGTCAAAGAATCATGCACGAGCTAGACAAGTAGACAAAGCCGCAGCTGAGCCTTGATTTATGTGTAGTATGGAAACTTCTGAAATCTTGACAGTTTGTATTCAGTTCTTAGTTAAGACTGGAAAGAAGTAAACATCAGAACAGAAAAGAAAAGGCTTATACATCAGTGAAGATCCTATAAGTTTTTCAGAACACGAATCCTTATCCAAAACTGGAAAAAGAAAACTCAAGCATGAATTTGCTGTATTATCTAGGGAAATATCAGGTGAAAAGTACCAATCTGATAAAATCGTGGAAACCACTGCACAAACTATGCATATGACTCCAAAAAATTTCTCAAAATAATTACTGTATGAGGGGAGGAGATAATGAGATACCATACGAAATCATGGAGACCCTAATATTCTAAAATATAACTACGCATGGAACATTTACTTGTAGAAGAATCATTCTCTACACAACGACAATTTGGTGTTGATTCTGCAAACTAGATTTATCATCAGATGGTAGGACCATAGGAACTTACCACGGAGGTGTTCTTTTAACGTCCCGTTATGCATGAATTCATACACAAGTATATTTTTACCATCTTGCTGGCTGTAACCAAGGAAGCTCACCAGGTTTCTATGATGAATTCTTGAAAGCAATGTTACCTGAAACATAAGTCCATCAGATACTATACTAAGCAACGGATCGCAGTAACCACCCAAAGAAAAAGTATGCGCGCTGAGTTTTCCAGTAGACCTTGAGAAAAGGATATATGAGGGATGCCTACATAGAGGGTGAGGGTCCATAGGATGTTCCAAATAGAAAATGTTCATATCTTATACTACTTAAAATAAATTGAGGTTATAAGTATATGTAACGCAACATGGTCACATCCCATTAGTGTAGGTCTATCAATTAAGTAGGAAATGAATGTGTCCCAGAATATACTGGGCTTCAGCTTCAGCTTCAAGGTTTCAATCTACCAAGCAGTGGTAAAATTAGCAATAGGTACGCAAGTTCTATTTATATCTTAAACTGTTAAACTGTGAAAAACAGCCCATTTTGGGCCGAACGCAAAGCCTTTTTGGGCCCTGGGTCAACACTCATTAAACTGTGTGCACAAAGGTTAAAATTCATCTGTTTTTGGCTAAAGGCTACTCATGAGTCATTGGGTCAAAGGCTAATATAGATGCACTTTTGGGCCCAAGGTTGACTCACGAAGTTTTGGGCTGAAGGCAAATAGTAACGTGTTTTTCAGCTGAAGGTATTAGGGTCACGTGCTTTTGAACTGAAGACTGATACTCATGTGTAGTTGGGCCAAAGGCTAATATTCATGTGTTTTTGGCCCCAGTGATAATACTTGTGCCCAAGACTAATACTCATGTGCACTTTGGCCAAAGGCTAATAATATTCATATGTTTTTGGCCCAAATTAATACTCACAATTTTTTTTGGGTTGAAGACTATTAATCATTTGTTTTGGGGTCAAAGGTTATAATCCATACATTTTTAGCCCCAAGGTTAATAATCATGAATTTTTTGAGCAGAAGGCTAACATTCATGTGTTTATGGGTCTAAGGTTGAGGTTGAGTTCTTTTCAGCAACTTGAAACAACAACTTCCTCGTTTTCCGTCAACATGCTTCCCAAACTGCTAAACGATGCGTTTTGTGAAATATATAGAAGTTCTTAAAAAAATCAAATAAATCCATTTATTAAATTTATAATAGTTAATACTCCGTCCATCCTCAAATGTAAGACATATTTCTTTTGTCACCAAGACCAAGGAGAAATTACTCATCTCCCATGTAACAAAATCAAGGAACTATATGCATGCAACCAATGAATATTAAGATGGTTGCTTGGGTTCCTGTCAACAATTAATTTAGCACATGAAGACTACAAATATAATCATCTCTTTTAGAAAAACCAAAAAAAAATTGCCTAACACTTTTGGATGGAGGGAGTACGTAACTAATTATGTGCTAATGATATGCCCCGTTTCCGAGCTGCGAACCGCTGCAGCCAAACTGCTGGTTCGAACTAGCCCTAAGAGTAAAGAAATTATGGGGCAAAAGCTAATATTCATGTGTTTTTTGACCAAGGTTAACACTCTTGAAATTTTTAGACGAAGCCCAAATTCATGCACTTATGGTCCCAAGGTCAATACTAATGAAATTTTGTGCCGAAGGTTAATACTTGTATGTTTTTTTGGTGGAAGAGTAATACACCTGTGTATTTGGAGTAAGGCAAATATTCTTGTGTTTTTTCAGCTCAAGGATAATATTCATGACATTTTGAGCGAAGGTAATATTTATGTGATTTGGGCTCGAAGGTAATACTCATGTGTTTTTGAGCTGAAGGCTAAACAATCATGCATTTTTGGCCCAAGCTAACATTCATTTGTTTTTGGGCCCAAGGTTAATACTCATGTGTTTTTGGACCAAAGACTTAATAGTTGTGTCATTGAGGTGAAGGCTAATAGTCAACCATTTTTGGGCCCAAGGTTAATTTTTGGCCAAACGGGAATAGTCATCCATTTTTAGCCTAAGTTTAATAGTCTTCATATTTTAGGCCGAACGCTAACACTTACTGTGTATGTGATTTATATTTCAAGAAAAAACTATAAGGCAAGAAAAGAAACATACCTCATTCAGGAATTCTCGGATGCCTTGATAGGAGTCATTTGTGAGAAGTTTGACTGCGATTTCTCTCCCATCTGTAAGCTTTCCATAGTATACTATGCCAAACCCTCCCGAACCAATTCTTCTGTCAAATTTGTCAGTAGCATCTTCAATTTCAGACAATGCAAATCTGTGCGCCGATTCCGTGGCCACTTCACTGAAAAATGAGCCTAGCTTTTTTGCTGGTGCCGCAATAACAACGGTTTCTGGAGACACAAAGTAATTACTACGCGACCATACACCATACCAGATATGTCCAATGAGCTAAAGAATACGCACCGTCCGATGATTTCTTCTTCCTTTTGCATGTGAACAGGTAACAAACAATAGCAGCAACAAGAATCAAAATGGCCCCAACCACAGCACATACAATAATTACTATAGTGCGGCCAGTGTTACTGTGTCCCATGCGAAGGTCACTGTTTCCTGAGAAGCTGCATACGGGTAACAGATCAGAACAAACAGCACAATCCTATGCACAAGTTAGGTACTCGATTTACATGGGAAACAAATATATACTTTCATCGAAGGTAAATGAAGCTTGCTAAGCCACACTGGAGTTCATATAGGCACAAAAGTATGCACTGCTCATATCAAATGATTAAGCTATGCTTAAAGAAAAAGCTACACATACTTGAAAATAATGCTCTTTTTGAAAAGCGCTTGTGGGACCTCTCCAGACAGCTTATTGTTCTGAATATACCTGTGAAGGCTTGGATCAGTAAGGTATTTTTGTTTCAATACAATGAATAAAGCAGTAAAATGAGATAAAATCTATAGCAATGATGCATGTTGAGGTCTTGAGGATCATAAGAACAAAATAACAGCACAAATTCATATTTACTGCACTTGCAATACAAATAGCATGGGGGTGGAAAGAAAGTGTACTGAAGCGTATAACTTACAACTCTTTCAGGTTAGGTAGTTCTCCCAAGGAAGGTGGCAATGCACCGGTTAATTGGTTGTCCTCAAGGTGACTGCAGTGCAGACACAAGCACCCTAAGTGCTAAATTACAAGAATAATGTTTCCAGGATACACTATCAAAATAATGGAAAACTCACATATATTGTAAATCATGGCATCCAGTGAAATCAGGAATTTGACCAGTAAATGAGTTACCATCAAGCTTTCTGAATTTGAAGAAATAAATTTATCAGAAAAAAGCCAACTACAAAGAGGGGAGAGCAAAAAATAAACTATTCTGATCTTACAGTTCGACCAGCCCCGATAGCTTCGTTAATTCCACAGGGATACTCCCTGTAATGTTCTTCCCTGACAATGAGCTGCAAGAAATGATCCTTAGATCTCAAATGTTCAAATATTGAGCACAAAAACTCAAAATTGAAGGCAGATTGACAGGATCATCTTACATTGAAAATATCCTAGGTGCTGCCTCAGAACTGCATTGCACCCAAGACCATGATGCTGGTAAGCAAGGGTCACCACCCTCTTGTGCCCAACCTGCTTCTGGATACCGTGAGACCAAGCTGGCCATAATGTTTGCTGTCAATATAACCAGAAGACCAAATTATAACACAGCAGGTGTATTTTTCCATTTATTCTACAACACAGACAGACAGACAATTGCTTACCATCTTGAGATCCCACAGAAATCTCTATATATTTGTAGATCTCCATGGCATTCAATATAGGTCCCTCTGACGAATCATTAGTCTTCTTGAATCCAAAAGAGAAAACAAATGGAAGTGGAATATTTGTGTAGCCTGGTTCATATAGACGATACTTTCCCTGAGCATTCTCTTCCACATCAACAGTTGGTTTACTGAATTCTGGCTTGCCTGGAATGACTAACTTAAATTTCCTAGTTTGATTTGGGGTCAAATCTTCAATTTCTGCAAAATATGAGACTCCCCATGCATTTCCTGGGAAATCTTCCAAATCAATCCGGTAGGTCAAGGATCCATTTTTGCCAACAACTGCAGTTTGCATGACCCTTTGAGGTGGTTCTTCGTTGGTACTGACGAAGATGGGTTTTGTAGTTGATATTCTCTCCGTCCCCGGAGCAACATCGACAAGGTAATTTGCTCGCCTCACTAAATCAGACTCCCATATTCTATCAAATGGATCATCAGGATACCTGAAAACATCATCAACAACAAATTCTTTAGGCAGATATTGCAACGAAAGTATGAACAATGGTGCTACGCAGCAGTAGTAGCGCATACCTGACTGATGCATTGCTTTCAGCACCAAAATTGATCCTCGCAGAGAGTCTAAGAAAGAACTGTTTTTCATCAGTGGTGTAGTAGAGGGAGCCGTTAAATTGGCGAAGCTCGAGAGTAGAAATAAAGGGCTGTCCAGTGCTGGCATTAGAGAGGCAAACGCTGAGTGTTGGAGCAGCAGCGAGGATAATCGCCTCCTGGACGACTGGGGTGGTGGCATCATCAATGACAACGGTGGTCCATGGGGTCGGTCCAAGGGAGAGATCAAACTTTGGGTAGACATTGCTGTTGTCGAAGTTGCCATAGAGGAAGGTGGCTCTAACAAGGTAGCGTGTTCTGTTCCTGACATTCATGGTGTAGCAATACTTCCTGTTGTCTGCTGGAAAAGAGCGAACGGTGGTATATTGCTGCAATTGTTGATTTTGGAGCAAGAGGTTCGCTTTCTGGCCAGCAGAGACAAACTTGGCATCAGAAGTCCACTGGATCCCAATGCCATCCGTGTAATCATCGTCTCCCCCGCAATCCAAGCTGATGAAACCTGCATGCATCAAATCAAAGATGGAATTTTCTTGTAGAGATTTATATTTGGAGATGGATTTGATTTCCCAGCCCTGAAGCTGAAGGAGGTCCAGCGAATGGTAAAGAAGGGTGGAAATTATTGAGTTCCAAGAAACTCGAAAAGAAAAGAAGGGAGTAGGGTGAGTGAGAGGGAGAGTGACTGACCAGGCTGAGCATTGGAGAGCGAGAAGGCGACGAAGAGGAGCACAAGAGCGGCGGAAGCAGACGGCATCTCCCTCAGTAATCTGAATTGATGATGGATTGATTAGCACAGCAGTGGGTGCGGGCTGGTGAATCAATCCATATGCTCCCTCCTTGGAACAAGTCCTAAAACAAAAGGAAAAGAGAGGATTGAAATTTTGTTGGTAGCTGGGGTTGGGGAGAGAGGGGCAATCACCAATTCTCTCTCTCTCTCTCTCTCACACACACACACAGGCAAGAAAGAGCTCAACCAGAAACAGCCAGGGGAGTGAAGAGAATACCAAACCAAGCAGGAGTATTCCAAGAAGAAGAAGAAGAGGAGCAGGACAGGAGGAAGGGGAAAGAAGAAGACAGGAGGGTCCCAATCCCAGTCTCCTGCTCTCACTCACAGCCAGCCTCTGCACCCTCTGTCTCTGTGTAATAATCTTGGAGAAAAGCAAGCAAGAAAGAAAGCAAGCAAGCATGCAGCAGATGTAGAGGAAAAGCAATGGAAAAGGTGAGAGAGAGGAGAGGCCAGCCTGAGCCTGCTTTGCCTTTTGCCTTTGCTGCGCCTGCGCCGAGCTGAGTGGACCAGTACACTACCTGTTGCTGTTGCCCTGTTGCTGCTGCATCATCCACGTCTCTGTGACTCTGTCACTCATTTGTGGTACCTGTGCCTCCTGTATTTAACTACTAGAGTAATAAACTCATCATTTTGTGGTACTACTCGTAGTAATTAGCTTAACCTCCAAGCTCAGACTCGACTTTAAAAGGACTTCTCACTTAGGAGTATAATAAATCCAACACTACCATGAAGATTGAGGACCTCTGTTTTTCCAACTACTACGGCCCAAGTTTAGTTCCAAACTTTTTCTTCAAACTTTCAATTTTTCCATCATATCAAAACTTTCCTACACATATAAACTTTCAACTTTTTTTAAACAAATTTTCAATTTTAACGTAAAACACACCCGTATACAATAAACTGGGCTACCACCAACCAAACAGCATCTTCTATAACTACTTGCTACTACTGCTGCACAAGAACATTCTAACAAACTGCGACTTTAAGTTCTAAACTACTACATTAAACTACCATCAGTTCAGTTTGTCTGTTGTTAAGCATGTTACAATTTAGCAATTGTTCAATCATGATTCATGAGGCTCTGTTTCATATTCGGTGGTTCTAGTACTACCTCTGGACTATTTGTCTTTCTTTAGGAAATAATTGTATAAATAGACAAACCTATGAGGCATGTTCAAAATACTTCTAACGGTATAGCCAATGATATCTTTCTTTACTTATTTAACTAAGTAATTGAATAAACATTGTTGATTCAATTTTGACAGAAATTTGAGTCCAAAATGTTATAGTTATTAACCTTGGGCCAAAAATGAATGGGTTAACTTGACCCTAGACTTTCATGAGTATTAAACTTGGAAAAAAACGCATGGATCATATATTCAAAATTTTGTGTTCAAGAAATTTAGGCCTAGAAATACATGAATTTTAGCCCATAATACATGAGGTTTACCTTTCAGCCTACCATTTCACTAATATTAGCATTCGGCTGAAAAGAAAATGAACATTATTACTAAGTCCAAAATTTTACGATAATACATGAATTGTAGCCTTCAACCCGCACAAACATAACCTTCGGCCAAAATTTCATAAGTATTAACCTTTAAAGAAATGCACATTCACCTTTGATCCAAAATGTTGTTGAGAATTAATCTTGAATTCAAAAATGCATGAGTACTAACCGTGGCATTATTATACACGGATATCAGTCTTTCTAGGTCTTGTGCCTAGGAACACATGAACATTGCCCTTTTGCCTAGAATTTCATGATGACTAACCTACTGAACAAAAGGCAATAAATTTAGCCTTTGACGAAAAACACATGCATATTATCCTCTGGCTAAAAAAATTAAGGGCTTTCATTTGTGCCAAAAACACATGAATATTAGCCTTTGACCAACAATTTCGTAAGAATTAATCTTATGGCCAAAATGGTCCTACTCAAATATTCTCAACTATTAACCTTGGGCCAAAATATGCATGAATTTGAACTTTAGACGAAAATACATGAGTATTAGCCTTTGGCCTAAAATTTCATCAGCATTAACTTTGGGAAAAAAATAAACATCACCCTTCGGCCAAAATACACATAAGTATTAGTCTTTGGCCCAAAAACACACGAGTGTTAACCTTGGGTCAAAACACATGTTAATATTGGGCGAAAACACATGAGTATTAACCTTTTATCGACAACACACAGACATTGGACTTTGGTCCAAAATTTTTTTTTACTGGAACTTTGGTCCAAAATTTTAAATTTTATGAGTAACCTTGGGCCTAAAAATGAAAGGTTATTAGCATTTGGCCCAATTACATATTAGTATTAGTCTTCATAAAAAGCACATTAATATTACATTTGGGTACAAATTTCATGATCACTATTGTTGTGCCTAAAAATGCATGAATTTTTGCCTTCAGCAAAAAAAATGTTTATTAACCTTCCGACAAAACTTCACAGGTATTAAATTTGAGCCTAAAAATATATGACTATTTTCTTTTGGTCAAAAATTTCATAAGTATTAACCTTGGGTTACAAGCGCGTCAATATTAGCCTTCGATCCAAAATTTTTCATAATTAAGTATTACCCTCGAGAACTGGAAAACATGAACATTAGACTTCGGTAAAAAATTACATGAATGTTAGCCTTTGGCATAATTACACACAAGTGCTATCTTCCACTTAAAAACACATGAATAATGACCTTATGTCCAAAATTTCAAAATTATCAACCTTGGGCCCAAAAGGCACACGAGTATTTGCCTTTGACCAAAATTTCATGCATATTAATCTTGACTTGAGAACATATGAAATTTAGTCTTTGGTTCAAAATTTCATGGTTTCATAATTAACGTGGTCCTAAAAATTGCATGAATTTTAACCCATGTCCCCAAAAACACATTGAGTATTAGCTTTTCAACCCAAAATTTCATGAGTACTAACGTTGAGCCCAAAACAGATGAAGATTAGCATTTTAGCCTAAATTTTTGTGTGTATTAATCTTGGGCCAAAAAATAAATGAGCATTGGCCTTTGGTGAAATTACATATAACTACAAGTCTTTGTCCCTAAAACTCATGAGTGTCAACCTAGCTTGGCCCAAAATTTTGTGTTTATTAATGTGGGTGCATTATTTTTAGTCGTAGCTCAAAATCACATGACTATATTAACGTTAAAATACACACGAATATTAGCTTCTTACATTAGCCCAGTTTACTTTGTATGTTGTTGAACAATTTACATCTTATTAGTTGTTTAATTATGAGGCTCTGTTTCATATTTGGTGGCTTGTCTCGATAACATTTAAATTGGATTTAACTATTTTTTAACCTTGAATTGGATTTAACTATTAGTACGAATGAACACGAGCGGATCCTACGTGGGTGACAGGGGCTCAAGCCCACCTACCCCGTTTGGATAACAATGGAGAAAAGAAGAGAGAGAAGGGGAAGAAGAGTAGAGGGGCTAAAGAAGGAAGAAAAAGATGAGCCCCCCTTGCATAAAAAAAAAAGAAGATGAGCGCCCCCCCCCTTCCCCACCATTTTTGGATCCACCCTCACGAATAAAGCATTTAAATTAGAGTTTTAACAAAAAGAATTTCCAAGAATTAGTTACAAGTAACCACTAATTCCATAGCATGTATAAAGACCAATATGAATATTCAAGCATCGCAAGAACCCTAGAATCCAACGCAAAACCGACCCTGTTCGTGAAAAGTTACGCCTAGTCGACAATTGGATGGTCTCTACTCTCTTCTTAAACCATTCTGGCAAAAAAAAAAGGGTAAAATATATTCATTTTCAGCAGGATATAAATTTGCTTTTGGTGAGGAATTTGACTTTTTTAATTTACATGCACATGCTAGATGGAAGTAAGCATTTTTACGGTTTGAATGGATAATCTCTATAAGTTTAGAATTCTATGTCTAGAAATATAATTTAGTTTCCTGCAACGGCTGATTTATGAAAAGCAAAAGGTTGGAGCAATGGGCTGTAATTTGGTCGAACCATATGATCGAAGTGAGAAAATGCAATATATGCATGGATTCGGTGTGAGACCGGGACAAGGCTTAATTAATTTGGGCTTTTTCCCAAAGTCAGTAGCCAGAGGACCCACATATATAAATCATCGATGCAGCTAAAAAGCTAAGCTGCAAGAGGTTGACCAAACTATCAATTCTAAAAGAATGAATGAAGAAAGAAAAAGGACGACCAACTTGGATCATGCGTGCATGCAGCTAAGCTAGCTGCTGGTACGATATTGTGCTAACAGTAACAAATGGAGTATATATACATGTATATCATACTACGTACATGTGTGTGAAAAAAAAGATATATAATGAACACACTACTCACTCGAGTCGATCTGCAGGACGAGAAGGTTAAGTAAGGAAAGAAAAGCTACTACTCTCCTAACAATTACTATGTGTTTAATTATTACATATATATATACTCGACTCACGCTGCTACAGCGTTGGGATCCTCTGCAATCCTGTAACAGAGGTACTACGTGATGTGGTGATATATATTATTTAGTGAAGCTGCAGGCACGCAGCTGCCAAATCTTAAACCAGCTAAGCTGTAATTAATTTAATTTGATCATGCATGAAGAATATATACTAGCTCGTATATATAAAGTCGATCGACATGCGTGCAAATGCATTGTAAATTTGTAATACGGCCTTACAAACAGTAGGTTAGTTGCATATATATCGATCATCATCATGCGAGTACTGCAGCATATAGGTTGGTAGCTAGCTAGCCTTCCAAGCTAAGCTAAGCTAAGATGGAGATCCAATTAATTGATCCAACAATGATGAAATAAATAAAATGAGGTAATCATACCCACGAATATAGTACATTTTCGCCTTTAATTATGGGCGCAGACTGTGCCATGCAAAGGTAGCTAAATACAACTTGCTTGCCTCGCATGGATCTGTATGTTTCATCAAACCAGACCAAAGCAATCAACGAATGCATGTGATTTTCGTTCACATATATATCATTGATTTAATTAGTCCTAGTGGTCTACCGGCCCGGACCAGATAGTGGAAAAAATAGTAATTAGTATGGGAGAAACCCTATTGTCATATTCTATTATGATATATTACATGAACCTTCTCAGAGGTACATACGAGATAGATGTTTGGATTACAAGAAAAGTTAACAGCAGATGTATCCGGAAATATTATTCCGCGCACGTACGCTAGCAAGTATGAAATGACAAATAAATTATTCACTTATTATCCTCTCCCACCTGGTTCACTTGATTCCGCAACAAACCTCTCGCACCAATTGAAGCTATGTGCCACGATAGGCGAGACGCCGCTCCCCATGCCCGCAAGCAGGTCAAGGACTGCTTTGTCCTTCCTTCCTTCTCGACATCCCGTGCACCCTAGCTATCCCTCTTCTTCCTCCCTGGTGACCCCTGGTTCCCCTTCTTCCCTGTCCATGGTGAGACATCATGGATGTCGCCTAAGCCTCGCCAGCACTAGATGAGCTACCGCTGCCCTAGATGTTGGGTCGTCGGATTCTATTCTTCCTTCTCCTAGCATCCATGTCGTCCTCTGTTTCTTCCTTTTCCTAGGGTGGGGTTGGGGGGGGGTTGTTCCCTTTCTTGCTCCTCCCAGTGAGATATCGGGTTTGAGATTATGAGATGAAACTTTTTAGAATGGGCATAAAGTTTTTAAGTTTCTAGTTGAAAGTTTCCAAATCATAGAGGGGTGTTAGCGCGAGTTTCCTCTCTCATGTAATGAGTGTACGCCGTGTAGTTGTGCTAACTAGCGGTCCCTATATTTATATCTAAGATTTGATTAAGAGCTCTATTTATCTTTAGGATTTTATTTTTACGACTCTATTTTATCTTAGAACTCTGTTTTATTTTTACGATGTTTATATTTGAGTGGCATATGTACTGGGATGGGTAAGTTGCATGTTGGGCCGGGCCGAATGGAATGGAATCGGATGTGTGTGTTATGAAATCGGACACGTTAGCCACTAGTAGGCCAGCCAGGAGTATTAGTCGGAGAATTGGACACGTCAGCGTCATCCAGGCTCCCAGCAGCCTCTCCCAATCTCTCCTCCTTTCTTCTTCTTCCTGGCTTCCTGCTCAGTCGACTTGGTGGGAATTCCATTCCCCTGCAGTTGCAATGCTTGGGTGAATCCAGCTCCGTCGTCGCCATCCCCACCCCCACCCGCACCGGAGAATGAGCAGCTCATCCAATGCACTTGTGCAGCACTACTACTCTTGCAAGCCCCCACCGCCCCCCAGATTAGTACTAGTACCATTCTTCTTCTCCGGCTCCGGCTCCGGCACCAACAACACCGCCTCCTCCCCTGCTGCTGCATCCTCCACGCACACTCACACTCACACTGCAGATGCCAACGCCCAGCTGGACGCACACCTCCTTTCCCTCCTCCGCGACGGCCACACCGACGCCGCCTACCACCTCTTCGCCTCCAACCCCTCCCTCCCCCTCTCCCCTGTCTCCGCCTCCCGCCTCCTCGCCCAGCTCTCCTATTCTTCCTTCTCCCGCGCCTCCGCCCTCCTCCACCGCCTCCGCGCCCGCCAAGCCCTCCACCTCCTCGACGCCAACTCCCTCTCCCTCGCCTCCTCCGCCTCCGCCCGCTCCAACAACCCCCACCTCGCCTATTCCCTCCTCCTCTCCATGCTCCGACGCGGCCTCCTCCCCGACCGCCGCGCCTACACCGCCGCCCTCGCGCGCCTCCCCCCTTCCCGCGCCCTCCGCCTCTTCGACGCCCTCCTCCACCACCTCCGCCACCACCACAATAAAACTAATTCCCTCCCCGACACCGCCGCCTTCAACGCCGCGCTCAGCGCCTGCGCCAACGCCGGAGACTGCATCCGCTTCCGCCACCTCTTCGACCAGATGCCCGCCTGGAACGCGCCGCCTGACGCGCTCACCTACAACGTCCTCATCAAGATGTGCGCGCGCGCCGGCCGCAAGGACCTCGTCGCGCGCGTGCTCCACCGGATCCTCTCCTCTGGTCTCACCCCCTGCGCCACCACGTTCCACTCCCTCGTCGCCGCCTACGTCGGCTTCGGCGACATCCCCACGGCCGAGAGGATCGTGCAGGCCATGCGCGAAAGACGCACCGACATCTGCTTGCTGTTCCGGGCTGTCGCGGACGACCACATAATCAGCCACGACCAGCAGAGCTGTGTGCTGGAGGACATCGTCAAGCCGTGGGAACAAGAGGAGGTGCCGCTGCTCCCCAAGGCTTACCCGCCCAACTCCAGAGTGTACACCACGCTCATGAAGGGGTACATGAACGCCGGGCGCGTGGAGGACGTGGTGGCCATGCTGCGCGCGATGCGGCGAGAGGGAGAGACGTCGCCAGCGAGCCGCCCCGACCACGTCACCTACACCACGGTCATCTCCACGCTGGTGGCGGCCGGGGACATGGAGCGAGCGCGCGCCGTGCTGGAGGAGATGGGGCAAGCAGGGGTGGCAGCCAGCCGCGTGACATACAACGTCCTCATCAAGGGCTACTGCCAGCAGCTGCAGGCCGGAAAGGCCAAGGAGCTCCTCGCCGTAGACATGGCTGAGGCGGGCATCCAGCCCGACGTGGTGACGTACAACACGCTCATCGACGGGTGCGTGCTGACGGACGACAGCGCGGGCGCGGTGGCGCTGTTCAACGAGATGCGCGAGCGGGGCATCGCGCCGTCGGCGGTGAGCTACACGACGCTGATGAAGGCGTTCGCGGCGTCGGGGCAGCCGAAGCTGGCGCACAAGGTGTTCGATGAGATGGAGAAGGACCCGCGGGTGGCAGTGGACCGGGCGGCGTGGAACATGCTGGTGGAGGCGTACTGCAGGCTGGGGCTGCTGGAGTCGGCGAAGAAGGTGGTGGAGAGGATGAAGGCGCGGGGAGTGCAGCCGGACGTGGCGACGTACGGGAGCCTGGCGAAGGGGATCGCGGTGGCGAGGCGGCCGGGGGAGGCGCTGCTGCTGTGGGAGGAGATAAAGGAGAAGGAGGTGGACGGGGAGGTGGTGGAGGCGCTGGCGGACGTGTGCGTGCGGGCGGCGCTGTTCAGGAAGGCGCTGGAGATGGTGGCGAGGATGGAGGAGATGGGGGTGGAGCCCAACAAGGCCAAGTACAAGAGGATGTACGTGGACCTGCACTCGCGGATGTTCACCAGCAAGCACGCGTCGCAGGCGAGGCAGGATCGGAGGCGGGAGAGGAAGCGCGCCGCGGAGGCATTCAAGTTCTGGCTCGGCCTCCCCAACTCCTACTACGCCACCGACTGGCGCCTCCAAGACGACGGCCTCAACTAACACCCTACTATATACTACTAATGATAATGTTAAATCTTAACACATGTTTTATGTACTACTCCTACAGTCCATGAAGCTACTTGCTTCCCTTGCTCATTATGTACAACTTCATAGTAATTTATTTTCCAGCAAAAAAAAAACATAGCGACATATATACTGATAGTGATAGGGGTAGCAACGCTGTTACCGAGGAGCCGGGACGAAATGGAACAAGAGATTTTCCTTTATTGATTTGTTAGCCAAGCGTTTGCCTGGGACGTGGTCCGTACAATGTTCTACAAATTTGGCAACCAAATGATAACAAAATGAGCGCAAGTAAGCGCAGTGGCAAGGCTTGTGAATGTCTCATGTACAAGGTTAGCCAATTACATGGAACAACAGGACCAACTTGTTGCAAGCAAGGCTTCGTGTTGTGCTGTGACCTCAAGACAAGTCCAAGGCCAACGATTTGATTGCTGTCAAGGGGTATCATCAGTCACTTGTTCTGACGTTCTTGGAATACTTGGTACAGTCGAATGGCCCAACATCTTGAGCTTTCCGTTTAACCTGCAGGACCATCACAAGGAATGGCTCTTCATCAATCAACCTACTTAACTTCACTTTTGTTACCAGCAATGGCAAGAAGTGATCCTACGCAAAAAGAACCAGCGATGCATCTTCGTTTACTACATCTACATGTAATGCATACACTGACTGACTGAAACAATAAGGCAAACGCTCTACATATGTTTGAAGAAATTTCATCCCATACTTCTAAATTTCAGAAAGGCATACCGGTGACCATGGACTAGGTTCTGGAGCAGCTTTATCGGTAGGAGAATTTTGCACAGCGCCCGTCTTCTGTTCCAAAACTTCCTGTCAAAACATACGTAAACTCAGGTATAAGCCTCACAGCAGAAGACTCAATCAAACTTGTACGGCGAGGTAAACTTCAGGTTAGCCGATTAGGGTGGCAATTCATGTTGCATATCATAAAATTTATTTCGGGGCATAAACCGAGCTCAACCTCTCCTAAGAACACTGGACTGGGCCCATACAAATAGAACAAAAACAAGCAGTTGTGTAAGACACACGACAACCTACTCATGTAAATGACAACCTGACAAGCTCAAAATGTCCATGATGCAAGTAAACTGACCTCTCCAAAAGCTTCCATGACAGCAAGCCATTCTTCTGTAAACGGTACCAAGTTTTTTAGATGATCTTTACTTATGGTATTTGTTCTTGATTTACCCACTGACTTAATCCTCCTGCAGAAATATAAGAATGACACGCTATCAATGCAATATATAATTGTAGATGACTAACTTTGTACATTCAAATATTCGATGCAGACATACTCTATACTTGATGCACCCTCTGAAGACGACAACTTGGTGTCAAACCCAATTTTGTCTTCAGTATCTTGTTCTTCTGATAAAATAGGTCGTCTTTCCTGGGTCGAACAGTGATGTGATTCTGTTCTACCGTCAGCTGTATCTACTTTTTCTGTCAAATTGCCAGCTAGTGCCTCTTGATCTACACAAGGTGAAGGCGCTGCCAGGTTCATATGTGAACATTCTGCACTCCTGTAATCATGGTCACATTCATCCCCTACATGTAACAGGGGAGGTTCCTCCACAGTGAATGAATCATCTGTATCAAGCTCCATTTCACTATCAATATCTGGTCCTTCTGATGAAGTAAGCTGAACTTCACTACACAAAGAATTGTTGGAGTCTAACTGGCTGTATGCTAAAGATGGTTTTATGCCTGTTGAACTATCAAACTGTGGTATTTGATCTGTACAATGTATAGACTGAACTAGCATATTCTGCTGATGGCAGGAATCGGATTTTTGCAAGGAATCTGTAGCTGAAGTGCAATTGTTGCCTTCTGATGAACAAACTGTACCAGATGTCTCTCCAGAGAGTGAATTTTCTATGTCAACTGCTGTTTCACCATTGTCAGACTTGCTTTGAGAATTGAGATCATTTGGGGTGCACCCTGGAGAAGAAATGCAAGATGTTGTCAAGTTACTCCCCACGGAAGGTTCGCTTGACGAGCAAATGACTTTAAGAAAGCAAGAATCCTCAGCAGGCTCAGTGCTTGAGCAGCAAATAGCATTAAGATCCTGTCCGACAGACAGCGCAACACTGCACTCATTGGGCATGCTATTTCTGCCATCATCATTATCTCTAAAACTCAACTCTGTGGTAGCTCCATTTCCAGCCAACGAAAAATCATCATCTGGCATTTCTTGATAACTTATATTCCCTGATTTTTCTGAATATGGTACAGTACTTTCCGATAAGGATTGCTTCAGTGAACAAACTGTCGCATCCTCAACACCAGGTAGAGAAGAGGCCAAGACGTTGGGAGTGCTGTCACTAGTGGCAGGTTGCACAGGAAGACTGGAAGCAGCAGAGAAATTGGTTGGCAGCTGCTTTGTTAGATGGAATCTGCTTTTTGGATCCACAGGCTGCTTATACCTGGGGGGTTTTACTGATGAAATATTTCCACTAAAGCACCTCTCTGGATTTCTTTGAGCAGTACCACTATGTGATACAGAAGCTTTTCCCTGAAATAATTAGTCAAAAATGAGGTATGGAGATTTTCACAAAAAAAAAAAAAATCTCATAAAACATAGGCATACACTTTGTAGGATGGCCAAAGTAAAATTTCTCCAAGAATGAGAATAAAATTTTGTACCAACTCAGACATACATTTTGTAGGATGCCCATCTCTTGTTTCAAACAATTTTCACACCACCTCATCATCCAGTAACCCACAAATGCAATTATTACACACAAATCATTCACCGCTATTTTTTTAATGCGCTTTCAGGTAACTAATTTGTAACGTCTGGTTAGATGCAAGTAAACACTTAAAGTGTAAGAGAAATATATTGATACATCAAAGTAGCTGTAAAAATATCACGTTATTTTCATATCACTGAGAAAACAAGAAGCAACATTAGTGAATATGTATGAAAGAGCATAATAGATTACCTGAGTGAAAAAGCCAACTGAAGGTGAAGGCATCCGGAGAGCAGATGGCTTAGCAGATATTCGTGCAGGGGCGACAACAGAACTGGAGGGGTTATCTTGTGAATATGGTGAAAAAGTTTCACATTTCCCAGAACCATTGGTTTCTTGACAGATGGTAGTAACAGTAGGCGGCACCTGTAGAAGTAAATAAGCATGTAACATCCTTTGTAGTTTTAAGGTTACAATGTTTTCAAATTCACCGCTACATCCTTTGAAGTAAATAAGCATGTAACAACCATAAAGTAGTTTTAAGGTTACGATGTTTTCAGTATCATATATAGGGGCAAGATTTGAGATCTTGAGTGGTATCCAACAAAGTGGCAGTGCTTCAAATAACAGAGGTGTACTAAGAGTTTCCCCTCGATTAAATGTAATTGACGCTATCACTCACCATGTCCTTCCCTATGGTAGGTCCAGAAGATTTAGTGACAGATGAACGCTCAGTCTTCGATTTAAGCGGGAGCCCCTCTACTTTATGTGTACACTCACTTGTAACTGAAAAATAGTGGCGTGCTGAATTAGTGATAGTGACATGCAAAAGTGCTGAAACCTAAGTTATATGTCAGGAAGATTTCATTGGTAGAGTTGAGGAGTGAGGACTATGAGCAAGATTACCTGTAGCTGGCCTTGTTGTTGGTTTGGGAACATTTGTCACAGATGAGGTACTTCTACTTCTAGAGACCACAGAAGGAGAAGGTTCAGACTTCTTTGGTATCCTTTGTATTTGAGCTATACCACTTGAGTTTGGCACTTTTTTCGGTGTATAATTATGTTAAGACTAACAATAGCACGTGTAATTAATAAGAGTGAAACTTATGAAAAGAGTATTAACCAGACAATTGGCATGAGTCTGTTAAGAAAAAAAAAACAAGACATCCAATAATCCCAAAATCTCCATAAGGATATTTATATCCTGCAGGTGGTCGTGGAATGGACTTTTGGATGGCTTTTGCTGACCTTTTATCCTGTGTGCCCTGCAATTGTCCAGAAGAAAACGAGAAATTGCATGAGCTTTAATAATAGCATTACCATAAGTAAGCAAAATGCTATGTGATGAACTGACCGCAAGTGCTTTTCGTTCATCCTGCTCAGAAGCTTTTGAGGAAGCAAACAACTTCCTTCCCTTGTTTTCTGCACTCAAACATTTTGAAGGAAATTTTCCACGAGAATTCTCTCCGATTTCCTTGAGCACAGATGTATTGCTAGATTTTCCAAACCTAGACAATGGGGAAAAGGTAGAAGAAAATCCAGAGGCAGGGCTCCTAGTTGCCTTCACTTGGGAGCCAGTAAGCATAGAAAGCTCCGTGTTATCCAAAACGCCTGCCAGAAGCATAGAGGTTTTTCAGTTGCCGGAAGCATTTAGTAGCTGTGAAAGAAATCTTGTACCTTGTTCAGTGAAGAAAGCAGGATTCCATGCGATGCTTTTTCTGAGATTGAACCCCCCTGCAGGCTTGTTCTTCCTCTTTTTAGAGGTAGCCACGCCTTTGCCTTCGCACGGGGTTTGGCAATCCAAGACATGGCGTCGATTTTGGGAGATATTGTTCTCTTTGTTGCCTGTCCATGAAGATATTATTAGAGAAGTAAAGCTTATTGGATACCTGGAAAGTCAAAGTCCAGGGCAAACCCTAGTAGGTGCAAATGCAAAGAGGGGGTTGGGGGGGGGGGGGGAGCTCACCGGAACCGGTGGCTGCAGGGATGCGGCACGGCGAGGCCATTTACATGTGGATTCACGACTGAGCGTGCCAGTGAGAAGAAGAAATTTACTTTTTGTTTGTCCTTTTTGGATACCTGGTATCACAAGAAATGGATTCGATTTCAATTTATAGTTGAATTGAGTCAAGAGGAATCGGTTTGAACTGCCATTTTTTCTTTACATGTTTGGTGTCCACGTGAAGTGCAAACTTTGCCTTTCTCAAACAAGAGCAAACATATTGTGTTTATCAATCTAAATCACAAGAAGATACTCCACTAGATAGAAAGGGGGCAATTATATATATAAATAAAAAAGAAAAAGATAGAAAGGGGGAAATAGGCATGTTGAAGGCGCCTGATGTAGCGGAGAAGATGGCCGTAGTGCTTACCCACGGAGTCGTGGACGAGGGCGGTGGTGAGCGGAGATGGATCTGGCTTGTAGCGGAGGAGGCAGGGAAGGAAGCTGCGAGGAGAGGAAGAGGAGAATGTGGCAAGAGGAAGACGAGGAGATGGAGCAGGTGGGTGGCGGAGGAGTCGAGGACGACACCGTCGGCGAGCGGCGGCGGCGGCGGCGGCGAGCCGGCGATGCGGTTGAGTTGGATGGGGAATTGAAGTTGAATTTTCTGGAGAAGAAACCTCGCGTCGCCAGCCAGCGGGAAATGAAAATCTACATGGGCCAATAATCGATGGGCCGGCCCAGGCCCAGGCCCAACCAGCAGCGGTTTCCTTTTTGGTTTCTGAGTCTTCTTTGAGAAGGAAAGAAACGGCAGTGGGAGTGGAGTCGATCATGTCCGCCGCCCTCCACCACCAGCTCTCCCTCGCCTCCTCCGCCGCCCTCTCCGCCTCCGACCACGACCTCGCCTTCCACCTCCAGCTCACCGAGGCCATCCAGGCCTCCCTACCCTCCAATGCCGCCGCCCCCGCGCCACCGGAGGAACCTTCCGACGCCTCATGTGCCCTGGAAATCCACGCCGCCGACCTCGCGCGAGCCGAGCATGACCGCCGCGACGCCCAGGCCTGCCGCGCCTACCACGCCCGGGCCGCCGCCTCCGTCCGCGTCGCCGCGCACGACGCCCTCTTCGCGCGCGACCTCGCCGCCATCCCGGAGGACAGGTGGGCCCACGACGGCGACTACTTCGAGCGGCCCCTCCCCCTGGAAGGAGGCGGCGCGCTCTTCCGCGTGCTGTTCAAGGGCATGGCGAGCAGGGAGGTGGTGGGGCCGCGTGACCGTGACCCTGGCGTCGGGGTGCTCGCCGTCGCCATCTGCGGGCCAAGGGGGGAGGTGGTGCTCCGGATACACAAGCCCGTGCAGGCGCAGGCGCAGCAAGGGCGGATGATGCTGGAGGCGATGGCGCTGGTGGAAGGCCTCAATGCGGCGCTCGCCCTCGGCATCCGGACCCTCAACGTCCTCACTGACAACAAGCCGCTGCACAACCATGTAATGTACTATCTATGCTTGCTCTCATCGTAACCATATTAATATTGATTTGCCTTGACTACGGGTAGTATGTTGTTGTCCTGTTAACTCAAAAATATTATATTCTCCAATACTCCAGCACATGGTGTCTTGTTATGTTTCAGCATACTAGTTTGTTTCAGTGCCTGTTCATTTGGAAATGCCTTCCTCGATAAATTTCGATCTTAAAGAAATGCTGCAGCTTCTTTCCATTTAAATACCTTGATAAATTTCCATGTAAATTCATTGATAGATATTCTTTCTGTTCATGCTAAAAGAATGATTCAATTATTTTTTTGTCTATCACTGGTCTTGTTATGATGTGCACTACATGATTGTTGATAGATACAATACATACAATCTGGTGTTTATTTCCTAATGATGTTGGGAATTGGGATTGCAGATGAGTGGTATATGGCGCCCAAGACAGAAGAGGCTTGTGGATTTGATCAATGAGGCTTTCTCAACAAAACAGAAATTTGAGCAATGTGAGATCCTCTGTGTTGCACGAACCCAAGTCAACTATGTCACAAAATTAGCAACAGATTCTCTGCATACTCAAATTGCCAAAGCTGCTGCTGTGAGTGCTGGCAAGGAGAAAAAAGAGAACTGCACCATCTGCTTGGAAGACACTGACGTCTCTAAGATTCATGCAGTTGAAGGCTGCGCGCATCGCTTTTGCTTCTCCTGCATGAAGGAGCGTGTCAAAGTTAAGCTACTTCATGGGATGCTCCCAGCTTGCCCACAAGATGGTTGCACTACCAAGCTAAACTGTGGAGGGTTCAAAGATGTTCCTATCTCCACGGTTATTAGCGATCATGGTGCAGCGTATCAGGGAAGCACAAATTCCTCCAACTCACAAGATTTATTGCCCATATCCCAAGTGTTCAGCCTTGATGTCCATGAGAGAACTGATACATCCAATGCAAGCATCATCCTCAAAGTACACTCTTGTTGATGCTGCCACATTGAGGAAGTGTGTCAAATGCAGTGGCTCTTTCTGCATTAGCTGTAAGGTCCCATGGCATCATCAGATGACTTGTTATGACTACAAGAGGAGGTACCCCCATGCTCGTCTAGAAGATGCCTATCTACAGAACCTTGCACGGCAGCGGTTATGGCGTCAATGTATCCGATGCAAGCACATGATTGAACTAGCAGAGGGTTGCTACCATATGACTTGCGTGTAGGTGTTTTCTCCTCAACATTGAGTCTGCCATCCTCATATTATTATTACCTTTACTAACAATTCAACATTGATCTGCCTCCAAAATCTTTGATACTTCCTCTCATATGCTAATGCTCAGATTCACTTGAACGTTTCATTCATCCTGTTCATGCCTGTTACAGGTGCGGCTATGAGTTCTGCTACACCTGTGGAAAAGAATGGAAGGAGAAGAAAGCGACCTGCTCTTGTCCACTGTGGGATGAACGCAACATTATCCGTGATGATCCTCAAGGCAATGCTGCTATCCATGATGATCCTGAAGATGAATATGATGACTACTATGATGAGGACGAAAATAATTACTATGTTGGAGAAGGCCTTCAGTACAATGTGGATTACCATCGTCAGTATGATGGAGGGGACCGTCACCATGGCCACTTCTATCAATACAATCGCTAGTGTCAATGTCGTCTTCTACAGCTACTAATATCTAGTTATTAGTACAGTAGTTGAGCAGGACAATCCCCGTACTTTTCGCTTTCGCTTTATTTTTACCTAGCCATCCAATGTTGCTACTTCATGGGATCCTATTTGTGCCAGACATCAACCTTTGCAGTTAGCTGAAGTTGAAGGGCTCAATCCTGGCGAGCCTGTTCAATTGCCATGCTAGTTTAATGGATATTTTCATCATAACTTGCTCATGCTTATCGTAACAATGCTGTCTCTGATATCTTTTTAACATCTCAAATAACTCACAGTGTGTAACTCATGGACTTGTCACAACTGAGCTAACTAATCACGAGGAGGGTTAATGAACATGTCATCAAGGTTCTGGATTACTAAAGAAATAACAACAGATGAAGTGAACTGTGCAAGAAAGGGCAGCACGTCTACTCCTGTAGTTGTCATCTACTATACAGTGGTATAATGAAGGCCTATGGTAATGGGAATTCGACAAATTTCCCTCTGTTGGGGAGGATGGGAAGGATATAGAAGGACCTAACATTTGGTACATGTATCACGAAGGCAATGCCAAAAAATGGTTCTAATTCTTTGCAACAAGGGCAAAAACATTTCTGTTGCATGGCTTGTCCTTTCTTTACACCATATAGAGTAACCAGGTGAATTTGGATCTGTCATCCTCTGGAACCCACTGTGGTTCTCTTCTCATGTACAGAGTCTGCGGAGTCACTCTCAGTTTGGATCATTGCTTTCTTGGCGAGCTCATAGCCTGCAAAGTTCATTGCTCCGAGAGGAGCAATCCAGAAGAAGCGGGGGATCGCACCCTTGAACAGTCCGAGAGGTCCCTCATTTCGAAGGATGGAGAAAACTATCAACTGCATGGAGACTGGGGTGCCTGGTGGAGCAGTCATCATCCGAGTCTTCATCACATCAAAGGGAGTTGTGACAACTGCTGCAAGCCCTCCAGACAACGCTCCCACTGCAATAGTTTCCCATGGTTCCAAGTCTCTGTTCAACACATGCTGTGCCGCCTACAATAACAAGAGCATATGACATGATCATTAAATTCGTCAAGGCACAGGGCATAGTTCTGAATCTAATGGCATTGCAACAGAACTAGATATTATACAGATCTCAGTCCATTAAAAGAAAAGGTTCAGCAACTTCCCCGTAACTATATTTTTGTATTTTGTATATCCAGTCGAACAAAATTAAACTTCTTAAGAAAAATAGTGATCAGAGAAAAGTAATACATGCAGAAGAAAACAAAACAACCTTACTGTGGGCAATCTTTGAGGAAAATAAAACAAGCCAAATAATTCAGTCCAATGACATCATTGATAGACAGGTGGATAGAAGAAAAACTCCATTGAGATGCCATTTCAGAAGCATGAAATTCAAATATGCAGAACAGATTTTTTTTTTGCCGGGTCGGTAGAAGGAACCGGCGCCCAAATTTCATTAAGATTGGGAGGAATAAAAACAAAGTACAAGTAGTTTTCGCTTGCATTAAACAAAGGCAGCTCACTGCACCTTTCAGTCAACAAAATATAGATGGAAGAAAACCAATTTTAAGGTATGGTCCAAAGAAACAATAAGAACTCACAATACCTTTTTAGCTTCTGCATAAAGACACATTCCAGCAACATAGAAAGGAACCTCTCGGCAAAGAGTGGCCCCAGTGCCACGGAAGAAGCCCTTTGGACCATCTTTTTGCATGGTACCAACAATGGCCTCCCCTACATTATTGAAGATTCCAGCCTGCAAACGCTGCTTAAGAACCTCACAAGGTATACGGACTGCTGTTCCCAGGATGGTGCTGCAGAAGGAAGAGAGTGATTGCACCTGCGAAACAAACATGTCTATCATCAGATTTTCATATATGCAACATTTTCTCGGCCAATATACTAGGTCAAAAAATTTTAAGTTCATTGAGGCAGACAAGTTTCATGATGACTAGACTCAGCTCTCAATTTTCTGAGAATAATTAGCTCTTGATGAACTAAGATTGGTCAAAAGCCATAACTAATGTAGCAGAGGGCTTGACACAGGTTACATTTTCTGTTGTTGAGACTGACAAGGTGGGTATGGGATTCCACATACCCATGCCAATGACACAGTTAGTAGCACATGCAAAATTTTGCACAAGGAATAGGAAAGCATACCTGAATATCTGAAAGTGTTGGAGCAACACTTTTTAACACAAGCTTGCTTGCCTCAAATATTCCTGTTCTCAAACCATGGCTGCAAATGGCAGGATGTGAATATGCAGCCTACATTCAAATTTGCCTCTAAAACTCTGAATCGACACTAACCTTGAAAACTGACCAAGAATTGCGGGGATAGAACCCCGATAAAGTCCTCGGAGCCCAATTTGTGGAAGTGTTGATATGAGATCAGGAAAAGAAAGAGAAGATGCTTGGACACGTGTCTGATACAGTTTAGAAAATAAAGAGCTTGAATCAGAAATATCATAAAACTGTTGAATTTCTCAAGCAAAAAAAAAATCCATTAGCATAAAATCTAGCAAGTAAATTCATTATCGACTTTCTAAAAAAAGTAAGGCAAGTTCATTGTAGGTAATGCCTTGAGTGAAGGGCGATCATTCATAGAGGAAAAACTGGAAAAAGAAATAGTACAAATAAAAAGCTCCTGCCAGTAGTATGCTTTGTATAAATTTCTATTTGATTGCATCCCATGATATTCCCATGGAACCTGCTAGAAGCAGATGGTGTTTGTCATAATTATCTAAAATTTAGTATGTTGGATTTTATTTGCTCTGTCATTAAGACATCCTCTTCTAACAAATGCCATCAAGTGAACACACTGTTGAATCAGTGCTATCGGTTAAGTTGTTTACACTAAAAGGGTTAAAAAGTAACAAGTTTGTGTACCTTCATTGAATCAATGGGATGCATCACGGAGGTAGAAAGTGCACTAGCAAGACCTCCAGCTAAAGCAGACTTCAGAACACTTCCAGTTGATATTTCTACCGGTGGAGGAACAGCAACCAAAGTAGCAGCTTCAAACCAAATGTTCCTAAATGCATTCACAAGTGAATAAATGAGTTAAGTGGAAAGGTTAGTATCTAATGCCATGAGAAGATAGTCAAGAACATGTTATTATTTTCATGACTGGTCAGATATCAATTTAGATGAGGAAAGGGTTATTGTGTAATGGTTCAAAGATGCAAACATGGATTCTAACGCAAGACATCAACATACCGAGGGTCATCTTCAAGGCGCTCTGAAGGAAGCAGGAGCATGAAATTGCGAAAATGGCTGTAGGAGATTGATTCTTCTGAATCTGCATTTAGGTACCGCAGCATGGCAGCAGCATTATCTTCATTGGCCGGAAGGCCTGCACCTTTTAAAGATGTGAGAATTTGATTTTTGTGAAGTGTCCCAGACTTGCTCAAACACAGGGTGGTGTATGCCCGCAATATTGTTGGCTCCTTCTGCTCCATCAAGGATAGAAATTGTTTCCACCCAATTGATTTTGAAAACAAGTTACTTCTGGTGCGCCGTAAAAAATCCCGAGCATACCTCCTTGGCAATCGCCTCTTTCTCATTGCAATCTCAAGGTCTTCCAGGGTGACTTGACCATCACCATCTCTGTCTAACTCCTCAAAGAATCGCTTTCCTGCAGAAGCAACAAAAAAGAGCTTAGGATATCAACATGCAAGAGTTACCTCCATCTATTTCCAATAGAACAACAAAGTAACATCATCAGACATAATATTTCAGTGATATCAATGTCATACCAACAGCATCAAGCCAATATCTGGAGCTCTAGTTATCTGTACATGATTGTACACCATTGGGGAATTGTGTTATGCATATTCTGAATCTGAAGAGTCTGAAGTAGTGCGTATGAACGCACAAAAGAAATAAGATACTACAATCATGTTGTGCTGGAAGTAATAAGGTTGAGGACTGGTAATATTTAAGTAACACATACTGCATGCATTTTCTCGGTAAAACCAGAAGAATACTGAGTTAGAGAAAACACCATATCCTATATCTGCGTACTTGAACAAAACCATGTGAATCTTTGTAAGAAACTAAATTCAGCATTTATCCTACGGTTGTTAGAATTAGTGACTTGTCTTATTGACATAACAATGCTATCATGTTATTAGATGTCATGAGACAAGAACAATATTGTTCAAACTGAGGTACAGTATTGGCTGTATTGCTAAAAAGAATTGAGGTGTAGAGAGTCAAAAAGGATATCAATCAAGTGTGTCCATTATAGGCCAGTAATAATTAACAAACGAGGTTACAGTGCATAAGGCATTTATGGTGATGGGAGAATATGACAAATGAAGGTGAAGATGAAGATGAAGATGGTATCATGTACCTTCAAATTCTGCATATCGGAAGAAGTGGTGTACAGAGAAGAGTTTCTTCTTGTCTGGATGAGTATCAGGGGATGGCAAGGACCTAGCAACCAGGTGTGGAACTAGGTCAATCAACTCGGTGAGTGAAAGTGTGGAAAGTGTGGAGCGTAGGCGGTCAACAGGGATGTTGAGCAGGCGAACAGGCAGGGTCCGTGGTGGTGGAGAGTCATTAGCAGCAGTGTCCTCGGTTTCGGTTTCAGTTGGAGTTGCAGGTTGGTGTTGGTGGTGGGCGGAGACAGACGGTGGGGAGAGGAGGGGTGCGGGTGGCGGGGGAGGCGGCGGTACCCCAACCTTTGCGAAAGGGAGGTTTCCATGGAGGAATAATGTGTCCAGATGTAGCTTTGGTTTGTGCTTGTCCAGGACCTCCTGCAGGCTATGGGCCAGGGAATCGAAAGCAGTGCAGAGAAGGAGGTGGAGCTGCGGCTGCGGCGGTTTAGGCTTGTGTTGGGTGCGGAGGAGGAGGAAGCATGGAGAGGGGGGAGACCTGTGGAGGAAATGAGGAAGAAGATGATGATCCATATTGGATCCGGCGGGGGCGGGGGGCAAGGGAAGTTGGAGGTGGGCGAGGGCGGCGCGGGCGGCGGCCACCATGGGGTGCTCCGACCCGGACATAGCTCACCACGACGACGAGCAGGAGGATTTGCGGCGGCCGGCGGGGGGTAGTTCCCCGTCCCCGGCCGCGGAGGAGGAAGAAGAGGCCACCACCACCACCACGAGAGGTCCAGAAGCGGCGCCGGCGACCCCACCCGACCAACAACACACACACAAAAAAAAAAAAATTGCGCTCAAAATATATGAGAAAAAGCAAACACTATAAACTACTGGTAATAGTAAATAAATATCCAACCTAGCCTACTTTAGAAAATAATTAGAAATTTTCCATTCGTCGCACCTACATCTTTTATCCATCTCATATGCTTTAATTTCTAGTTCTATTACCGATTACTCTCCCCTCAAGAAACGTTTTCAAGTCTTATTTTATTTCCAAACACGGCCCGTGATACCTAGATTTTTCCATGAGCAAATAATCTCATCAACCATTGAGAAAATGGTTGAGCCTAATTAATCTTCTATGTATATGAACTGGTCGTGTATAAACCTATGCTGCAAAACCCATACCATATGCAATCTGCAGCGTCACCTGCACAACATCCACATCCATCAACAGACGCCGTCATGCCCAAACAACTTTGCCTTACCTCCAACTGCATGGTCCAGATGCATTGCTCCATTACAATGTGCTTGGGTTTTCAAGCTGCCTAGGAAAACACAAGTCGTCGACCCACACCAACAATGTCATCCATGGGACCCTTCCCTCAGCACACGGAAGCCTAAAAGCAACAATGAAGTCACCACCTAGCCACAATGATAGAATCTTGGTTGTGCCGAGGCAGTTGTTTGGCTTGCAAGATGGCGTTGTGAGACCTAAAATCAATCAAATAATAGCAAATCGGTTTCTACTTGAAGAGAGAAAGAGCACATGAACAAGAGGAAATTGAGGATAACAATGAGCCTAAAAAAAGAGCTAATCCAGTCGAGGACACAACTTCAGTTTGTTTTTCGTCACATTATATCGTCTTCAAACTAAACCTCTAGAATAGGTGAGTAGACGGTTATTTAACACGTTTTATTCGTTTGCCATTGTCGCAATCACCTTTTTTACACCGTTACAACTTACAAGTAGGTCGTAAGTATCTTGCTGGCCTACTTAAAAATAGTGTATTTTGCTGATCCATACAAGTCATTTCCATCTGTCATTTGCGTACTGCATGGCCCATTCAAGCGAAACGAACAGTACAATGCGAGCTTGTCATCTTTCTCCAATGTGCAGTGCAATATGTCAAAATGCACACGAGGCTTCACGCGTAAATATCAATGCGTCCGGTGGTTATGGAGACAGACCTGTGCATTGCACGCACTGATTCGAACCCTTTCATCGATGTCAATTTTTCATACAATTTTACCTTTACAACCCCATTGGGGAATTGTAATATGCATATTCGCTAGGTCAAAAAAAATGCATATTCTGAATATGTAGAGTCTAAAGTAGACACGGGAGACCAAAAAACAACACCGACCCAGGCTAAGGCTGTCAATGATGCTACCATGGGAGCGACAGTGCCACCCCTCCCCTCTTTCTCTCCATCTCCCCCCTCTTTTCTTTCTCCTTCCATTTTTCCCTTTTCCTCTCTCTTGATTCTCTAGATCCGGTTGTGCCTTTTCAAATCCACCTCGTCGGTGATGGTGATGAGTCTGGTCGGCGGTGGCACTGCTTCGTGCGTAGGGGTGGATGTCGAGCTAGCTCAGCTCGGCTCAGCTCGGTTTAGCTCGTTAGGATAACAAGCTAGCTTGGCTCGGCTCGTTATCCTAACGAGCTAGAAACCAAGCTCGGCTTGGTTCGTCTGCAAGCTTGAGCTAGCTCGTATAGCTCGTGAGCTTTGGGAACAAGAGAGAAAGCGAACAAGGGGAGGAGAGGCGCCGGGGGAGCGACGACATCCACAGCGGCGTCGGGCGCTGGGGAAGAGCGGCGCGGGCGACGGCGTCGGTCGTTGCCTCGCTGGGAGAGAGCGGTGCGGGCAGCAGCGTCCATGGCGGCGTCGGTCGCTGCCTCGCTGGGGGAGAGCGGCGCGGACGGCGACATCCACGGTGGCACCGGGCGCCGAGGAAGAGCGGCGCGAGCGTCGGCATCCACGGTGGCGCCGGGCGCCGAGGAAGAGCGGCGCGAGCGTCGGCATCCACGGTGGCGCCGGGTGCCGGGGAAGAGCAGCGTTCGCGGCTGCGTCGGGCACTGAGGGAGAGTGGCACGGGCGGCGGCGGCGATCGCTCGGGGAGAACGGCCTGGGTGGGCAGTGAGCGGCTGGCACGACGCGATGGTGCCTGGTGGTGGAGGCGGACTGGCGGCGGAGAGATGGAGAGTTTGAGACACAGAGTGAGGACTAGGGTTTGCTCTAATGGGCCTACTATCCTTGTGGGCTTTGTGGGTTGCCTGTTGTTGCTGGGTTATGAAAGCTCGTTAAGGCTCGCGAGCAGCTCGCGAGCCGGCTCGAGCTGGCTCGTAATCTCTAATAAGCTAAAATGCCAGCTCGGCTCGTTAAGAAATTCAAACGAGCCGAGCCGAGCCTGTCACGAGCCAAGCGAGCTAACGAGCCACGAGCTTCCTGTCCACACCTATTCGTGCGAGAACCAAACAAGGGCTGGAGAGGCGCTCGGGCGCCGTGATGTGTTGCGAATGTGATGGAAGGCTGGAAGCATCAGTACAGGTGCTGAGCTTGAAGGTGATCGATCTGCCCCGTCTCAAGCCTGACTTCCTTAGGGACCATGAATGGTTTGGTGGCAAGGCAGGATGCCGCAACAAGTGTTGGTGATGACGGTAGTAATGGTGGCCTTTCTACCCTCTAGAAGGAGGTCAGCTCTGTTGTGCCGCATCGGACGGTCTACCCTACGTCCTCAGCAATGAAATGGCGCCTTGGCAGCGACAACAAGGTGGTGTGTCGAAGCGGCAATGAAGGCTGTGGGAGTCAGCGGTGGCGGGTTCTCAATGTTGGCTCCTTGAACACATGCCGACAACACGGTGGATGGATCTGGCCTAATGGCCAAATCACCCTCTAGGTGACAAAAGGTTGTTGCACCAAGATGGCCTAATAGCCAGGATTACGATAGGTAGGTTGTCAATGCTGGCTACAAATGGGGCATAACACTAGATCTGGGGCCTAAGTGCCACTAGATTTGAGATGTCTATGCTCAAACCCATTCATGTGCGGCAAGCTGCGTTGGACGGGCTTCTTCTCTAGCTGTTAATAGTGAAATTTGGTAAGCCCGGAGTAGTCATCGGCTTAGAGTCAGCATCGGCTTTGAAGTCCTGAGATTAGCCGATGAGAGTTGCCAAGTCGTCAGTTGTCGGATTCTTGCTATATTCGGTTAAGGAAATTGATCTACTAAAGGAATCTTATCCAGAAGAGACCAAGTTCAAAGAGAATGCGGCATGGCAAGTTATGTATTAATTAGGAATAGTTTGTTAGTTTCCTGTTATCTTTAGAAAAGTGTGTTTAGTGTCCTATAAGGACTTTATCTTTTCCTTTTATCTTTAAGAAAGTTTCTTTCTTGTCCGACAAGGACTTGTATCAACTCATGGGTATAAATATGTATACCCGGGGTCTATGTAATCTATCGTTACGATCAATACAATTCGGCGCATCACCACCCTTTTTACTTCTACTTTTGTTTTTACGTTCCGGCGGAACTTGGCATCCGACGCGGGGCTGCATCGTCTTCGATCTCTGGCGAAGGGATAAATCCAATGTTCCGCCGGTCCAAGCAATTGTATCGTCTACGTCGGTGTTGTTCAAGGTTGCATCAGGACATTCAACCTCTTGGATTACTCTGGTTTGGATAATATATTTGCTTGGCTATTTATTATATGTCTATGTTAATCTAGTCCTAACATCTCAATTTAGCTCTATCGGCTGTTTCTCGCTTTAGGGTTTCTGCCGGTATCAGCTAATTCGCCTTGCTAGATTAGATTAGCCTAGGCATCTACCACCCTGAAAATCAGTCAACGGCTTAATTGTCTAGATATTATATTTCTTTTCATACTTAGTGCTGCATCAGTTAAGTTCGATCTACTAAGTCATGCTTAGAACTATAATCTCTAACCTGCTTCTTGATTGCCAATAAGAGTTTCATCGGGGTTTCAACCGATGAGTTATCTAGACGTTGCATCGGCTTACAAGGATTGCATACATATTGGATTTAGCCGATCGCAGTAAAATTTAATTGTTTAATATAATCTTGTGGATTTTATGACATCAGACCTCCAGTCGATGTATGCTTTAACCTTCGGATCAGTGTTTATTATATATTGTTTCTAGTCGATTGGTTTCTACTCGATTATATTGTTATTTTATTACATCAGCCGATTGCCTTTATATCATCATCTATATTGGACATATAGCCGATTTCTTAAACCCTATCGCTATCGGCTGGTATCGGCATCGGCTGGAATCACTACATCGGCTTGTCAGCCGATCGGCTGTTTTATCTGCTGTTTATATATCTTGTCAGTTGCAGGATCAAACTGACTGGCACGCCCGTATCTCATCAATCTTTGGACCTGCACAGGAGTTAAGCAGATCTTCCAGGCCGGTGTTTTTGATTTTTTCGTCAACACTAGCTCTACTGGATGGCATGGGCAAGGAAGGCACTAGGGATAGAAATTGTTAGATTTGGATCAATTGGATTCGCCCAATGACAGGGGCAAGGTGACGAAAGAGCTAGTCAGATGTGAATAGAACATGGATGAGGGGGGTCCAAGAGTTCGGACTACATATCAATGTCGACTCGGTGCAATTTTTGGTGTGGTAGGATTCATTAGGCAACGAAAGGTATGAGCCTTCGAGTATTTTCATTTTCCTTTTTCTTTTGTTGTTTCTTATTTATGAGATTTAAAATATAAGTATTTATTTATCCTTTGTTTGTTCTCGTGGATATAGATGCTAGATTTTTATCTATTAGCTAAACTTGAAAATAAGTAATGAGTATGAACAATAGAAGAAATACGGTAGTGCAATCATGTTATGTACTCCCTCCGTTTCACAATGTAAGTCATTCTAGTATTTTCCACATTCATATTAATATTAATAAATCTAATAGATATATATGTCTAAATTCATTAACATCAATATAAATGTGAAAAATACTAGAATGACTTACATTATGAAACGGAGGAAGTAGGAAGTAATATGGTAGAGGACGGCTTATATTTGAGTAACATACGGCATGCATTTCCTTGGTAAAATCAAATAATACTGAAACGCCAAGCGCGTTTTATTTGTGAGACCTACTATTTTTTAAATTTTGTGACTGTAATGGTTAAGTATGTTCTAAACACCTTAAGTTTTTTTTAAAAAATAAAATAGTTCTCGAAAGGATCTTTAATTGATACCGGCACACAGAGCTCCTGATTTTGTAACAACTTGTTATTTAAAAAAAATAGATTTCAAAGGAAAAAATATATAAGAGAAGATAAATTTACGTGAAATTCTCGTAATTTACGTGAAATACTCGTATTCGTTGAGAAAATATTTTGGGTGTGTACGGAAGATGCAATTAGGACCTTGCACGCAAAAAGAAATAGCTCATTAGCATAGATTAATTAAGTATTAGATATAAACATTTTAAAAAATATTAATATAACTTTTTAAAAACAAATTTCTTATAATTTTTTTTTTAAGAAAACACCGGTTATCATACAGAAAACAAGAAAACAAGGGAATAGAAGTTGAAAAATGAGAGATCGTATAAATTTTTCTACTATTATATCGTGCATAGCTAGCATAGCAAATTAACCAGCTGATTTGGCATGTATCTAAGCTATTTATTATATACCGTTCAAAATCATTTCCTTGTAACCGGCAACGACCGGTCTTAGGTTGGTTACGTTGTGTAACAAAAATACTCTATTTCTTCTAATTACTGACGTGCAATCTTTTTATTTGTTTATGAAAGAAAATTAGAAAACAATTTAGTTTAAAATCTGAAGCAGTTCGGAATATATGAGTGGGAAATCACTAAAGGAAGTTTTTTTTAATGAAACTTGTACAACCTACTTTCTGCAGAGTACTCCAAATCATAAGAAGGGGTGGGACCGGATTGGGAGGGGAGAGAGATCAGGCTCCTCTACCTTCGAAGATGTGTGGACCCGATAAACCATGGACCCGCTTGTCCGTGACATAGACACGGTGTCTTTGAAGGCAGAGAATCTCAGTTCGGATAGTTTTTTTCAGACCTTTTTATTTTTTTAATTTTATTTTTCCGAAAAGTATTTGCAAATCTGAACCTTTTGGCCACACCAGATCGTGACTAAATCACTTTGTCACGTCACGCATAGCTGGCGTGGCAAAACAATCGTTGGTTCAATTTTTAGAAATATTTTTCGGAATGTATATTAATAAAAATAAAAAGAATTAGGAGGGGGAGGAGCCCTAATCTGTGGCGCCGGGCTGGCCCTGGGCCTAGGCGAGTTGTGCGACCGCCTAAGGCCAGAGTGGAGGGGGGGCCATCACCACCTCCAACCCAACAGGCCCAGTCACTTGGCAGGAATCGAGTATTGAGATCGAGGGCAACGCGCGATGTGGCGGTTTGTGGGTCCTGGCGCTCTCTCTTTTCTCCCTGACCGCGACGGCCGCAACCCTCGATCTGTCCCTTCTCTTTGCAGCGAGACGACGAGAGAAGACAAGTCAAGCATAAGTGCAAAACCAGCAGCCAGGTAGTCTCCGCTTCTTGATCTTGTTTGCAAAAAAGGCTCACTGCATCTATAATCTATTTACTCCAAAATTTAGGTTATGATTTTCTTCTTCTTTTGATTTACTTACATGGCAAGTCCACTATTTTAGGTGTTAGTACAATATTACTTGACAAGCATTTGTCGATTAATTTGCTAAAGAAACTAAAGAACTTTATTGATTTGCAAAGAAAGAGAACTAGAAGTTCTTTTTTACAATACACATCGGATCTTGTTGTCTTCAATTTCTATTTATATAAGTTATTCAGACTACTTTATTTCTGTGGTTTTTTTATTGTCTAATATACTATCAACATTGTTTATCAAGAATAAAATATTATATAACAATTTACAACTAGTTGATTTATTATTTACTATGTTAGTAATATTGTTTTTGTCACTTTAGAGATTAGACCACAGTTACATATTACAAATAAAAAATATTTAACCTTAAGGGCCTATGTCACCGAGTTCACGTAGGGCCCTTGAAATTATAGAGCTAGCCCTACGAACGGGCGGCGGAGGGGGAAAAATTGGAGTCGGTGAGAAAGATGGTGAGCAGCATGAAGCTTCCTTTGGTGGATGGGGAGGAGCAGTCGTCCTATGACCCCATGGGGGAAAAGTTGAAGATGATGAGCGGCAAGATTATTTCGGAGGAGCAGCGTCTAGTGGAGTTGGAGTTGGAGTTGGAAGATGAAGAGGAGGTGGAAGATGAGGAGTTGGCCGAGCTGATAACGGCGCGAGACTTCCGTGTCAGCTGGGAACATCGCTTTACCCCTCGCTATTCCTTCAACGACACCAGTAAGTAATAAATCCTCCTCCGCCCCGCCGTTTTATTCTGCTTCCGTTTCTTTCTTTACTTCAACGCAATCAAGATTATTTCTGCGAATCTATCTATCATGTTTCGTATCACCATTATATACTGGAGTATATACCACTATCTATTTGTGCTCCAATTCTGGTTGTTCCAAGTGTCTTGTTTTATTTTGGGTTAAGAGATTGCCAGGCTAAATACCTGTGTTTGTGTGTCCTCAACTATATATGCAACACATTTAGCATGTGAAACAAGTGCTAGGTTTTCCTAATTACACTCTATAAACCATCACAGTACAAATCCTGTTAATCACAACAGGATACTAGAAAGATTAAATTTGAACCAGATCCGATAGATTATCTGACGTGGTGCCAACTAATTATGTTTCATATATATATTGGGCCGCAAAAGCATGTTAAATAATCTGAGCCAATTTGTCTTTTTTTTCCCCTTCATCTAGCACAATGAATTCTGACAGAATTAAAGTGGAATATCAATTAGTTGCTGATTCCCTACTTATTGGAGCAATAATCCCTAATTTTGTATGTTTGTTTATCTTCTTTTTTTTTTTTCAAAGTAGCAGGCAGGAGATCTGCTAGCTAAATACATTAGAAGAAGCAACAAATAGAGTCTAGTTTAGTACATACTAAATAGGATATCTACAGCGCCAAGAATAGCAACTTGCATATCAAAATCCGCATTAGAGGGTATCAGCACTAAACGCTAAGGGTAGCTCGTTTACGTCTTGTATCACCAAGAAAACCACCTTGTTCTTGGGTTGGTCCTGGAAGACCCTCATGTTTCTTTCAAGCCGGATATTCCACCACGTAACAAGCAAAGCTCCCAATACTCCCTTTCTGTTTTCACATGGTGTCATTGCACTTGACTTGTTCCACCAATCTGATAGACAAGTGTAGGTTGAGTTCATTGCTGTGATCTGTAGTTTTTAGCGAATCATTTCCTACACTTTGGTCGTGAAGGAATATTCCTTAGCAAGATGATTGGTGTCCTCGAAAAAGCTTTAGTGCAGAGAGTACAAATCTCATTACATGGCCAATGTCTTTTAAGCAAATTTTTGGTTGCTAGTACCTTGTGGTGTAACAATAGCCAACCAAATAATTGGTGCTTTGGTTCGTTGTTTGCTTTCCAGAGGCTGGTAAAATTTGAGTATGACACACTTCCAGTGAATTGTGCAAGATACGCGCTTTTTGCCATATATGATGTCATTTTTTATCCCTGGCTGCAGTTTAACCCCAGCTAATAGATCTGCAATCCAAACTAGTTCATTGATTTCTTCAATTGTTGTTAGGGGCCTTAGCAGGAAATCTGTTGTCAGATATTTCAACTAGAATAGAGTTGTTTGTTCTCTTTGCTAGTTTGAACAGACCTGGCACCAGATCCTTTTTTCTCCCATTCTGAATCCAAGTAAATTTCATAAAACTACAGGTATTTTGCACAATTTATCACAAAACTACATATTTAAGAGCTTGTTTCACAAAACTACAGATTTAATGTCTCTGTTTATCACAAAACTACAGGTACTTTGTATAATCTATCATAAAACTATATATTTAAGAACTTGTTTCACAAAACTATAGATTTATTGTATTCGTTTATCACAGAACTACACATTTAGTGTCTTCATTTATCATAAAACTACGGATTTAGTGTCTCCATTATTACAAAACTACATATTTTGACAATGCTAATACCTGTAGTTTTGTGATAATGAAGACACTAAACTTGTAGTTTTGTGATAAATGAATATATTAAATCTGTAGTTTTGTGAAATAAATTCTTAAATATGTAGTTTTGTGAAATATTGTGCAAAGTGCATGTAGTTTTGTGATAAATGAATATATTGAATTTGTAGTTTTATGAAACAAGCTCTTAAATAGATCATGCAAAGTATATGTGGTTTTATGAAATTTACTCATCCAATTATCGTTCCAGAAGGTAGCTTTACTCCCGTCACCCAACGTGATGGTAGCTGCCGCCGCAAAAGGTTCTTTGTTGATTGTATCACAAGGAACCTCCATTTGGCGAAGGGCCCTGGCGAACTCCTGCAGCTCCAAAAATGGGTCCACCCAAATTTCTTGGTTTGGCTGGCATACAGTCGCCCAATTTACCAAACTGTGTCCAGGGGTGATATTTTCTGGGTCTTACCCTTTCCACAAAAAGGCTCTCCTAATTCTGTCAATTTTCTTGATCAACCATTTTTGTACGTAGAACTGTGAGATGGTATGTTGGGATTGAGCTCAGAGCAGTCTTGATATGTTGTTCATCTTACTCCTCATTCTCATCAAGGTTAATGTCTAGTACTCCATATATGTGCTTATCCACATTGTCACATCAATCATTTAACTAAAACTTGGATTTTTGAGTCAAAAATGGGACACAACAATAGCATCCACAATGCTATTATTTGATAATAAATATTACTGCTACTTGACTGCAGCAACCGTATGTCCCATGCGCTATACGGAGGGACCTATCCCAAGATATGCTTGCTGTGGTGATACCTTGCAGATCTTCTCTCTCCAAGTGAAAGAAGCAAAAGGTGGTCTTGACTGGCCGCTGCATGTGTATGGCTTGGTTGCCACCAGGGACTCTGTAGATCAAAGGCGCAACCTTCTTTTCAGGTGCACAAGGGATAATTGTCAAATTCTCACTCCACAGGTATCTATCTTGTAATTTCCTTATACCTTTATTGTTTTCTCATTTTTCTTTTGCAGCTTGAAGTGCTCAACCTATCATACTAGTAGATTACTACTGTTCTGTACACTTGTTTGTATAAATATGTTGTCTTTTTGGAGTTATTAGTGCATTCATAGGCTGGCTGCACCTAAACTGTCAATTGAAGGCATGTTTGCAATTTTTTTTCCTTACCACTCTTTTTTCACATAATTCATTGGTAAAAACTAAAAACTGAGGATTTGTTTAGTTCCCAAATTTTTTTTCCCAAAAACGTCACATCGAATCTTTGGATATATGCATGGAGCATTAAATATAGATAAAAAAAACTAATTGCACGGTTTGCACGGAAATCGCGAGACGAATCTTGTGAGCCTAATTAATCCATGATTAGCCATAAGTGCTACAGTAACCCACATGTGCTAATGACGGATTAATTAGGCTTAATAAATTCGTCTCGCGGTTTCTAGGCGAGTTATGAAATTAGTTTTGTCATTCATGTCCGAACCCCTTCCGACATCCGGTCAAACGTCCAATGTGACACCTAAAAATTTTCTTTTCGCGAACTAAACACACTGTGAGTTGATAGAATTGGCACCACTATGACCTATACCTATACTCCTTTTGAAATAATCCACTCGTGGTGTTGGCATTGAATCTGCTGTGTCAACTCTTCCTACCACAGTTTTCTATAAATCAACCTGTGATGATAGTTAATATTATCAACAGCCAAACATAGCAGTATTGCCACATGTATAACCAAGATGAGCACTCACTGTTGCAAATAAATGAATAGCATATTGCATGCAAAACATAAATTAGGTTTGTTTATTTTAGGCAATATTATGGCATACTTTCTTTTATTGGTAGCAAAGCTATTGCATTTACCTTGTCTATGGAAATAGAAGTTTTGTGATGGACCGTCTTTAACATGGGCTCGTAGGAAATAACTGCATGGATTGGTTGCATACTGGATCCTTATTATACGGAGGGAACCAAGTTTTAGTAATAATCAATTGGTTGTGATGCCTGCAGGATTCACACCTGCTGTTAACAGGCCCATCTCGTGCAGTTGTGGTAATTGATCCAGTAACGTTTGAAGTTGAACTAAAGGTAAAAGGAAAAACAGAGGCTGAGGATAAGGTGTTGAGCCTAAGGGTCTTTATGCACCACACTGTGCATGCTCCGCAGATGTTTGTCCAGCAAACATGGGGAGCTTGAGTTGACATGTGCTGGACTTGTAGAGCAGTTGAGGCCACAATGGTGAGTATCCAAGTTAGAGAGGGGTCATGGCCAGATCATATACGAGGGTTGGTCGTTTGTCGTACGGGCAGCGTAGAGGGAGGGGATTTTGTGCTGCTTGATTCTGGAGATGGAAGAATGCCTATTAACAGCTACGATGGTGGCATTGAGCTTTCAAGGCGTCGTCGCACAACCTCAATGTCGTCGTTGCAAGAGGCAGTGCTGTTTTCAAGCCTCGCCGTGCCGGGAGTACTAGTCTTGTATGGGACCTTGGGTTTTGTAAGGTGGAAGCTACTGTTTGTTGGTCGCTCCACGCGACCTTGAGGCAAATGCTCTCGGGCATGCCTTGATCCATACTAATCACTTTAGCTTGTTTTGATTTTTGAGTTAACGTACAGCTCGGCTGCATATGCTTGCGTAATTGTGTTTTTGGCGTCATGGTCTGCTCAACCCCAGCCGTGTTCAGGACTAGTACCATGTAACATATATATGCTTCAATGTCAGAATCCAACCTTTTTAACTTTCTGCTGTTTTCTTAATGAAGGTTAGCTGCCTATTCACTTCACTGAACGTACATGAAGCGCAGCAGCAGTTTATTAACCAAACACGTATAGTTAGCCAGCAGCTACGTTGAATCAAACAACAGATCGAAGAGGAATCATCCGTTCCGTTCCACCGCCAAATCCAATGTCATCCAATCACTTCAATTTGCATCTCTCACATCACCATCTCTTACCCTTATTCAGACCGCAACACCCTTACATATATAGCGTCAAGTAATGGAAGCAACCACATACATACATCGTTGCATACACATGCAGGCCTGCAGGCTGCAGCTAATCCAATCCCGACCAAGAAGCAACCGGTTCAATTCATTAACACCAATTAACATATGGATGGATGCAATCAGCAAGATGCAAAATGAACAAGATATTTTCCCCACAAGCATCTGGGACTGGAAGGGACATGACATGCCCACCCTTGTTATCGTCAAATATCAATCTTGACATTATATCAAGCCTTCATCTTCAAGTTCCACTATTTCGCAAAGGAAAAAATATGAATTACCCCCCTAAACTATCGTCGTCGGCCGAAGTTCCCTCTGAACCAAAAAATCAGACATCACTCACCCTAAACTTTTAATACCGGACGAATTACCCCCCTCGACCCAATCCGGAGCAGTTTTGTCCTACGTGGCGCACACGTGGCAACCCAGTCAGCATTTCTTTTTTTAAACACGGTGGGGCCTGCTTGTCATTCTCTCACCTCGTTTTCCTCTTCCCCTCCTACCCCTCTCCCTCTCGTGTCGTTAGGAGAGCGGTGGGCGGTGGCTCGTCGTCAGGAGCGGCCGTGCGGCCGGTCGGCGCACACGGCGGCGGGCGTGCGAGGGCGGGCGGTGGACGCGCGAGACTGGGAGGTGGGCGGCCGCGCACGGCGGCGCGCGAGCGCGGGCGGCGGGCGCGCGCCACGACGAACGAGTGCGGCTGGTTGGCTCCGGTCGACAACGTGCGCGGTGGGGCAAGCGGCGGCGGGCGCGGTTCCGGTCGGCGATGGGTGCAGCAGGGAGGGCCAACTGGTCGGCGGCGAGCGACGAGCGGCGACGGGCGTGGAGGGGTGCCTCCACTCGGCTACGGGCGCGGCTGGGCGAGCGGCGGCGGGCGCGTCTCCGGCCGACTGTGGGCACAACACTAGTTGGCAGCGAGCGGCAACGGGCGCGGCTGGGTGGCCCTGGTCGGCGGCGGGTGGCGCTCCAGGCGACGGCGGGGAGGGACCGCCACCGTCACTTATGCCGCCGCCACCACCGCCGTCGCCGCTTTCCCTGTCTGCCCTGCCACTCGACGGCTCCTCTGCCGCCGCCGCCGCCGGACCTAGAGAAAGTAAGGGAAGGGAAGGGGAGGAGCGGCTACGGCGAGGAGTTGGCGTCGCTGCCAGCGACTCGCCACCCAGCCGCGCCCGCCGCCGCCGCTCGCGCCGCAACCCACCTCCCGCCCCTACAAGCCCCGTGAGAGAGAGAGAGAGTGAAGAGGGAAGGGGAGGAACGGCTGCGGCGAGGAGATGGTGTCGCCGCCAGCGGCTCGCCACCCAGCCGTGCCCGCTGTCGCCGCTCGCGTGCCAACCGCCCATCGCCCGCCCTCGCGCGCCCACCGCCGCCGCCGCCGCTCGCGTGCCGACCACCCACCGCCCGCCCTCGTGCGCCCGCTGTCCACCGCCCGCCCTCGTGCACCCGCCGCCCACACTTGTCCGCCGCCGTGTGCGCCGACCGGCCGCGCGGCCGCTCCTGATGACGAGCCACCGCCCACCGCTCGCCTGACGACACGAGAGAGAGACAGAGAGAGGGGTAGGAGGGGAAGAGGAAAAGGAGGTGAGAGACAATGACAAGTAGGCCCAACCATGTTTAAAAAAAAAGAAATGCTGACTAGGTTGCCACGTATACGCCACGTAGGACAAAACTGCTCCGGATTGGGTCGGGGGGGGGGGGTAATTCGTCCGGTATTAAAAGTTTAGGGTGAGTGACGTCTGGTTTTTGGGTTTAGAGGGAAAATTCAGCCGACGGCGATAGTTCAGGGGGGTAATTCGTACTTTTTCCTTTCGCAAAATCAAATATCATCCCCTCATACTGAGATAAAAACAGTAAGTATGAGGGGAACTTTTAGAGGTTAATTAAAGCACATTTATACAAACAAGTGTACAGAGCAGTGAATTGCCTACTGGAATTGTGCACACATTATCGTCCCCTCGTACTGAGATAAAAACAGTAAGCATGAGGGGAATTTTTAGAGGTTAATTAAAGCACATTTATACAAACAAGTGTACAGAGCAGTGAATTGCCTACTGGAATTGTGCACACATTATCGTCCCCTCGTACTGAGATAAAAACAGTAAGCATGAGGGGAATTTTTAGAGGTTAATTAAAATACAAACCACCTCATTCCAAATATGTGAATGCACCATGGCAGGTTGCCCATTTCATATTTGAATGAAACCATAAGGATTACTAGATAAAAACTCTATCCAAATATATGCCTTAAGATAGACAACAACATGTGAATAACTCAGGTAGCAATTAGATACGATGATGCTTGTAGATCAACTATTATTCTAAGGTAAAAATATAGTACAGACGATTATTGCATCACAGAATAGCTACTAAATACTAAAGCTCCTACACAAAGCATTGTGAATGCTCAACCAAAAAATACATGGAGCACAAATACTTCAGCACCATCCTCTAAATGATTCATTCATATAAGCTATTAGCCAGGTTTATGGTCATGTGACAAGGAAGGAATACCTGGTCTTCTCGGTTTTAACTTGTAGTTAGACCATATGCATGTTGATATGATCAGCATGCAGTTATTAGATGAAAGAACAGCAGCCTGGCTACAATTTCTAAATCATTACAACAATAGGTGAAAAGAAGTAAACTGCAAGATAGAGTATATAGGTTATACAATCGTAGATAGAGGAAGAACTCTAGTACAAGAGCAAAGCCTGATGTACAATTATGAGATAGGGGATTTCTCTAGAATTATTATGAAGCCAATCAGAAGATAGGGACACCCAATTACTCAATTAAATGATGCAACCTAATAGCATACAGATGCAGTAAGTAATAATAAATGTAAGATGAGCTAGTAAGATGCACTCATCAATGAAAGTAGTGGTAGAATTGAGAAGCATCCTCAAGAAGAAAAGTGTAGTAACACTAGCAATCAATCCCAAAGAGACAAATTTTGCGAGCCCAAGTAATTAATTAGCAACAAATGTTTGAAAGAAGGTAAGAAGAAACAGTAAGGGAACCATAAACTTGCACTAGGGTATATTGCTTCACAAATCAGTTCAAATTTGAATGGAACCATAAGGATTAGTGGAAAAGAACTCTATCCAAACATGCATTAAGATAGATAACACAACTTGTGAATTACTACAAATTAGCATTCAGATGTACTAGCAGCAATAGATGAGGTTGCAAGAGGAGTAGTAGTAGAATTGAGAAGCATCTTCAGTAACAGTAACTACACTGTAACAATCAAAATTCCCAAGAGGCACATTTTGCAAGCACAAGTAGGAGTAATTAGCCACAATTGTTCGTCTGAAACAAGGTAAACAAGAGTAAAGTTGAACTAGGGTAGGGTACAATTGGTTGGCAGATCTAGCAAGAACTCAGCAAGCAGATCCATATCCCTACTACTCCACTAAGCTTAGGTTTGTCTTTCTTCATACACAAAAAAAAACATGTCATCTGATCCGATCCGATCCGATCCGATCTGATCTGATGAGAGAGAAAGTAGGGGAACAAGAGAAAGGGGGATGGATCAGGCGGAGGCGGAGGCGGCGGTGCGGGAGCGGTAGAGCTTGCCGAAGACGTGGAGGGCAGTGACGAAGCCTATGAAGCAGAGCGACATGACGAGCACCATGGTGGGCGAGAGGCGGAGGCCGGGCGCCTCGTCGGTGTAGAATCGCAGCATGTTGCTCCCGCCGCCACCGGAGAAGCCCCCGGAGCCGCCGGCGGTGGAGGCGCGGCGGCGGCGCATGCCGGCGGCCGCAGCGGCCGTGCCGCGGGGGCCAACGGTGGCAGGGCGGGCGGCCCCGGCGGCGGCGCCGACGGAGGACTGGGACTGGGAGGAGGAGCGAGCCATGGCGATTCGGGTGGAAGACAGGGAGACGAGACGACGAATAGTCTACTCTCTGGGCTTGGGTTTGGATCTCACATGATATACTAGTACTGTACATACACCCGCCCGCCCATATAGGTGTCCAAACGGGCGGCACGGCCCGGCCCGGCACGGGCACGGTTCCGGCACGGCCCGTTTCGGCACGGCCCGTTAGGCACGGCTGATGAAACGGGCCGTGCCGTGCCGGCCCACGTGCCGAGCCGCCGGCCCAAGCACGGCCCGTGGATGGCCGGGCCGTGCCCGTGCCGGCACGGCACGCCCGCGGCCCACGGGCCGTTCGGGGCACGGCGGCCCGTGAAGGCAGGCCGCCAGCCCGCCAGCCTGCAGTGCACAGTGTTTTTTTTTAAAAAAAAAGCAAAGGAAATGTATAAGGAAAAAAAATTAAAAATGGAAATAAAATGTTTAAAAAAAAGTAATGATTTACTAATGTTAAAAAATGAAAAAATGGTATTTAAAAAATGGAAATAAAAGTTTTTTAAAAAAGTAATGATTTGCTAATGTTAAAAAAAAGAAAAAATGGTATTTTTTTGTTGTGTTGAAAAATTTAAAAATATAGATTGTGATTCATTATTTTGAAATAATTTAAAGATAAATCCACACTTGCGAAAATATTGCAAAAGAATTTGTTAAAAATAGTAATGACCTTTATTGATGTTTATATCATTACAGGATACAATGATACATGCTGCCTCGTTAAAAACTTTGTCATGTAAAAACTCATAGGGGAAAATGAGAAAATCATGACAAAGAAAAGAGTACAGCTCAAAGGTCAGAACTACTTCTAACAAAATTCTACTGGGGTTGGTCTGGATCCAGGTAGAGTTGCTCGAACTGGGCGGCCAATTCTTGGTTGTCCGCAGTGTATTGGGCATGTTGTCGAGCAAGCTCCCAGTCTTTAACGCTTAGTAGCATTTCGACGTGGTCGCTGCGCAGAGTCGTCCTCCGGTCTTCGATGATTCGGCCGCATAGACTGAAGGCCGATTCGGAGGACACCGTCGACACGGGCACCGTCAACACATCCCGTGCTAGTTTTGAAAGCACAAGATATGTTATCTTGTGGTCATTCCACCACCCGAGGACGTTGAAATCTTGTGCTTCATGGTGGATGGCGTCGCTGTCCAAATAACCGGACAACTCTTCGGCCACAACATGCGAAGAGGCGTCTCCACTTGTAGCCGACGAACTGCCACCACCTTGGATTGAACTTGAAGACGATCCACCCCAAATCCTACCCCACTGTATCTTCTTCTTACCTGTAGTGGGGATAGGAGGGGGTCTCTGCTGGCGAACTTCCTGAAACTTTACTTCATATCTTCCAAAAACCTCATATAATTTACGTCTAACCTCAGTATAAAAAGAACTATAATCTACACCTATAGTATCTCCAACAAGTGATAAAATAGCAGACAATCCCCTTAATTTACACCTAGGATCTAAAACAAAAGCAAGAGCATACAACATAGGTATATTTTTCCAATATTTCAAATATTTTTGTTTCATGTGAAAGACAGGTTCAGTTAGAACGTCATCATTTTCGTATTCTTTAAATAAAGTAGCAATTTCAAGAAGGTTGTGCAAAATTATATTAGCAGTTGGATAATAAACTTGTGACAAAGTTAGAGTACAATCATAAAAAGTTTCTAGAAATTGGTAAAATTTTTGGACAATTGCCCAAACATGCTCGTTCAGTACTGAAGACCCGTCACTGTTTCTTGGGCCACCACGTGACTGAACAAAATCAGAAAGTAAACTACTATAAGGTAAAACAACTTTTAACATTAAATACGTTGCATTCCACCGATGCTCTGCATCGGTGGCAAACTTACGAGCTTTCACACCGGCCGCATTGCAAAACCTCTTCCATGCAGCAATCCGCGGGTTAGAAGCAGTTAACCACGCGATTGCTTGACGAACAGCATCGATGTGGTCACCTACCCTCTTCATGCCAGTCTTAACAATCAAATTAATTATATGACATGCACAACGCTGATGGAGTAGAAAAGATTGAGCATACACACAAAATAAAGGTTGCAATATTTCAATAGCCCTAGAATTAGCAGATGCATTATCTAGGGTGACAGCAAATATTTTATCAGCAAGATTAAATTCATTAATTACTTCCCTAATTCTTTCAGCTATGTTTTCTCCTGTATGTGAGACATCTATTAACCTAAGCCCTAAAACTCTCTTTTGTAATTGCCAATCATCATCAACAAAATGAACAACTACGCTAAGATAATCCTCTCTAGCTCTACTACTCCATATATCTGAAGTAACACTAACAGAGAAAGTACATGTACTAAACAGTTCCTTAAGTGCAGTTGCTTCCTTGTGATAAACATTCTCTAAATCTCTAGTTGATGTTTGCCTACTCACAGCTTTAAACCTAGGGTTATGAGATTGCTGAATGTAATGTTCAAAAGCAGGGGACTCCCCAAAGTTCAGGGGTAAATCTTGCCTGGCGATTAACCGGACAAGAGATTCCCGAGCAACCATGGGATCGTACTCCCAACTGTGTACCGTACCGTCTGGGTTTACCATAAGTTGCTGCTGCCGGAGTTGTATTCCTTGCTTCTTGGCACACGACTCCGCATGGCGCTTGAGGTGACCTGTACCACCAGAAGAACGAGCAGATAAAATTTGCCTACATATTCTACAACGGGCTTTCGATACCTCCCTTCCGTCGGGGCATGTTTCCTTTATCTCGTCGAAGCTTTGCCACACACCGGAGGTTCTCGATCTCTTCGAGCCGGTGTGTGTCGAAACACTTCCGCTCGCGGTTCCGGAAAATCCTTCCGAAGCTGTCTCCGCCTGAACCGGTACCTCCTCAACGACAGCCGTATGAACCGGTACCTCCTCCACAGATGGTGGAGTTGGAGCCGATCCGGAGGTACCGTCAAACCCCGACATGTAGTTGGGGTCGAAATCACCCAAGGTGAACGACGGCGACTGGTATGGAAAGTTCGGATCCATTCTGAAAATTTAAACCGACATAAACAAATTTTCGAATATTTATTGAATTCACAAACACAATACAAATAATACACAAATTTGAATATTACTTACATCTTTCCAACTGCGAGCTCTTCAAACCTCTGCGATCAAACTGTTGAACTACGAAACTAATTTTGATTTTTGACAAAATTTGAGCAAATTTTGTCAAAATCAAAAAAAATGCACACTTGAGAACAAAGAGAGCACTTAAAACACTTGAGAGCACAAGATGAGGAGTGTGGGATGAGGAGAAATGGCTGGGGTTCATGCCCTATTTATAGGGCGAAATTTGAGATTTTTTGGAATTTTTTCGAAATTTTTATGAATTTTTTAGCCTCCCAACGGTTATTTTCAAATTTGAACGGTCAAATAGCCGTTAGTGCCACGTGGCGCCTTCCCATTCGACCGCCGCCCGCCCTGTCCGCGCCTGACGGGCCGCCGGCGTGCCGTGCCGTGCCGGCCCGCTACAGTAGCCGTGCCGTGCCGTGCCGGCCCGCGGGCTCGGCCAGCGGCCCAAGCACGGCACGGCTACTCGTGCCGTGCCGGCACGGCCCGTTACTGTAGCAGGCCGTGCCGGGCCGTGCCTGCTACAGGTTCGGCCGTGCCCCGGGCCGCCCGTTTGGCCCGGCCCATTTGGCCACCTCTACCCGCCCACATCTCTCTCTCTGTTTTTTTTTTCCTCTTCCTGTTGGGGCATGTAATGTAACCATTCCCACGAAACAAGTAGTAATCCATCATAACTAAGCAGATGATGTTGACGACTACTCTTTTCCGGGTAATACAAATCCACCTTAGATTTGCGGTACTAACAGAGTCATCTAAACCAATGAATTTAGAAAAATATCTATCTTCTACCCTATAATTCATCAACTACCTCTTACATCCTTCATACTTCATTCATCATCATCAGATCCAACGGACGAAAATCATCTCTCTCAAATCCAGTGGCTCCCATTTCTCCCACCTTCTTCCCGGGAATATCGCGCATCAATACCATGCCGCCGCCCTCTACACCGTGCGTTCAACCCGCCACGAAGACCGCCCCTCCTTCCCAGCGAATCTTCATGTTGCGTGTTGCCATGGGTCGTCCCCGCCACGAAGACCGACTCCTCTTCGTCGGCATCGTTGGCGCGAAGGTCTCCGCCTCGGGCAACCCACCGGCATCGTCGTCCGGCCAACGGTACCTCCGCGGCACCAAAGTCCATTCCTCATGGATACATCGAGGACGGACATGACTGACGACACAACAGTCGCAACCGTTGCTCAAGGTTGCTACTGTTCTCCTCTTGCACCCATCTTCATTGTTGACTGAACCTGAATGGACGGTAACCTTCTTCTCGCCCTCTGCATTGCAGGTCTGATTAAGCTCTAGTCTCCTTCACTTTTACCTTCCCACTTGTTTCTGCCTTCCGGTATTCTTTGTTTTCCACTAGCGTGTGATACATGAGTGCAAGGTGCTCGATGAAAGGTCGGCAAGGAGTCCACTACTAGGAGATCAATGCTTGTGGGGGGCAATGCAGTTGGATCTGCTGGCACAAAGTGGCACAGGTTAGTGCCTGCTCCCACATGGCTTGCAATTGGCATTGATATCTAGATTTTTCAGCTCTTTAGAAACACCATCCAACTCGCTGGAGATGTGCTGATAGGCGAGCTTTCTGGGAGAAACAATGTGTGCATTATACTGAACTCCATTCACCAGATCAACATATATATAGGCTGCGTTCTTTTCTCAGTTCAACAGTGATTACGGAAAACGGAGCGATCCATTAGCACATGATTAATTAAGTATCTGCTATTCTTTTTTAAAAAAATGGACTAATATGATTTTTTTAAGTAACTTTCGTATAGAAACTTTTTACAGAAAAATGCACCGTTTAGTAGTTTGAAAAGCGTGCTAACGGAAAACGAGGACTAGAACTGAGAAAAGAACGCAGCCATAGTGGTATAAATTTAGTCCTTTTTTATGTGTTTATACCTTGGTTCATCTTCATGTCTGTAAGCAATGTTGGCAATTCAGCATTTTTTGAGAGAAATGATATCATATTGAAAGGTCCACGAGTTCAGCATTTTCTGTAAGTGTCTGTTTAACTCATATGCATGTTGCAGGGGTTCCACGAGGACGCTAACGACCGTGTGATTTATTAGTGGAAAAAATGCTTCAGCCCAAATTGGTCTACTGTTTTCAGTCAATGTGAAAGGAAGCTTAATGATATCAATGTATATATGGGAGTTTAGAGGAGTTTTGGGTTTGAGGAGCACTCTGTTTCTTCACTTTAGTCTCTCTCTTCCAGCCTATTTATGATTGGAGAACTCTTATTGCAGGAATTGTCATTTAAAAAGAGAAGGGTTTGTCAAACTAATTCCTTTTTGCTACAGCTTTCAGTACTGTCCATTAAATCTGATGTGCTTCTAATTAATCTTATACACAATATGCCAAAATTTCAGCATTTTAAACACTGTTGCTTTCATTTGCAGAACAATAATTGGTTAATAAAACTAACACTATATTTCCATTACCAGCTGGTCTGATGAGTGGTAATTAATTAGTTGGGTGTTGCAAATATACAGGTAGAGAGATAGCAGAAAGGTATGCCAATCAGAGATCTTGTGGGAATTCTCATCTGTACTATCTCTCTACCTGCATAGATTATATTGGAGTATTGCATAATCTCACAAAAATGATGGGTCTTCAGAAGGAATTCTAGAGATATTTTTGAAGGAATTCTAGAGATAAGTCTACGTGTGTTGAAAATTGGGGAGTTTGGCACAAGGATGGAAGAAGATGGGAACATCTAAAATTGGGGAGTTTGGCACAAGGATGGAAGAAGATGGGAACATCTGTACTATGGTAGTATGGTCTATGTGAGATTATGCAATACTTCAATATAAGAATGGGAGAAGATGTGAACTCTGGTTCTCTGAATTATTTAAGTCACCAGCAATAACATTACGACGAAGTAGTACAGCAAGATTTTAGGCATTGGCTAACCTTTTCTGATCCATGCAATGGTGATGGAAAAATCATAGTTGCAAGCCAAGAATTAACTGGACAATATGAAGATACATATATGAAATTTGTGATTTTTCTTTGTATAGAGAGTCTTTTTAATGGATAACCTCGCTCTGCATCTTACTCTGCCACTGAGGCCACTACCCATCTTAAGAGGATATGATTTTAATCTGCGTTGTGCAGGTATAGATGCATGTACATTTCTCAAAAAAAACATATTTTAGTTAAAATACTTGGCATGGATAGCATATTTACAATCCGTTAGCCATGTTTTTGTTAAAACTCTTCATATATATTTTTAATTCGTTTTTAATTGGTTATCTCCTCTTTTCATCAAACGTGAGCATTTCAAGAGATTATTACGACTATTAAGCAGGAAAAGTCCTGATTGAAAGGAAACTTGCTGTCATTATATCTTTTTATATGCACATTTAATACTATTTTTATCATTTATGGATGTCTAATAAAATAGCTTCAGATGTTGGCAAACCTTCCACGCCAATTTAGTCTAAAATTTGATTACCATGCACACACATATGTTGTCGCACACATATATCGCCATTAATAAATATCACCGTAGCGTTAGCATGGACACAATACTAGTTAAAATTGGTTAGTGGAGCCAATTTAAAAATCAAACCAACCTCTAAGCTGATTTAAATCGATCTCAAGGTAAACACCCATCTTATCGACGAATTATAAGGTTTATAAGACAAACCTGTAAAAAGCACCGCATTCTCGTAGTGAAGGCGGATAATTTATTATGCAAATCGATAAAGATGGACAGACTAATGCTACGTAAAAGATAAAATAGAAACATGGCTGAAATGAAAAGGTGAAAGAACAATTCGATTGATTGTGTAGGGGTTGTGGTGGTGGTTGAGGTGTTAGAATCAAATCAGCCTTAGCTCTTATAAAGGGATCTTATCTCCGCGTGGCATTCTCCACGTCCTATTAGGTTTAGAGATCCAATAGGACTTAATAAACCTTGAACCCAAACGAGGAACCCTGAGAACCAACAAATCAAACTCGGAGTCGAACTATATCGGTTTGACCAGCCCTAGGCTGTTGATCTCCTCTCCTTTCTTTTCCCTTCTTTGTCTTCCCCTTGGTCTCTCTCTCTCTCTCTTAAGAAATGGACGGCACAAGTAGCCGATCAAAGCAGGACTAGACAGCGGCGACCAGATGCCGATGAAGAAATCCAAAGGAAGAAGCAGCTCCCCGAAGGAATCCTTCTAACTACCACCTATCTACCTCCCGCTTTTGTTCGGACAAGGCGAATTTCCTAAGATTCATCCACCGCGGATACACTAAGCGTTCTTCCCATTGGTAAATCTGATTCTTGCAAATCAACATCAGACTTAGAAGCTTCATGGGGTCTGGTCTCGCCATTTGGCAATTTAAGCCAAACAAAATACAGGGCCTGTTTGGCACAGCTCCAGCTCCAGCTCCACCCTCCTAGAGCTGGAGCTCAGCCAAACAGTTTCAGCTCCACTAAAACTGGGAGTGGAGCTGGGTGGAGCTCTCTCACAAAATGAACTAGAGTTGTGGAGCTGGGTTTAGGCAGCTCCACAACTCCACTCCAGACCCAACTCCTGAAGCTAAATTTAGGAGTTGGAGCTATACCAAACAGGCCCACAGTACAGAGGTTATAACCAATACAAAAGCAAGCGCGAACTAGTCAGAAATTAGAATGGAGAAGTAGACACAGAAGAAGAGGTTGTTGGGACAGTATCGATAGCCGAGCGGCGAGTATGGGGAGTCCTACGTATCTCGGGGATGTAGGGGGAAGCGGGTGCTACATGTGGTTGGGCAGCCATGGCAAATTAAAGGCCCGAGATCGACGAGCTGCCAATGGCGGCCAGTTAGGAAGAAGATGGGTTCAAGCGATGGCGGTTCACCTAGGTGGAATCGATCAAATGACTAAGGATTTGGGGACTAGGGATGGAGGAGGCGATTGAGGTGAAAGGGCTCACCGGGATTTAGGTGAGCAGTTGTGGAGTCGAGCCATGGCGCCCAGGAAGGGGAGGCCGCCGCGAGCAATGAGAAAGGTGGCGCCGGTGGTGCGGACTGGAGAAACCTCACCGTTGTGCTGCTCCATAAAAATGGTTGTGACATTTTGGAACAGAAGTAGCAGATATTTTTGTATATAACTAATAACTCTGGTCATAACAATTTTATGTTCTTGTCCAGGTGCATCATGCATGGAAGAGGGTCGGCGCGGCTGACAGGGAAGGAACAACGGAGAGGAGATCGACCAGCTGGCTCCCTACTCGGCGTGGTGGCCTGCTCCCGCGTCATCGTCGCCGCTGCCGCCGGACCTTCTCCTCTCCCTCCTTGCACCACCGACCTTCTCCCGACCCACTGGCCTCCTCCCCACTCGCCAGCCAGCCTGCGCAGAGAGGTGAGAGAGAGGAGGATGGGAGAGAAGAGGGGAAAGAAAGAAGGTATTGGCGTGGACACCCTGACATGTGGGGCCTGTGTGGGTCCCATGCTGCCTCAGCTGCCATGTCGGACAAAACCAGGGTAAAAACCACCTAAGGATCTAAAGGGAACGGTTTTGTAAATTGAGGGGTGCCATATATCTGGTTTCATGGTTAGGGGACGATTTTGTAACTCGATGACAAATTGAGGGACCTTCGGTGTACTTTTTTCCGAAAGAAGAAGGGAACGACTAGCTAATATGGGCCTGGAAATGATGGATCGAAAGAGGCCCATTAATTAATTAGTACAACACCGAACGAAAAGAAGCGAACAAATGCATGCGAAGTTGCAACAAAGAAGAGAAGGGAAGTAGCCGTTAAACGGCAGTAGCTAGCTAGTTGAGAAGAGGTGGTTTTGATAATGAAATGTATATATAGCGTAGTAGCTGTAGCTTATATAGGGAGTTGGCACGTACGCCTAGGTCTAGCTAGCTAGCGATCACACCAGGATCCAACACAAACTGAACAAGATCCACGACACAAAAGATCGATCGATCGATCCATCGAAAATGGCGAAGCGCGGAAGCAAAAAGAAGACCACCGCTTCCACCCGTGCTCTCCCTCTTCTCCGACGATCGGCAGGCGAGACGGGGACGGCCGAGAGCAAGGAGGAGACCGGCGCGGCGTCTCCGATCAAGAACGCGATCAAGAACGCGGCGGCTGGCGAGATGGCGGAGGAGGAGAAGTTGGCCGGCGCGGCGTCTCCTCTCCTCCGACTCCGATCAGCCCGGGGAGAAACGGGGACGGCCATCAAGAACGCGGCGGCGGCTGGCGAGATGGGGGAGGAGGAAACGGCGGCGATGGGGATCACAAGAACTCGCGGGGATCAAGAAACACCAAGAAAGAAAAAGGGAAGAAGCTGGTAAAAGAGGCGATCAAGAAACACCAAGAAGCGAGGAAGGCGAAGGAGATCGGCGGCGCGCGTGGCAGGAAGGAGAGCAAGGCCATGGATGACGGCGCGGCGGCGCTGCGAAGGAAAGCGCGAGAGATCACCAAGGAAGAGGAGGATGACGAACGTTTGCGCGGGGAGATGGTGTCCCGGGTTCGAGCACGGATTCGTAAGCAGCAACCAGACGAGGTAACTAATAAAATCATCCTTTTCGATTTATTTTTAATTTGATACGAATTAATTAATGACGATGAATCAATGATGCATATGCACTGATCCATCGATCCATCGGGAGTATTAACTGTTTGCTTCTTGTCAATAATGAGTAGTATATATGGATATGATATCATGCATTAGCTAATTTCCACCTATTGAATTAGCTACTTAATTAGCTTGCATTATAGATATGTTAATAATTTCTATCTACTACTCATTTTAATTAGGTTGCATTTTATATAGATATGTTCTTAATTTCGTTTAATTTCTTTCCGCTAGCTTTCTCCGATCACGTACGTACTACTGCTACTGCATGCATTACCATTTTAGGAGTACTAGCTAGCTACTAGTAGTATTATAATATTGGTGCGTCAATCAATTACTAGCTCGATCTGCACTAGTAATACTTAATCAATTAGTGTCGTCTCCTCGCCTCGTTCGCTCTATTATACATGGATGCATGCGTACTATACTCACAAACGTAGGCATGAATATTAAATTAACTCGCTGCATGCAGTAGCCAGTAGTTGCATGTAGCATTTTAAATTCCAACTCTCGATGAATGAATGAAATTAAGAAATAATGAATGAATGCAGAGTAAGTTGGATGCGTTCTCCATTGGCGTCAACGCTAATGTGCGATCGTACCACAAGCTAATGATGAAGAGATACAGGCGCATGAAACGTATCTGTTGCATGACGCTGGCCGGGGCGCCGGTGACACCTCCGACCACCCGGCGGCGATCGCCAGACCTCAAGATGTTACCACGTTCCACATTGTGGGCGTCGTCGACACAGATGGTGCTCGTGTTCGTCTGCTCTTCAGGGACAGCGACCTATACTTTGTTGCTTTCAAAACTGGTTCTTGCTGGTTCAGATTCAACGATGAACACATACCAACATTCCTCACGCCCACTGTACCTATAGCTTACACCTCGGGCTACATGAACATGTGAGTAGTACCTCTCACTCGCCTGCCTCTAGCTAGTATATACTACTGCTATCCACATTATTCAATATATATATGATGACGCATTGCATTTGCATCTCTCTCTCTCTCTCTCTCTCTCTCTTAATGCTTGCATTCTGGATACACACACACACACTACTGCATATGATGATCGACTTCACTCACAGCTGACAGTTTCTTCATTTTTGCATGGCACAGTGCGCAAGTTCGGGTTGGATATCACTGTCTTTATGATATCTTCAATGTAATCTCAAGATACACCCCTGAGTCGGCACAAGAGAAGACCAATGAGAGGCAACGGATACTTCAGTGTGCAGCTCTCATGTTGAGTGAGTCACAAAGGTTTGGCCACGTCCAGCTACTGGTAAAGAGACAGATCCACAAAATGATGAGTAAAAAGATTACTGCCAAACAGAACAAGAAAATACACAGTTGGGGTTCCATAGCACGCTACTGCATATCCCACGAATGCAAAGAAGACGTCCTGCATCATTTAAGCACATTGATCGTTCTGTTCAACCCCGATCAAAACAAGTATGAGAATTACAAAATAGTTGGCAGAAGAAAATTGCTATCTCGAGCAGCTGCAGCAGCAGCAGAAGCAGCAGCAAGAGCAGCAGAAGCAGCAGCACGACCATCGCAAGCAGCAGCAGCAGAAGCAGAAGAAGAGGAAGAGGATGATGATGATGATGAGGATGAATACCCATGGCAATGCCAAACAAGAGCAGGACAGGAGCTCCTGATTCTCCTCTACGACAAAAGATTGCGTACCCAAGGCCATCAGGAGCGGAGGACATAGGGTCCGACTGCCTCCACCGCTTCAAGCTGAAGACGAGACCAACAAGCAGAAGATGATGATTAAGAAAAAGAATACCCACCACCCTGCAGTTCCATCATCGTCTGATAATGTGGAAGATCTCCCTACTGTTTCAGCGCCACCAGTTACTCCAATGGTGGTAACACAGCAGAAGAACCACAAGAAAACTCAGGCTGAGGAGGTTGATGAAAAGAAAAACCAAGAGAATCCAAACACAGATGCCACTATTGGCGCTCCATCTGGAGGTGAAAACCATCAGAATCGTTCATTGATCAGCTGTGACGGGATTAACCTGTATGAATCTGATTTGGACAGTCTACGCGGCCCACATTGGGTGACAGATGCAATCCTGGGCTATGCCTTGGCCAAATTTTCAAGAGCTTACTCAGATGATGGCCTACTCCTGGTGCAACCAACGAACGCAGCATTGCTGAACAATAAACACTATGTTGCTGCCGAGGCCGACCACTTGCTACTTGCTAGTCGTCGCCTGGTCCTCATACCAGTAAATGATAATCTGGATTTCAACCAAGCTGGTGATGGGAAACACTGGAGCCTCTTAGTCATCCACAAGACCAGTAACGATGGTGTTATCCAGTTCATCCACCATGACAGTGTGCGTTCAGGGGATAACTCATACAATCTGCATGCTGCTCAAAAGCTTGCAAATGTTCTGCGGGGAGTGCTGCCCACTGCTGGAGATGTTATTAACGCTGAAACGCCCCAGCAGACTAATGGAAATGATTGCGCCATACATGTTCTGGCTGCTGTACAGGTCATATGCAGATGGTGGAGAGCCAATGCCAACAAGAGTGGCCCAGCTGATTGGATCAGGAAATTGGACAAAAGAATCAGTGAAGGCAACATTACACAGATGAGGGCCTCCCTCCTGCAGGACATTGAAAGAGACTGTCAAAAGAAGAAATCGAAAGATCAATGAGCTACAATGAAATCCTTTAACGTGAATCTTTGCAAACATGCATGAATCGTGTCAATTTGTTTGGTAATATCACTACATACTGCAGAGTGCACAATTAAAATGTGTGTACTACGACAGTGAGCTTATGTTACCTTCAAGTTGATTTGATATCACATCTGCATATTCATCTCTCCTGGTCTTCTGATCCATGACTAAGAAAACTGTTCATTAGTTGCAGTTGCATTTGGAATTAATTTCACTAGTAAGCTCATACTTTGTATTTTGCCAACATGGACTGCATAGGAAGTTTGAATGGTTTCAGACCTTGCATGACCTTTGCCTACCTGAATGTGATTATCGTTTGGAATGGCTTACCTGGAGATTGACCGAGTAGTTAGTTACTGGCTGCACACTCAAACAATAAATAAATCAATTGCAGGAATGCAAAAATACCATGGGCAGCCACAAGCACAACTTATTTGTATGCTACAAGAACAAACAGCATGCAGAAGGAGGATTAGAGAGGAGAGAAGGTATGTGGCGTTTGGAAAGAGGCGAATTTCCGAAGTGGAAAAAGCAATCAGCTGCGCTAATCCCACAGAAACATAATCCTAAACCTAACATTGTCTAGTGTGAAATTTGAGACAAGAGCAACCCACCAAATCTATGTCCATCCGTATCGACACATAACTCGTTGGGCCAGGTATGATCATGGTGTGGTCGGTGAGGGAGAGGGCGGAGATCGAGGAGGCTGAGCGCGCCTTGGTCGCGGCCATCGGTGATCTGCCTTGCCGCTCCAGCGCCACCATCCCCATCCCCCTGCCCAGCTCAGCTCAATGCGGCTCCTCCTCCCCTGCTTTATGTGGGTTGGGATGGGCTGTTTTATGTGGCCTCTTGTTATTAACTAGCAAGAGACACGCGCTACGCTGCGTGTGGACATGGATAGAATCCAAATGAGCTCATGACATACAACACATACAAATTCTGTTCAAGATATTAGTAGTTTTAATGTACAGTATACACGCTGTAAAAAATTGTTACAATCCAAAATAAGCATGACAGGCAATTGTAGATATAAACGGGCGCCCAAACGTCTGTTTGTTTCTTCCCTGATATATTGACAATTTTGAAAGAGAATAATAAGATATTGATGGGGCACACAACCCAAATTTTTGTCAAATGCAGAAACAGGGCCTAGCTAAAGGGATAATAAACCTATGTGCTTTCAGATAAACTTCATATATACTGGGTGGAGTGCAACAAAAATTCTAAGAAAGTAATGTAGCTTGGATGGCAAAGGAACTAAATCAAAATAGAATTGTTTCAACGATTTACGATTCCACTGAACTAACACAACATACATCTTTACATGCCTTACCTGCAAACACAAAATATCAGTCATTCCATAGCATTTTTTCCGTACTATTCTTAAAAGTTAATATTTTATTAACTCTATCACACACACATATATAACATTAGGACAAAATGAACTAAAAAACATGGCAGTATAACTGCTTCAGATGTTAGGACATGGTTACCCATGGAAGATCTGGTGGTAGGCCTTTAAAAATAAAAATATTTCATGAGATAAACTGCACTAAAATGGGAGTCTCTAAGGACATGGTAGTAATTAGTTGTATGGTGAGTACATTGCTATGAGAGAAATCATATACACAATTCATACATGACTACTAAAATGTGAGAACCAAAAAATAATGTTTGCTGAGGCAATGACAGGCTCTAGTACATCCTTGTGCACTATACCTTGCTAAATAAAGGATTTCCTGCAAGAGGAATCCTTAAGTTGCAACTTTGAGATTCTGTTTGAGAAAACCAGGAGGGCAGATGCACTGAAGGAATGAGCATAGTAGCCCAAATACAGGCTTGAATAGATTTATCCTTCACCCTACTGCATTCCCTAAAAGAAAAAGAAGTATGACATTAGTGTTTTCTCAAAAGTAAAGTGACAGATGTACATGAATAGGGATTGTTTTTTTTTTAAAAAAGCATCCATATATATATGCATTGGCCATGTTTTTAAAATGTGATACAATAGAAGCAGGCCAAACATAACATGTAAGAAAATCAACCATGGAATCATCGTAGCATGTGGATAAGTACCACAGGCAGGAATCATCTTCCCGTAAATCGAAAGAAGCGAACTTTAATCAACAATGTAGCCCGTAATAGGGTGTGCTATCAATCCTATGTGTAAGCCTTCGTGCATGCTTAGTGCACAGTCCAGTCAAGAAAGAGTGAACTAATCTATTGCGGAACTGCGGACTGTAGAAGCACAATCAAGTTGTATGAACTTGAGGACAGTAAGCTTCCTTGCTAAAATGCATAATGGACGATTTGTTTCTGTGCTGTATCAAGGCGATTAGGAGAAAGCATTAAAATTAAATGGCAGTCATTGAATTATAGTTCATCTCATCCTTGGTAACAAATTTATTAGCAAGCAGACTACTAATGCGTGTCTCTGGGTCGTCCCCCCGGTCGACGCCGTCTCGTTCCGTTCGCAAGCCGTCCCCTCGCTGGACCGCGCGTCCCCCGCTCCTTTTCGCCCGGGCGCCGGTGGAAGAAACCCGTTGTGTGGGTATGGGTGCTTGAGGCGACGACCCCCAGAGTGAAGATTTCCTCTTCCACCCCTCTCAGTCTCGACCCCCAGAGTGATGAGATTCCGGCGGCGGCGGCGGCGAGGAGAGGGAGAGGCGAGAGGTGGCGGCGAGAGGGAGAGGGAGGTGCGGCGGGAGAGTCGGAGAGAGAGGCGGGGTCGACGGCGCCTGCATACCAGATCTGGGACGGCTGGAAGGTCGGCGACGGCGGCGGGGCGGACAGGTCGGCGATGGCGGCACGGCGGGGAGGTCGGAGTCGGCGGCGGGGCAGAGCACCAGATCTGGCGACGACCCCGCCGACGACCGGCGACGGAGATGACTCGGCGACGACCCCGCGACAGCAACGGGCGGAGGGAGCGCCGCGCCGTTCTCCCCGCCCTCCTCCGCCGCCGCCGCGCCCGCCACCGCCAGCGCCGCCACCGAGTCTCACGGGAGAGAGAGGGTGAGAGGCGTCGAGCCGGCGGAGGTGTCGAGGCGGCGCTGGCGGTCTCCTCCACGCGGGAGTAATTGAGAGAGGGGGAGAAGAGAGGGGGAGGGAGTATAGTAAAATATCTATGTGGGTTTTTTGGTTTCTACTAGGGGCGCGTCTGATGCGCGAGTGTTCGCGTAGCGCGAACGAGAAACAACAATCAAAAGCGGTCGCTTGACTTCGCCATACGCCACTATTCCGCTGGTTCCACGCATCACGTGTCCCCGCGGGACTCATCTATTGCAAGCCTCGATACTACTCTCCATAATCGTAATTAAGCACCATCCTTAACTAACGTTTTAATTAGGGAAATTAATGATTTACTATTAAGATTTCTTTAAAGAAGAAACATAACTTTATATTTTTTACCATAAATTATTCCAATTAATATCTATCCAAACACTATTTCTTTTAATTTTCTTTGCATGGACTAAATGCCTACAGAAATTCTTAAAAACTTTCTACCAGTAAACTTTACACGAGAATTAAAACTCTTTACTCTCAAACTTTATACTCGAAAACTTTATGGACATAAACTTGATACTCGGAAACTTTATACACATAAACTTTATACTCAGAAACTTTATACTCAATTTTTTTATATTGGAATAAATATATTTATTTTGTAAATCATGACTTCTAAAGGACACAACTCGTAGTATACTCCCTCCGTCCCATAAAAAACCAACCTATTACTGGATGTGACACATCCTAGTACCATGAATCTAAATATTCCTATGTCCGGAATTCGTTGTACTGTAATATGTCACATCCAATCCTAGATTCCTTTTTTTTATGGAGGGAGTATCTAGTATTGAAGCAAAAAATTAAAGCAATAAAAATAAGTCAGCAAGCAGAAACTATATCGCACATATATAGTGTAAATGCAAGAAGACTAAATGAGTTTATCACATAAAAACATCCCGTGTGGATCCCACTCTAGTACCAAGAGGCGGCAAATATAGTGGTTATAGTGACCTGAGTAGTACCCTAAGGTCCTGAGTTTAAATCTGCCGTTTCGCTACTAGGGGTATCCTCCATTGTTAAGGGGGTTTCCTAGATAGTACCCTCAGTTAGTGAGGGTACTCTAAGAGTATCCCTGATTGGTGATGCCCTAAGCCCATCACCAATGCAGCTCTCCAACCCGTGTCCCTAGCTAATGCCGTCCCATTTTGACGCCGCGGCGTGCCCCAGCAGAATAGCGTCCCCCAGCAGAGGGACGCGTCTCTACCAGCGCCTGGACTGGGGGATCGATCCGGGAGACGCGCTGGGTCGGGAGTAGCCCAAGGACACTGCTCCATCCCCTGGTTTTTCCCCTTCCACCCTCGTCCCCTTCCACCAGCGACGGCATGGCTCCGCGGCGGCGGCGACCCTCCTCGTCGCTCTTGCGGCCGCCGGCGACGGGAGAGAGAGTGACGAGTGGTAGGAGAGAGGTGACCGTCGGCGGCGAGGGAGAGAGGGAGACGAGCAGCGGAGAGGATGCCGACGACGACCTAGAGACCTCCGCCGGTGCCGCGCCGCCGCGGCCTCCTCCTCGATGCGGCGCAGCCGGGGCTGCTCCATCGGGACGACCTAGAGACCTTCGCCGGCGCCGATCTAGCCGCGAGGGGGCCAAATCCGGGCACGACGGCGCCGGATCTGCCGCCTCCAGCTGCCGCCGGTGCCGAAACCCACGCGCGGCTCTCTGACGGCGGGGCGAGGCCGGCGCGAGGCGGGGAGGACTGCGACGTCCACCGCAACCCACGCACGGCTCTCCATCCGCCACCTCGACCCGCACGACGCTCTCCGTCAGCGGCGACAAAGGGCGGTGGCAAGGAGAGATGGCGGGAGAGAGAGGATGAGGGAGAGAGCGGCGACGGGTGAGAGAGGGAGAGAGAGGGGAGCAGCTGCCGCCACCGCCGCCGCCGGCCTGCATCCACCGTCGGAGTCCGGCGACGGCGACGGCACGAGAAGCGGAGGGGAGGAGAAGAGACGGGCGGAGACGAGCCTACCGATGGAGTAAAGGGGAATTTAACTATTTGCTACTATTGCATTTGGCACTTATCCAAATGCCCCTCTTATATTTGCTCCTTTTTTTGCTCTTCTTAGGTGATGGCTTCTTAACAATTTACCACTTTTGCCTACGTGGCGTACCACCATGGCTTGCAAACCCAAAAAAGTAGTGTGGGACCCACAAGTCAGCCTCTCTTCCCTTCACTTCATCTTCCTCCTCGCTCATCCTCCAGCTCGCCGACGGGGAGGAGCCCCCTCCTAGTCCGAGCCCGGTGCCGGCAAGCTCCCACGCGCATGCCTCCCTCCGCGAGCTCCCTCCCTACGTCCCTCCAAGCCCAGCGCCGGCAAGTTCCCTCCGTGCTCGGCGTCCTGTGACCCTCTCCTCGGCAGCGGGGACCATGAGGCGTAGCTCCGGTGGGCGAGGACCATTAAGATGTACGCGGCCTTCTCCTGGCACACCGGCTTGTCGGACCAATTGAGCACATCGGCGGCCCTCGGGGTAAAGTGCGGCGAGCGCGCGGTCCGCTGCCGTGGCCCGCGGGCGTGTCGCCCACGGTGGCGACGAGCGATGGTGTCAGCACCGCAGACAACAGCTGCGACGCGTTCGCCGGCACGATGGAGAGGTTCAGGAGTGCGCGCAGGCCATTGTTCGTTAGCTCCATCGGCGAGGAGAGGGACGTCGGGCATGGTGGGAACTTGCCGGCGCCGCGCCTGGAGGGAGGTAGGGAGGGAGCTTGCGGAGGGAGGCGTGCGCATGGGAGCTCATCGGCGTCGGGCTTGGAGGGAGGCGGGGAGGGATGCTGGACTGGGAGGGGGCTCCTCCCCGTCGGTGAACTGGAGGAGGAAGATGAAGTGAAGGGAAGAGAGGCTGACTTGTGGGTCTCACACTGCTTTTTTGGGGTTACAAGCCACGTGGCACGCCACGTAGGCAAAAGTGGCAAATTGTTAAGAAGCCATCACCCAAGAAGGGCAAAAAAAAAAAGAGCAAATATAAGAGGGGCATTTGGATAAGTGCCAAATGCAATAGTGGCAAATAGTTAAATTCCCCATGGAGTAAATGAGGGAGAGAAAGAGAGGGGGAGGGAGAAGAGAGGGGTAATATTGTAAAATACCTACGTGGGCTTTTTGGGCTAGGGACACTCGTTGGGCTACTATCGTTGGGCTACTAGTGGTATCCTTGATTGCGAGGGGAGTTTCCCAAAGGGTGCTCTCAGTTAGTGAGGACACCCATAGAGTGTCCCTGATTGTAGATGCTCTAAGTTAAGCTTGCATTAGCTTATAGTGAGGACAAAACTCCACGCCTGGGTCAGCCTGACAACATATGCGCTAGAATGTGTAAAGATAATGGCAAGGTTGAAAGGCAATATATTCAGGATATGACAAGAAAGCTGAATATTCTTTGAGTGATGGCAGTGGAACTGAAAATTATAGGAACATGAGAGAACCATTAGGAATAAGAAAGGGGACCCGGCGGCGGAGATGCCACTGGTGATCTGGAATGCTTGTTGCTCCTCGTCGTCGAACCATCTCCACCGACGCAACCGGCCTAGAGCACGTCACCGCCGCCTCCTCCGCCTCTAGATCCACTCGGTCGTCGGCACCACCTCGCCACTCGTCGACCACTGACTCCACCGCCCGGCCACCCGCCGGCCCGTTGCCCTACGCCGACCCCGTCCACGCTGGTGCACGGGGTACTCGTCCCGCCGGTCTCGCCGCCCCCTCTGCCTGGAGCACGCCTTCACGCCGTCGGCCGGCCCGTCGCCCTACGCCTCTCCACCACCGTCTCCGCGTTGCTTCCGCCCGACCTCTGCTCCAAACCAACGCTGGGTCCCCTTCCGATCTGGAGGCCGTCCTCGACCCTTCGCCTCGGCGCGCCGCCGGCCTGGACGATGGGGCCCCGCCTCCTGCCGTCCGTCGGGATGCCGCGTGGACGCCTATCTCTCTCAGCTCACTCATATACTCCCTTCGTACTCGTGGTTAGCTCTTCATTGTAAATATATGGTCCACCTGTCAGTCTCAGAGATTTTCTTGGTTCCTGTGCCTAAGCTGGTTGTAAGTGCTCATCTCTCTCCTCTCCTCTCTCATCTAAATATATGGTCCACATGTCTGTCTCACAAATTTTCTTGGTTCATGTGCCTAAGCTGGTTGTAAGTGCTCATCTCTCTCCTCTCATCTCTCATCCACCTCAGCATTTAGCCTTCTTATAGTCCTCTATTATACTTGCTCTAATAGCTATTAATCAGACGCTAATCGCAATGTTAATCTAACTTGTAATTTACGTAGTTAGATTAGATGATCCAACAATTAGAAAACTTCTGTGTACACTTTTCTATGTAGATGTAAGAAAGAAACAACTGGTGCTTTTTATATTAGTATAGAGATAGATATAGATTATATTATAGGAACAATTGCTTATTTCACCTCGTTTTGAACTCTAACTACCAATTTCATACTACTTTTTTGTTGTTTATTTATTTGACCCTCCTTTTCAAAAAGGCACACTTTACTACAGGACACTATGATTTCGTGGTTTTACCCGTAGGACACTGTCCAAACTCACTTTTATGGGAAAACACTCCCATAAACGTGGTAATTTGCCAATGGACACCGCTCCGATTAAAATAATGATTTCCGGTTGAGGAGGAGAGAGAAATCACATAAAATGTCAAAAATGCCCTTGGGCCCACATGACAGCTCTCCATCTCTCTTTCTCCCTCCTTTCACTCTTCTCCCTGTCACGGCTTGCTCAACGGTGGCGGCAACGTCCGGAGCACGCGCGACCTACTCGGCGATGGTGGAGGAGGCAGCGTGGCTTGCTCGGGTGCAACCACCGTGACGAAGCCGCTGGAGTGGCTAGCTCGGGCGACGCCGGCGGTGAACGAGCCACCGAGCAAGGCCATGGATGCCGCCAAGCAAGGCCATCCGGCGGCCAGGGGCAGCACGTGTGTCACCTTGTCATCCCTATCAACCTCATCGGACACCGCAGACGTGACGTCGACCCCCTCGGGGGACTCCATCTGCGCCACCGCGCTGTCGTGGACCTGCATTGACGGGACTCCATCTGCGCCATCGCGCCGTCGTGGACATGCATTGATGACATCCTAGACGCCGCACGTTCGAGCACTTTTGCGTGCATACCGGCGGCCGCGCCGTGCTGGAGGAGGTGCAGCGAAGCCTCAGCCTCGGCGACGTCCGAAGCACGCGCAGCCTACTCGGCGACGGTGGAGGAGGCAACGTGGCTTGCTCGGGCGCTACTGCCGTGACGAAGCCGCTGAAGTGGCTTGCTCGGGCGACGCCGGCGGCGAACGAGCCACCGAGCAAGGCCATGGACGCCGCCGAGCAAGGCCATTCGGTAGCTAGGGGCAGCACGTGCATCACCTTGTCATCCCTATCCACCTCATTGGACACCGCAGACGTGACGTCGACCCCCTCGGGAGACTCCATCTACGCCGTCGTGGACCTGCATTGACGGGACTCCATCTACGCCGTCGTGCCGTCGCGGACATGCATTGACAACATCCCGGACGCCGCACGTTCGAGCACTTTTGTGTGCATGCCGGCGGCCGTGCCGTGCTGGAGGAGGTGCAGCGAAGCCTCAGCCTCGGCGACAACGACATGGAGCCGAGCAAGTGCACGCTTGTCAGGGTTATGGATACCACATACCCAATAGTAATTGACTAAGCTCAGCGGGGCCCACCACATACCAAGTCTTATACGGAAACAAACCTCATATATAGAAGGAGTTCCGGATAAGGAAGGATAAATAGAGTTCTATATGGAAATGACAAGGACTACTCGGATTGTATCCATATTTATCTCCCTAGTCTTACTTGGACAAGGGGGCATCTATGGGTATAAATACAAGCCCCCCTAGGAGGAGAGGGGATACGCCACTGTTGACGACCAAATTTGGTAATCTAAGGATCAGAGATGAAGAAGAAATCGAGAAGAAATTGAGATGGAGATCGTCCCAGAAATAGAGTGAGGATCGGCTGAAGTCCGAATCGGCTACGGCTAAGATCGGCAGAGTTCGAGTCGGACGGGGTTAGCCGATTGAGCCGAATGTGACAATATGACGCAGCATATGTTGTCGGTTTAGGTTGATGTGCTTCATGATGATGTCCGCGCATGGATAGAGTCCTGAGAAGGCAATTTTATCTATTAATTAGGATATTTTATGTAAATTCCTTAGAGATATGTTTGGGCAAAAGTCTGCTGCAAAGACTTATGGTATCTTAGAGTTTGTTAGAGATAAGAGTCGTGTCCGATATGGACATATCTTGTAATTCTCGGGTATAAATAGATCCAAACCCCATGTAATCGATAGAACACACGTTTAATACAATCTCGGCGCATCGCCACCCTTTTTACTTTCGTTTTGTTTCGATGAGTTCTTGCTTTCGGGTTGAGCTGCATCGGTTTCGATCTTCAACAAGAGGTAAAACTCGTTATGGCGGCTTGCGTTCTCGGGATTAGTGCTTACATCTTTATGACACTCTACTCTTGTTTATGTAATTCGTCAAGTTATCATATATCTTACATAATCTTCGATAACATCGTTATCTAACCTACAATCGGCTAACATCGTTATCTTGGACTCTATTTTTGACAGACATAGATTTGAACAGCTTGGTTGACATGTTTTCAACTCAGGAAATAGATAGTCTCATCTCCATTATTCCAGCTGACAAAGCACCAGGGCCGGATGGTTTCAATGGATTCTTCATGAAAAAGTGTTGGCATATCATAGCTCAGGACTATTATAGACTGGCAGCTCATTTCCATGTTGGAAATGTTGATTTGGAAATCCTTAATAGCTCTTTCATAACCCTGGTTCCAAAGACTGTTAATGATTTCAGACCCATTTCCCTTATGGGTATCTAAAAATCTTAATTAAATTGCTAGCCGACAGACTTCAAGGGATAATTCTTAAACTGTTGAGTGATAACCAATATGGTTTCATCAAAGGAAAAACCATACAAGATTGACTTGCCTGGTCTTTTGAAGTTAGACTTTGAAAAAGCCTTTGATACCATTGAGCATTCTGCAATTATTTCAGTTATGTAGCATATGGGTTTTCCTCCAAAATGGATTGAGTGGGTACAGATGGTTTTCTCTACTGCTTCTTCTGCTGTGTTATTGAATGGGGTGCCAGGGAATTCTTTCAAATGCAGAAGAGGAGTCAGACAAGGGGATCCTCTCTCACCTCTGCTTTTTGTGTTGGGGGGAGAGCTGTTGCAAAGAGTAATCAACAAAGCTTTTCATCAAGGCCTTCTGTCAAAACCAATTAATGAAAGCAGTGGGGATGGTTTCCCAATCATTCAGTATGCTGATGATACCTTGATCTTGTTAAAAGCATCTCAGAAAGAAGTCTTCTGTTTCAAGGCTATTTTGAATATGTTTGCTCAATCCACAGGCCTCAAGGTTAACTATAATAAATCAAGTCTGTACCCACTTAATATGCCTCAGGACAAAGCTGTCTTACTATCTGGCATTTTGGGATGTAAGATCGGTTCTCTTCCATTCACTTATTTGGGGCTACCTTTGGGAACCACCAGGCCTAGAGTGGTAGACTTTGCTCCGTTGGTAGACAGGGTTGAAAGGAGGCTGACAGCAAGCTCCATTTTTTTACCTCAAGGAGGAAGATTAACTTTGATCAACTCAGTCCTGTCTTCTATCCCAACCTACTACATGTCCTCATTGCAGCTACCAGTTACTGTCATCAAGGCCATTGACACAGCTCGTAAGAATTGTCTGTGGAGAGGGAATAACCCTTCTTCTACAAGGAAATCTCTAGCTTCCTGGGATAGGGTGTGCATGCCTAAGGAGAAAGGAGGCTTAGGAGTGATCAATCTGAGAGTTCAAAACACAGCCCTTCTTCTAAAGCATATGGTCAAGTTCTATAATGGTGCTGATTTACCATGGGTGAAATTAATCTCACAATCATATTATGAGTATAAAGTTCCACACTTGATGATGAATAAGGGTTCTTTTTGGTGGAGGGACATCACATCTCTTGCAGACATATTCAGGGGGATAGCAAAATGCGAAATCAGGACAGGAAGAACTGCCCTTTTCTAGAATGATTTATGGAATGATGATTTTAAGTGCACCAGCTACCCCAATCTCTTTGCTGTGACTATGTATATGTCTGATTCAGTCAAGGCCATGTGTTCAAGACCCTTAGAAGACTCTTTTGCACTACCCCTCTCAGATGAGGCTTATTCGGAATTCTTGCAGCTTCAGGGGGTTCTGGACAGTTTGACTTTACAATCAGGGATGGGGGATGCTTGGAATTTTATCTGGGACTCAGATAAGTACACAGCTAAGAAATTCTATAAGCTAAATTATTCTGCATTGCAACTCCCCAGGCCCATGATTTGGCTATGGAAAACAAAATGTGTCATGAAGATCAAAGTCTTTGCCTGGCTAATGTTCTGTGATAGGCTCAATACAAGAGATATGCTGGATAGAAGATATTGTGCCAAAGAAGATGATGATCTCACGTGTGTTTTGTGCAATGCGAATTGTAGAGAGACAAGGCTACACCTCTTCTTCTTATGTCCTTTCAGCATCAGGTGTTGGCAATACCTGGGAATTGAGTGGAATAATAATTTGGAGTTTTTCCCAATGATATCCCTAGCAAGAATCAAATTTGCTCAGAAGGGTTTCCTGGAAATTTTCTTTTTGGCAGCTTGGCACATTTGGAAGCAAAGGAATGGCTTCATATTTCAGAACATTCAGCCCTCCTTCCAGACATGGAGATCTCTTTTTGTCAAAGAAGTTCTTCTGCATATGTGCAGAATGAATGATCCTTTAAAGCAAACTGTTTTTAATTGGGTACAAACCTTATAGTCTTTCTGTGTGACCCGCATGTAATCTCTGTAACCTTGTAAATATTTTCTTTATTTATAAAATTACACTGTTGGGCAAAGCCCTAGCAGTTTTCCTGGTAAAAAAAAACATATGCTAATAGAGGGCAGCCGAATAGGCTAAATAACGACATTTGCTTAGATTATATAGGATATCTACCACTCTAGGAATCGTCCAGTGACTTGATTGTCTAGATATTGTTCTTCTTTTCATACTTAATACTGCATCAGTTGAGTTTGATCTATTAAGTCGTGCTTAGAATTTCAATCTCTAGCCTGCCTTCTGGTTGCCGATTAGGGTAGCATCGGGGTTTCAGCCGATCTTACCTGATTTAACTACATCTATTTTATACACCTGATTGACATGTTAAATCTGCGCTTTATAGTAAGATCTTGTCGCATTTAAGTATATTAGTCTTTTGTTTAGTATATTTTACTTGCTTTAATATCTTAATATAGAGTAGTATCGGAGTATTAGCCGATACATGCTAGATCTATATAATCGGCTATGCTATAAACGTATATAGTCTTGTTATTAATATATATTTTGATTGGAGTGATTTATACTGTCTCGGCATGACGACCGATCTATCCCAATCACTTGATTTAATTATATATCGACATAAGGACTATATGTCGTTAATATCTACATCCGATCAAGTAGATTTAGTTCTTTCTTACTTATTAATGATTGCCGATCGATGCATATATGACATCGGCTCAAAGATAAATGATATGTCGTCGGCACCTAGCTGATCGGCTATCGTTTATGGATTTAACCACGGTTTCTTTGTCCTTGTTTCTTGTTGATTGCAGGATCAAATCAACTGGCACGCTAGCATACCCGAAGGCGAGTTTTGGACCTGCATTGGAGTTAAGTAGATCTCTCAGGCCTCGTGTTTTTACATCAACAATCAACGGCGGCGACGGCCCGATGCTGGGCAAATCTAAGCCGTCTGATCTAATGGATGGCTCCAATCGTCCCTGCGCCGGATGATGCGCCGACCGAGAGAGAGGGGCAAAACCTTAGCTCCCAAATCGTTCTCTCCCGATCCCATTGCCGATTAGGGTAGTATCGGGGTTTCAGACGATCTTACCTGATTTAACTACATTTATCTTATATGCCTTATTGACATGTTGAATCCGCCCTTTATACTAAGATCTTGACGCATTTAAGTATATTAGGCTTTCGTTTGGTATTTTTTACTTGCTGTGATATCTTAATATAGAGTGGTATCGGAGTATTAGCCGATACACGCTAGATCTATCTGATCGGCTATGCTATAAACACATATAGTCTCATTATTAATATATATTTCGATCTAAGTGATTTATACTGTCTCGGCATGGCGACCGATCTATCCCAATCACTTGATTTAAGTATATATCGACATAAGGACTATATGTCGTTAATATCTACAGCCGATCGAGTAGATTTAGTTCTTTCTTACTTATTAATGATTGCCGATCGATGCATATATGACATCGGCTCAAAGATAAATAATATGTCATCGGCACCTAGCCAATCGGCTATCGTTTATGGATTTAACCACAGTTTCTTTGTCCTCGTTTCTTGTTGATTGCAGGATCAAATCAACTGGCACGATAGCATACCCGAAGGCGAGTTTTGGACCTGCACTGGAGTTAAGCAGATCTCCCAGGCCTCGTGTTTTTACGTCAACACGCTTTTGGCACGCCCGGTGGGACAGATCAGAAGTCAGAATCACAACAGCAATTTTCCTCATGGCCGAGAAACCGCCAGCATCGCCGTCTTCGGCTGGTAAAGATGGTTCTGCTAAGTCGAAGTTCCCGAGGCTTGGTCTATCTGAGATTAATGATGACAACATCGTACCCGTCACTCCGGATAAGTTGACACCTGAGCAGCAGATGGATCTTGAGGCAATGATGGAGCAAGCACGGAACCAATTCTTGAACTCATTCATGGAGACCCGAAAGGGAACGCTTGTTCAGAAATATAAAGTAAAGGTAATTGCTGATGTTCCTAGGACAGGTTCTTCCAAAGATGGAGAAGTAAAGCAAGCTTCAGATGATGCAGCTCAAACAAGTGATAAAGGTGCTGCAGATGACTCTCAGGGGGTTCAAGGTGATGGCTCTCAAGGGGTTCAAGGTGTTGGCTCTTAGGGGGTTCAAGGTGATGGTTCTCAGGGATTTCAAGGTGGGAATCTTAATCAGGATGGCAATACGGCACAAGGATTTTTCAATAACTTCTAAGATCATGTCGACTATGCTATGCAACACGCTTTGATCAACCAATCTGGAGTGCTAGTCAATACTTTGTCAAATATGGTGAAGTCGATTGTTGATGGCACAATAGCTGAATACCAGGCTACAGGACCGGTTTATTTGCCAGGAGGTGTTTTCCCGAATTATCGGCCCTTAATCACCGATAATCAGCCAGCTGTTAAGTCAGTTCCTCTCAATGCACCATCGGCTCAGCCGACGGCACCAGTATCAGCTCCTGCACCTGCTGTACCATCATCGGCACCAGGTCAATTAGTTAATCCTCAGTTGTTGGTGAGAGAACAGCCACAACATAGTGGACAGAATGTGAATCGGCTAACTCAAGACCAAGTTGCAGTTATGTTCTTACCACCTCAGCCTACTGCTGACCCAATACAACAACAGCCGATTCAACAGACACCACCAAGCCAGCAGGCTTTGCAGTCAACGCAACAGACGCCACCAAGGCAGCTGGTTGTGCAACCGATCCAGCAAACGCCATTAAGGCAGCAGGTTGTTCAACTGATTCAGCAGCAAGGTGTGATAAATGCATCGGCTGGGTTTGCAACATCGGACAATCAGATAAGGCAGCATACTGCGAATCAAGTTGTCCCAGAGCATTTGGTTCATCATGTACGGCCAGACCAAACGGTGATGCCTCAAGTTGTTCCTAAGCATTTGGTGCGCAATATTCAGCCAAACTTTCAAAATTACCAGGGGGCAATTTGAATTATCAGTATCAGTCTCCTTCACCGCAAGTTCAATATCAACAGGGAGGACCGGCTCAATCCCAGTTTGTTTCTCAATACAATCAATTCGAGCCCATGCCACAACAAGCTCAAGGAGTGCCTCAGCAACGACCATGGGCTGATATGATTGCAGATGTAATGAGAGACAGTTTGGACTCAAGCCGAAGGATGCTGGGAATATGTATCGGCACCCATACCCTGAATGGTTTGAAAGGGTACAATTGCCTAACCGATACAAAATTCCGGATTTTTCAAAATTCTCGGGGTAGGACAGTGTTTCGACTTATGAACATGTCAGCCGATTCTTAGCTCAATGTGGCGAGGCATCGGCTACTGACGCCCTGAGGGTTCGGTTGTTTCCTTTGTCTTTGTCTGGATCGGCTTTTACTTGGTTTTCTTCTTTGCCATATGGATCAATTAACAGTTGGGCCGATTTGGAGAAGCAATTCCACAGTTATTTTTATAGTGGGGTTCAGGAGATGAAATTGTCCGATTTGACGGCAATCAAGCAAAGGCATGATGAGCCCGTGAAACATTATATTCAGAGGTTCAGGGAGATGAGGAATAAGTGCTACAGCTTGAGCTTGACTGATGCCCAGTTAGCCGATTTGGCTTTTCAGGGTATGATAGCTCCGATCAGAGAGAAGTTCTCATCTCAAGACTTTGATAGTTTGTCACATCTTGCACAGAAGGTAACCTTGCATGAACAGAGATTTGCAGAAGCCAGGAAGAACTTTAAAAAGGTTAATCATGTTTGTCATTACATATATGGATCGGACGATGATGATGAGGATGACACCAAAATAGCGGTAGCCGAATGGGTTAGAAGCAAGAAAGTTATACCATGCCAATGGGTGAAGAGTTCTGGAAAAGAAGAAAGGTATGACTTTGATATTACCAAGACTGATAAGATTTTTGATTTGCTACTTCGAGAGAAACAGATTCAACTTCCTGCTGGTCATACAATTCCATCGGCTGAAGAATTGGGCAAGAGGAGGTATTGCAAGTGGCATAATTCTGGGTCTCATTCTACCAATGATTGCAAAGTTTTCAGACAGCAGATCCAGTCAGCTATTGAGGGAGGCAAAATTAAATTTGATGATTCCAAGAGGCCGATGAAGGTTGATGGCAATCATTTTCCTGTCAATATGGTGCACACATCTGGCCGAACAACCGATGGAGGAAGAGCTAGAGGCTTTCAGGTGAATTCGGCTAAGATTATCAATAAGTACCAGAAGAAATATGACAAGCAACATGAGAGGCGTTATAAGGAAGATAATGGTGGTTTTGATCCTCATTGGGGTTGTGAGTTCTTTAGATTTTGCTGGAATGAGGGTATGAGGCTGCCATCTATTGAAGACTGTCCTGGGTGTGGTGATATTGCGGAAAGTTCAAGACGATCGTATAATAGAAGCAATCGGCTAAGGCAGACAAGGGTTCCTGTTCATCAAAGGTTGGGCCCAGTAAACCAGGATCATGACAAAGGAGATGATGAGGATAGGAAGACTCAGTGGTGTTCTTTTGGTATTTTTACAAAGAATCAAAAGAGAAGGGTTCAGAAGTTGAGGAATAGAGAACGCTTTCAGGAGTTGAGCAAGAGATCAACCATCGGTTGAAGAAGACGAAGCCAAAATAGGAGTGGCATGTTAAGAGTCAAGTTCCTGTAGCCGATGAAGCAAAGAGACTAGCTAAAGGAAAAAGTGTTGTGACTGTATCGGTTAACATGGTTTTCACGTTGTCTGTTGAATTTGGGGTCAAGCAAGCTGATGTCGATGAAATTGAAGAAGAATCGGCTAAGTTACTTTTATCACTAGAACAAGCAGTCTTCGAGAAGCCGGAAGGAACAGAGAATCGGCATCTTAATCCATTGTATATAAATGGATATGTCAATGGGAAGCCGATGTCCAAGATGATGGTCGATGGTGGGGCTACAGTAAATTTGATGCCTTATGCTATATTTAGAAAATTGGGCAGAAACGTTGAAGATCTCATTAAGACAAACATGGTGCTCAAAGATTTTGGTGGCAATCCATCGGAAACCAAAGGAGTTTTAAATGTGGAGCTGACAGTCGGCAGCAAAACTATCCCTACAACGTTCTTTGTCATCGATGGGAAGGGTTCCTACGGATTGTTGCTTGGAAAGGATTGGATTCATGCCAATTGTTGTATTCCTTCAACCATGCATCAATGCTTGATTTAGTGGCAAGGCGACAAGATTGAAATCGTGCCAGCCGACAGGTCAGTCAACGTTGCCAGTGCCGATTTAGCGCTTTGGGAGATGGATGGTCTCGATTGCTTATCTGGAAAAGTTTGGGATGGAGATTTTCTAAAAGTGTCCGATTCTGATATACAGCCGATTGAAGATGGAGAACCCAAGCTATTATTTTGAGGGCGTCGTGGAGGGTTCAAACGTCTACACCAAGGACACAATGGATGATCTCGATGACAAACAAGGACAGGGTTTCATGTCGGCTGATGATTTGGAAGAAATTGATATAGGTCCAGGTGATCGACCAAAGCCGACATTTATCAGTAAGAACTTATCTCCAGAATTTAGAACCAAATTGATAGAGCTCTTAAAAGAATTCAGACATTGCTTTGCATGGGAGTATTATGAGATGCCTGGACTCAGCCGATCAATTGTTGAACATCGGCTACCTATCAAACCAGGGGTTAGACCACACCAGCAACCTCCGAGAAGATGCAAAGCCGATATGCTCGAACCTGTCAAGGCTGAGATTAAGCGTTTATATGATACTGGTTTTATTCGTCCTTGCCGATATGCTGAGTGGGTTTCTAGTATAGTTCCTGTTATCAAGAAAAACGGCAAGGTTAGGGTGTGCATTGATTTCAGCGATTTGAATAAAGCTACCCCAAAAGACGAGTATCCAATGCCAGTAGCCGATCAGTTAGTTGATGCTGCTTCAGGGCACAAGATATTGAGTTTTATGGATGGAAATGCAGGATATAATCAATTTTTTATGGCTGAGGAAGATATTCATAAGACAGCTTTTAGATGTCTTGGTGCAATCGTCTTATTTGAGTGGGTTGTAATGACTTTTGGCTTGAAAAGTGCTGGAGCCACGTTTCAAAGAGCCATGAATTATATATATCATGATCTGATCGGCTGGTTGATCGAAGTTTATATTGATGATGTGGTTGTTAAATCTGAAGAGATAGAGGACCACATAGCCGATTTGATGAAGGTTTTTGAAAGAACCAGGAAATATGGCTTGAAGATGAATCCAACAAAGTGTGCTTTCGGTGTATCGGCTGGCCAGCTTTTGGGGTTTCTTAGTCATGAGAGGGGAATTGAGATAACTCAAAGGAGTGTTAATGCCATCAAGAAAATTCAGCCTACACAGAATAAAACAGAATTGCAAGAGATGATCGGCAAGATAAATTTTGTTAGAAGGTTTATTTCTAATTTGTCTGGAAGGTTAGAGCCTTTTACACTATTGTTAAGATTGAAAGCCAATCAGAAGTTTACTTGGGGGGCAGAGCAACAGAAAGCTTTGGATAATATTAAGGAATATCTTAGCTCTCCTCCAGTTTTGATTCCTCCGCGGAAAGGGGTACCTTTTAGGTTATATCTATCGGCCGGTGAGAAGTCAATCGGCTCGGTTCTGATTCAGGAGTTGGAAGGGAAGGAAATGGTTGTATTTTACTTAAGTCATCGGCTCTTGGACGCGGAAACGAGATATTCTCCTGTAGAGAAATTGTGCTTGTGCTTATATTTTTCCTGTACAAGATTAAGGCATTATCTATTGTCCAACGAATGCACTGTCATATGCAAAACCGATGTTGTTAAATACATGTTATCGGCTCCAATTTTGAAAGGAAGGGTTGGAAAGTGGATATTCTCTTTAACAGAGTTTAATCTTCGGTATGAGTCACCGAAGGCAGTCAAGGGGCAAGCAATAGCCAATTTTATCGTTGATCATCGTGATGATTTGATCGGCTCGGTTGAAATTGTGCCATGGACTTTATTCTTTGACGGATCAGTATGTACTCGTGGTTGCGGTATCGGCTTAGTGATAATTTCCCCTAGGGGGGCATGCTTTGAGTTTGCTTATACTATTAAATCCTATGCAACCAACAATCAAGCTGAGTATGAGGCAGTTCTCAAAGGGTTGCAGTTACTCAAGGAAGTTGAAGCCAACGCTATTGAAATTATGGGAGATTCTTTGCTAGTTATCAGTCAGTTGGGAGGAGAGTATGAATGCAAAAATGGCACGTTAATGGTTTATAATGAGAAGTGCCTAGAACTGATGAAGGAATTTCGGCTAGTAACTTTGAAGCATGTATCACGAGAGCAAAATACTGAAGCTAATAGTTTGGCCCAAGGGGCATCGGGATATAAGCCGATGATCAAGGATGTTAAAGTTGAGGTTGCTGCATTAATAGCCAATGATTGGAGGTATGATGTGCATCAGTATTTACAGAATCCGTCTCAATCGGCTTCTCAGAAATTGAGATATAAAGCGTTGAAGTATACTTTATTAGATGATGAGCTTTATTATCGGATGATTGATGGGGTGTTGCTTTAAGTGTTTAAGTGCCGATCAGGCTAAGGTTGTAATCGGCGAAGTTCATGAAGGGATTTGTGGCACTCATCAATCGGCTCATAAGATGAAGTGGTTGCTTTGACGTGCAGGGTATTTCTGGCCGACAATGCTGGAGGATTGTTTCAGATATTACAAGGGATGTCAAGATTGTCAAAAATTTGGAGCAATTCATTGGGCACCGGCATCGGCTATGAATCCTATCATTAAACATTGGCCATTTAGAGGTTGGGGAATTGATATGATCGGCATGATTAATCCACCATCGAGTAAGGGGCATAAGTTCATATTGGTAGCAACCGATTATTTTACCAAGTGGGTAGAGGCGATTCCTTTGAAGAAGGTTGATTCTAGGGACGCTATTCAATTTGTTCAAGAGCATATAGTCTATCGATTTGGTATTCCTCAAACCATCACAACCGATCAAGGTTCAATCTTTGTGTCTGATGAGTTTGTTCAGTTTGCCGATAGCATGGGTATTAAATTGTTGAATTCTTCACCATATTATGCACAAGCTAATGGGCAGGCCGAGGCATCTAACTAGAGTTTGATCAAATTGATTAAGAGAAAGATTTCCGATTATCCTCGGCAATTGCATACTCGTTTAGCCGAAGCGTTGTGGTCTTATCGGATGGCTTGTCATGGATCGATTCAAGTCCCTCCTTATAAGCTTGTTTATGGACATGATGCTGTTTTACCATGGGAAGTTAGAATCGGCTCGAGAAGGACGGAGTTGCAAGATGATTTGACAGCCGATGAGTATTATAACCTTATGGCCGATGAAAGGGAGGACTTGGTTCAATCAAGATTGCGAGCCCTTGCAAAGGTTACTAAGGATAAGGAACGAGTTGCTCGGCATTACAACAAGAAAGTGGTACCTAAAACTTTTTCGGAGGGTGAGCTTGTATGGAAGTTGATTTTGCCAATTGGAACTTGGGATAACAAATTCGGCAAGTGGTCGCCGAATTGGGAAGGACCGTTCCGAATCTATAAGGTTGTGTCTAAGGGAGCATACATGTTGCAACGACTCGATGGAGAAGTCTATGGACGAGCGCTAAATGGAAAATATTTGAAGAAATATTACCCAAGTGTTTGGGTTAATGCATGCTCGGCTAGTGTTGCCGATGTATGATAGCCGATGTATTCACATCGCCTTGAGATGGCCGATATTGTTATATCGCCCTTTGTTGTTTTTCATATTGTAATCGGTTGTGGTTTGCCGATGTGCAATGGCCGATATTGTTATATCGCCTTTGGTTGAAGTTATAATTTTATCAATGCTTGACATTGTAAAATTAGGGGGGCACATATATGAAAAATTGCAGATTTTTGAGCAAAATATGGAGTTCTTTTGAATCGGCATAAAAGTTATTGAGATGAGTTAGATACAGAGCCAAAGTTTCTTAGCCGATTACAAAAATTCCTAGAGTCTATTACACAAGATATCACTGAGACAGATAGCGTTGAATAGCCGACACGGCCCGTTGCCTAATTTGTTCAACTTCTTTGATGGCTTGGGCGTCTTGAGCATCGGTTCCAGGGATGACTCTTAGAGACTTGGTCAGGTCAGCGACATTCTTGATAGCCGATTTTAGCCGTGACTTATGTTCTTCAATAGCCTTCGGGAGATCGGCGGTTTCTTGTGCTCCAGATCCAGCTCGGCATTACATTTTTGAAGTTGTGCCAGGAGTTTAATCTTATGAGCTTCGAGCCGATCAATATTGGACTTGATTGGACCCTCAGATAGCTAATCAAGCTTGGACTTTTCTTCATGTACAAGCTGCCGATTAATCTGAATTGTGGCTTCAATATCTTTACGTTCCCGACGTTCGGCTAGTCTTAGCTTGGCTTTCTCTAGCTTAAATTGGTGCTGTTCAAGATAGACGGCTGGAGTAAGGGCATCGGCTAGCTCATCTGGGATTAGAGCTTGAACTTCATGTAGCCGAGTCCTGATCGACCCACAGTCAACCACCAAGCTGTCTAATGACGACGCCTCTAGCCAATGCGAGATATCTTCAAGTGTTTTCTTTACGTCATCAGATAAGGGAGCTAAAGCCTTGCTGCTAGTATCTTCTTCTGTTTCATCAAGATAATCCTTGATGTCAAAAGAAAATAAATCGGCTAGGACCTGCAAGGTGGAAAAATGACGATAGCTAAATATCAGGACAGACTATACAACCGATTTGATATTTTTGAAGGTAAAACTTACTGGGATGGTAGGAGCAGCTGGTTGTTCTTCTTCATCAACATTGTGACTACCTGCAGCCGATGGAGAATGATCACTTGATTCGGTCTGCACAGGAGGAGGAGGTGGCTGCAAAAGAATAAAGTGTTATGAAAGATTGGCTATAACAAAAAGGATTTATGTGATAATCTTACTGGTGGGGCTGGTTTAAGGGTTGCTGCAGCCGATTTCTTCCTCACAGCAGTCTTCTTTTTCTGCAAATACAAGATTAATGATCGATCGGCAATGAATTAACATGACTGCAAAAAGGGATTAATGTAAGTGATTTACCCTTGAGAAATGAGCTGGGGCAGAAGGAGTGGGAGGAGTTCGTTTGGGAGAAGCCGATGGTGTTCTTTCTGTATCGCTCACTTCGGCTGCAGCTTGATCAACATCCTCTTCGATCTCTTCTTCATCCAAAGCTTGCTCAATGGATGAATCTAGGGCTGGCAGGTCATCGGTTGGCTTAGTTTTCTGTGACTTGGTTTTCTTCTTTGGAGCCTGAGCCGATGGGTCTACTGCCAATGACCTGGTTTTCCTCTTTTTTCCGGCATCGGCTGATTCTCTTATGAGCCCTTGAAGAAGAGTTGAAGTCTTGGGGGCATTATAGCCGATGACAGGAGGAGATGGTCCACCTCCATTAGGAATGAGACCCGGAGCATATTCAATGTCTCTGCCACTATTACTTTTGCGAGTGGGAGAGGATTCTGTTGTCTACAAGATGAGAAGAAGATTAATCATGTTTCAAATCGGCTAATAATTGTTCAAACTTGACAAGGGTAAAGATTTACCTGAGGAATAACATCGGGGAACAGATCTGTCATATACATAGAAGCTGGTTGATGGAAGATATGTTTTTTCCATTCACCCCACCATCTGTCAAAGTTCTTGCTCCTGAACCTTGCCAGTTCTATGTTCTCGATGTTGCCCAAGGGAGGTCCTGGGATGTTGAGTAACTGATCCATCATCAGAGTTGATGAAATTTCTCCTCGACATTGGATTTTATCAGCAAAGAACAGGCCAATTGGTAGCTGTCCCATTCCAAACTGTCTGGCAGAGCTCATCGGATGGTAGAATTCATAAGAAACTTGTATATTTCTTCCTTGATGAATACCAACATGAAGGATGTATGGGTTGATTGAAGTTGAGAAAACTTCTCCAGATTTCTGCTATCTCTCATGATTGATGTCTTCAAATCTGAAGTCCGATGGGAGATCCAAGTCGGCAGAATTCTCATAGAAGAACCAGACACGGGCGTCTTTTTGAAAGTTTTCATAAAAGCTGCAGAACCAGTCCTTGAGCAGCTCAGCCGATAACTTTGCTCCTGAATCGGCTGGTGTGGATGCATATTCCCCATAGGACATACACCTGCGGTGGGTGCGTTCTTCTCCATCATCATCAGCAATCGGCTCTAGTCTTGGAAATTCGGCTTCTGTCATAGATGGCCGATTAATGGCTTTCATAACTACCAGATTTAGCCAAGATTGCAATAACCACCATGGTCCTCCTGCTCCAACCACTGAGCCGACAGAAATTTTAGACGATGCATTGTTCAGTGTTTGATATAGGTAGCCGAGAAGGATTTTGCCTAGAGGAAATTGCCTTTTTGATTCTAGGGCTTCGGCTAAAAATTGCTAGTTGGTTGTAGGGCCGCAACTTGATCCACAGAAAAGGAATTTCTCAAGCCACATCAGGAGGAAGGCCACATGTTCTCGAGGAGTGACAGACCCTTGGCCCATATATGCTGCCACATAACCAGACCAACCACCTATGCTTTTGGTTCTGAAATCGAATTGGTTCTTAGTGTTCAAACTCATAGGGTTAGCCGATGAAGTCACATCTAATCCAGTGATCATGGTGATGTCGATCAGAGTTGGGGTCATCGGCCCTTGGTTGAACAAAAAGGCATTAATGGCATTGGACCAAAAATAGGTGGCGGCAGCCATTAGGGGCTCATCCTTAGCTGAATTGGCTATAGTGAGGGCGAGTGCCTGGCCGATTCCAATATCATCCCAATGAACCTGCTTGCTAGCCGATACGCGCTTATACCATGTAGTCCAGCTTTTCTCAGGGGAGGTTTTCTCGAGGGATGGCCAAGATTTGAAGGTGTTCTTCCAATGGCTCAGATTAGGGTTTGCTAATCTAAAGGGGATTCTATTGGTTTCTGCAATGATGAATTCAGTAGGGTCGGAATCACCAATTGGACCAAGGAAATAGTGGTTCTCATGCGACAGACTTGGAATTGCACAGATTGGACAGATGCTATGGATGCAAACAAGAATAGAGAAGAAGAAAACAATATGAGGCAGGAGAAAACCAATATGTTGCAAAAGAAAGAGATCTAGCCAATGGATACTTACCTCTGCATACTCAGCCGATGGCGCGACAGATGGACTGGCGGAGGTCGACATCGCCACGAGCGGAAACTTGGCCGGGGAGGAGATCGCCTTGAAATCACTATATAGTCTTTCTTGTTCCACTTGCAAGGCAAGGAAAAAAATGTCAGTTTCGTTATTACAACCTTATTTTTTTATGTCAAAGACAAAAAGCTACGTGCAAATTCTTATTGGATCTCGGTTGTTCTTAACAGCGATGGCTATTATTTTTTATGTTCATTTAAGTCTTCAGGTAGCACCACCAGATCTTCAACAAGGTGGAAATTCTCATATTTCGTATGTACGGTCTAAATTATTTTCCTTAGATACAATTACTACAATAGTTTACTATTATAACAATAAGTAAAAATAATATGTAAGATGGCTTAAACAACATAAGCTTACATAAACATTAGGTGATGTGATTTGAATTTAAAATAGTATGTAGATAATGATTCAAATTTAAAAATAAGATGATGTGGCTCTATGAGAGAACAAAATATGGAAAATAATTTAGACCGTACATCTAAGGGCTAAAAAAATTGAGATGATATGGCTTAATGAGATAATAAAAGAGGAGTGTGACACCCTGAAAATTCGAACAACGAAAAATCAAAACTCCAAAAATATGGGCCTTCAAAAAACTTTTTCAATAAATTGCATCATGCCGATTCTCTTCGCCTATTTCATTGGAATTTGGTTTCGAAGTTTATCAGTCGTGAATAGGGGATAAATAATTAGGAATAAAACCTAAAATTAGGTTGGCAAAAGAAATAATCAAGATATAATTTAAAATAAAGATTAGGTGAGGATAGAAATAAATAAAATATTATCGCGACCATATTTGTATCAATTAAATTTAAATGCGATGGAATAAGAATTAACTCTAATTAAATTCAAGTAAATTATGTAAAAATAAAAATAACACATATTGAGTAAACTTCATTTATGCAAGATTTAGAATTTATAGAATCAAATTTATATGGGAAATAAACTAACATCGGGATAAATAGGAAAATACACTGTTCATTGCACCCTAGCCCTAACCCCTCCTCTGCCGCGCGCTCTGGCCGCCCTGAGCCCCGCGCGCCGTCACCATTGCTGCCGCCGCGCGCCGTCGCCATCGCCGCCGCCGCGCCGCGCCGTCGTCGTGTCGCCTCGTGCCTCGCGCCCGCGCGCCGCTCGCTTGTCCCGTCGCTGCGTCGCGAGCCTGCCGCCTCGCGCCCCGCGCCACTGCCGCGCGCCGTCGCGTCCCGTCGTCGCTCCGAGCCGCGCGCCGCCGCTGCTGCGCCGTCGCCGTCGCCATCCCACTGCCGCGCCGCGCGTGCCGCCGTCACCTCGAGCCCCGCCCCTCCGTCATGTCGCCCGTCCCGTCGCCGCGCGCCCGTCTCCTCGCCGCCTCGCGCCCCGCGCCGCCGCGCCGCCGTCGCTTCACCCCCCCTCCTTCTCTCCCTTTTCCCCCTCTCTCCCCTATAAAAACCCCACCTTCCCCATTCTCCCCACTCCATTCCCTCCTCCTCCCCTCTACCCTCACCACCGCGCCATCGTTCTCGTACTGCCGCGCCGCCGCCTTCGTGCCGCTGCGCCGCTGCCTTTGTGCCGCCGTCCTCAGTGCCGCCGCACCACACCGTGTGCCGCGCCGGGGCTTGCGCCGCCGTCGCCGTCGTCGCCGCCGACCGCCGCTGTCGGTAAGCCGCCGCCTTCCCCCCCCCCCTTGCGTCCACCGCCGTCGCCGCCGGGTGGGCCAAAAGCCGAGAGAGAGAGGAAGGGAGAAAGAAGCCGGGAGGGAGAGAGAGAAAAGAAGAGAGGAAGGGAGAAAGGAGCCGGGAGAGAGAAAAGAGAGAAGAGAGAAAAAAGGAAAAAGAAAAGAAAACGAAAGGAAGGAAAAAGAAAAAGAAAGGGAGAAAAAGAAAAGGGAAATAAATAGGAAATTAGGAGGAGATTTAGGATATTTAAAATATTAGGAATTAACTATAGGATTAACTAAAGTGTAGTATTTGCAAAATAATACTATAATCATAGATTATTATAAATTATTCTTGATAATTTCTATAAGAAATCAATTCGCGGTAGTAATTTAGATGTAATTTCTTATAGATTATTATAGATTATTTTTGGTAATCTCTATAAGTAATCAATTTGCGGTAGGAATTTAGATTTATTTAAGAACTAAAATAAAGGTGTTGAATTTTTAGGAAAATTTCTTAGGAGACACAAAATGTCTTAGGTTGAGGAATAGTTCTATTTCGCGAATAATATAGTGGATATAACAATCGCCTCTCGTGCTCGCTTTTCGATTTGGTCTTTATTAGATTTTATTTGAATTCTAGTGGAATTCAAATCAATTCTTTGCACGTACTTGTAGAGCCTGAGGGAGTTGCGGATCCGAGTGAAGGCCAAGACCCGCTAGACTTTGAGCAAGGCAAGTCATCACTATTCTTTGAACATGTTGATCCCAATTGCGAAATTGTTTTGTTTACAAATAAAATTACATGCAATGATGAACATCCTACTTGTGATTATGCCATGCCTTGATTGTTGTCTACCCTTAAAATCTTTGTAACCATGATTACGTATGAGTCCCTAGTCAATTATGACGATTGCTTAGAAATGCTATTCTAGAATCTTGCATACTCATATTTGTCAAATGCTATATGCTTGGGCAATTACCTTTGGGAAGGTAATTGAGATGCAGCATGTGGAGACATGAGCGTCACATTGCCATGATGTTGATGACATGATTTGTGAAAGGAGAAATAAAATTAAACAACTATTTTCGACTAGGGCGGACGGAGGATTTGGGTGGTGTCCGGAAAAGGCTAGTGCCGTCCCTGGTCAATTAAGGACCGAGCCATGAAGTTAAGCATGAAACGACCCCCGTACAACCGCACTTCTCGTATGGGTATAGACCTAGTGGAATAGATAGCTGAGCAGAGGCAGTATCCATGCATAGTGGTTTCTTGATATGTGAGGCAGGGGCTCTACGGTGGGGCAGCCATTGGTAGGACAGCGAAGCGGGTGTCTACAATGGTATCGCCATCGGTAGGACTGCCATGTGAGAATCTAAACATAATTATAACCTAATGCATGTGTGAGTCTTCCTTTCCCGGGTGCGCCAGAACTCCTCTCACTGCTAGAAACCGTGTACGCCTAGAGTGCATGAGGATGTAAAGTTCATGGAGCGGGTACTGCCAATGCGAGGTTATCGAAAAGCTTTGCCGTGACGCGTCTCATGTGTTGGGACGAGGCTCATGTGTTGGGCAGTCGCGGAGTGTGGGTAACGTGTACATCCACTGAAGTGTGAGTAAACCGAATCTATTCAAATAGCCATGCTCACGGTTATTGAGCACCGGGACATGTATTACACTTGGCTAGACTCTAAATTCTTAACTTGTATGGGATGGGATATTGCATGATGATTTTTATGCTGTTGGAGCCACTTCCTGAGAGACAGGAAGGTGGACGTCCTCAGAAAACCATGACGACTCAATGGCGGGAAGCTATCCTTGGGATCACAATGGATGGTGGACAGAACCGTCATTGTTTAATATGAACACTGGTACTAAAATTTGGTCAGTCTATGCTAGGTCTTAGGCTTGTGAAAAGAATTACAAAACTTGCTTTGCGCAAAAGAACCATAGCCATTCCTTGAAATACTCCTATCATGTGCATTGTTGCTGTGGTGGCTTGTTGAGTACGGTTGGTACTCACCCTTGCAATATATACACTTAATCAGAGGCCGGAGATGAAGTTTCGGAGGATCCCTATGCCTATTACCAGGAGGGTGATGAAGACGATGGCGCTCAGTAGGTCTTAGTTACGGTTGTTGCCTGTGGCAATGGTGTGCCGCTGGCTTAACTCCGCTGCCTTATCTACTTCTGCTTTTGGAATGTATTCCGGACCGCTCGGTTCGATAATCTAAGACTATGCCGGCGGGCTTATGATGTAATAATTCGCACTAGACTCTTGTGTGTGTGCATTTGGTATTTCAGCTATGAACTCGTGTGTACCAGACTACTTGATCTAGGGAAATGGTACTGTTTACACGATTGATTCCTGTTATAAAAACGGGGGTCCACAAGGAGAGATAATTGGAACCATAGATTAATCATCTAAGGACTAAAAACAATTGATGATATATGACTTAATGAGAGAAGAGAAAAATAATGATGAACTATATAGGTATATAGGATATTTAAAAAATGATGGAGAGATATATTGAAATATTATGTGAATTATGTGGGATAATTTAACATGCTTATATTTTAAATCTCTAAAATTTAATAAATTATTAAATTATAAATAATGTACTCCCTCCATCTATTTTTGATAGACATATTTCCAAATCTGAAAATTTTATTTTTCATAGGCATATTTCAATCCAACAACATATCCTCTTAATGACTTTCTCAAATTTAATGCTTCACTCTCCATTTTTTCACACAAGATTGGCTACATGGGTATCGAGAAGTGTAAATGTTAATGGATCGCTTGTTTACGAGGAATAACTAGTAGCATGTTTAAATGGATGATAAGTAGAATTACTTATCCTTGATCTGTGTGCCAAGATAAAATATGACTATCAAAAGTAGATGTTGGGAGTAGCACAATATCATCCATTTAAACATGCTACTAGTTATTCCTCGTAAACAAGCGATCCATTAATATTTACACGTATCGATGCCCATGTAGCCAATCTTGTGTGGAAAAATGAAGAGTCACGCATTAAATCCGAGAAAGTCATTAAGATGATAGGTTATTGGATTGAAATATACTATCAAAAATAAAATTTTCAGATTTAGAAATTGTTGATGTGAAAACACGAGGCCTGGGAGATCTTCTTAACTCCAGTGCAGGTCCAAAATTCGCCTTCGGGTATGCTAGCGTGCCAGTTGATTTGATCCTGCAATCAACAAGAAACGAGGACAAAGAAACCGTGGTTAAATCCATAACCGATAGCTGATCGGCTAGGTGCCGATGACATATCATTTATCTTTGAGCCGATGTCATATATGCATCGATCGGCAATCATTAATAAGTAAGAAAGAACTAAATCTACTCGATCGGCTGTAGATATTAACGACATATAGTCCTTATGTCGATATATACTTAAATCAAGTGATTGGGATAGATCGGTCGCCATGCCGAGACAGTATAAATCACTTAGATCGAAATATATATTAATAATGAGACTATATGTGTTTATAGCATAGCCGATCAGATAGATCTAGCGTGTATCGGCTAATACTCCGATACCACTCTATATTAAGATATCACAGCAAGTAAAATATACCAAACGAAAGCCTAATATACTTAAATGCGTCAAGATCTTAGTACAAAGGGCGGATTCAACATGTCAATAAGGCATATAAGATAAATGTAGTTAAATCAGGTAAGATCGGCTGAAACCCCGATACTACCCTAATCGACAACCAAAGCCAGGCTAGAGATTGAGATTCTAATCACGACTCATAAGATCAAACTCAACTAATGCAGCTATAAGTATGAAAAGAAGGACAATATCTAGACAATCAAGCCGTTGGATGTATCATAGAGTGGTGGATATCTTATATAATCTAAGCCAACATCGATATTTAACCTAATCGGCTACATTCTACTGACAGATGTTAGCCGATTGTAGGTTAGATAGCGATATTGCCAAAGATTATGTGAGATATATGATAACTTTGACGAATTACATAAACAAGCTTAGAGTGTCATAAAGATGGAAGCACTAATCCCGAGAACGCAAGCCGCCATAACAAGTTTTACCTCTTGTTGATGATCGAAACCGATGCAGCTCAACCCGAAAGCAAGAACTCATCGAAACAAAACGAAAGTAAAGAGGGTGGCGATGCGCCGAGATTGTATTGAACGTGTGTTAGTTTGATTACATGGGGCTCGGGGTCTATTTATACCCGAGAATTACAAAATATGTCCATGTCGGACACGACTCATATCTCTAACAAACTCTAAGATACCATAAGTCTTCGCGTCAGACTTTTGCCAAACATATCTCTAAAGAAATTACATAAAATATCCTAATTAACAGATACAATTGCCTCCTCAGGACTCTATCCATGTGTGGCAATCATCATGAAGCACATCAACCTAAACCGACAACATATGCTGTGTCATATCGTCGGACTCGGCTCAATCGGCTAACCTCGTCCGACTCGAACTCTGCCGATCTTAGTCGTAGCCGATTCGGACTTCAGCCGACCCTCACTCTGTTTACGGGACGATTTACATCTCGAGTTCCATCTCGGTTTCTTCTTTATCTCTGATCCTTGGATTACCAAATTTGGTCGTTAACACAAATATGCCTATCAAAAGTAGATGGAGGGAGTAATTGTTAGTGGATGATGACATGACATATTTGCATGCTAAGTTTTAAAAATTAGTGGGCTATAAAGTATAGTAAGAGAGGATATCATTAAGAGGCTACATTGATTGTATATTTTTTTCTTAAAAAAAGTAGTCATATTTGAAAGAGCATCTATGCCTCTAGTTGGTTTTGGTTTATTGATGACAAACGATTATGGGACTAATGCACTTATTGAGTGTATAAGCAAGTGATTAGTCCGATGAAGAAGCTAGGAAATGGACTTATCGATGGATGAGAATTAAAGAGAAGATATTGAAGATGCGGGTATGACGTGACTATCTATGGCAAGACGGTGAAGCGCAAGCGACGCTCAGCTGCGATGGACCATGCGGTGGTGAAGGGCAAGCAAGGGGCTTGGTGCTGACGAATCTAAACCGGTGGTGAAGGGCGAGTGAAGAATGTGTCGTGATGAACCGTGTGTCGATGTAAAAACACGAGGCCTGGGAGATCTGCTTAACTCCAGTGCAGGTCCAAAACTCGCCTTTGGGTGTATGAGCGTGCCAGTTGATTTGATTCTGCAATGAACAAGAACAAAGACAAAGAAACCGTGGTTAAATCCATAAACGATAGCCGATCGGCTAAGTGCCGATGACATATCATTTATCTTTGAGCCGATGTCATATTTGAATCGATCGGCAATCATGAATAAATAAGAACGAACTAAATCTACTCGATCGGCTGTAGATATTAACAGTATATAATCCTTATGTCGATATATAATTAAATCAAGTGATTGGGATAGATCGGTCGCCATGCTGAGACAGTATAAATCACTTAGATTGAAATATATATTAACAACAAGATTATATACGTTCGTAACATAACCGATCAAATAGATCTAGCATGTATCGGCTAATACTCCGATACCACTCTATATTAAGATATTAAAGCAAGTAAAATATGTCAAACATAAGCCTAACATATCTAATTACGACAAGATCTTAATGTAAAGGGCAGATTTAACATGCCAATCAAGCATATAATATATAAAGTAGTTAAATCAGGTAAGATCGGCTGAAACCCCGATGCTACCCTAATCGACAACCAGAAAACAGGCTAGAGATTGAGATTCTAAGCACGACATAGTAGATCAAACTTAACTGATGTAGCATTAAGTATGAAAAGAAGAACAATATCTAGACAATCAAGCCGCTAGATGTTTCATAGAGTGGTGGATATCCTATATAATCTAAGCCAACGTCGCTATTTAACCTAATCGGCTGCTTTCTACTGATAGATGTTAGCCGATTGTAGGTTAGATAACGATATTGCCGGAGATTTTGTAAGATATATGATAACTCAACGAATTACATAAACAAGATTAGAGTATCATGAAGATGGAAGCACTAATCCTGAGAACGCAAGCCGCCATAACAAGTTTTACCTCTTGTTGAAGATCAGAACTGATACAGCTCAACCCGAAAGCAAGAACTCGTTGAAATAAAATGAAAGTAAAAAGGGTGGCGATGCGCCGAGATTGTATTGAACGTGTGTTAATTTGATTACATGGGGCTCGGGTTTATTTATACCCGAGAATTACAAAATATGTCCATATCGGACATGACTCTTATCTCTAACAAACTCTAAGATATCATAAGTCTTTGCGGCAGACTTTTGCTCAAACATATCTCTAAGGAAATTACGTAAAATATCCTAATTAATAGATACAATTGCCTTCTCAGGACTCTATCCATGCGTGGCAATCATCATGAAGCACGTCAACCTAACCCGACAACATATGCCGTGCCATATTGTCAGATTCGACTCAATCGGCTAATCCCGTCCGACTCGAATTCTGCTGACATTAGTCGTAACCGATTCGGACTTCAGCCAATCCTCACTCTGTTTCCAGGACTATTTCCACCTCGAATTCCATCTCGATTTCTTCTTTATCTCCGATCCTTGGATTATCAAATTTGGTCATTAACACCGTGTGAGGCCATTCGAAGCCACGGATTATCCGCATTAGTCATTTGAGAAATGGAAGATGAAATGTCAAAGATCAAGAAGATGAGATCTTCCCGATGATCAAATGACCTTGACGTTGGTAACCCTCCAAGTGAAGAAACAATATGGTGTGAAGGTACTCCTATTGGTATAACTTTGCTTTTTAAATTTGAGTTTAGGATGCCGTACTATTAAGAGGGATACCACATGCATATAATTGGTTGAATACTAGTGCTCAAAATGCTTCATCTTTGTGTGAGTTGAAAAACCTAAGCCAAAATTTCAATCCCCAGTTGTTTCTTTTGTCACAACACTTACACCGGGTTTCTTTGCAAGTTTTTCGACATCTCTTGATGGTTTTGGACCATGTTTTATGTTAGGTTTGATAGCCCATGAAACTAGCTTTCCATATAGTCCAAGATCTTCGAAATCGGAGTTCGGAGTAAAAAAGTTATTGCATTTTTACTTGAGCAACATCAGACTATCAGATTTGAAATCAGACTATCCGATGTATCGGACTATCCGATTTTTCACAGAACTTCACTCTCTGTCTTGATTTGAAAAAATCCTATCAAGTGAGTTTTTCTAAGTATCGAAGTATCCGATGTCGGATCAGAAAGTCCGATGATACAAAGACTCCGAAATTTCATGGAACTTGAGTCTCTGTTTAAGGACAAAGTTTTTGCTTCTAAAATATCGGATACTTTGATTTAACATCAAATAGTCCGATGTCTCGGAAAGACCGAAATTTTATGGAACTTTGTTCTCTGTTTCTCATTGCCTTGGAGGTTTAAAATATCGGACTATCTGATCTTGTATCGTACTATCCGACGTGGGCTGAAAGATTCCCCTCTAACGGTCACATTTTGGGGGGATCTATATAAACCCCCCACCAACCCTTTTCTAGGGTTGCCCAAACTGATTTCATCCCAATCTTGCTTTGTGTTGAGCTTTGTGCTAAGTGCTTTGGATTTTTGAACTCTCTCCCTCTCTATCTCAAATCCCCCTTGTTCTTTGTGACTTGGATCTTTGTGTGTGGATTTGGAGTTTGAGAGTCTAGTGTGTGTTTCTCTTTATCTTGAGCACTAGGATTTGTCCAAGAGTTGTGTGGTGTTTATTACTCTTGGAGGTTGAGAACTCCTAGATGGCTAGGTGTCGTTCTTGGGCCGCCGATCTACGTGTGGTTGGCCAAGAGAAGTTTATGAAGGCCAGATCTCGCCTCCGCAAGGAAAGAGATACCCTTATTGGAAGGAGGAGTGCATTTGTGCAACCTCACGAGGATAGGGTTGAAAAAGACCCGGCTCTTTGCGAGCCCCTCAATGGAGACTAGAATCCCCTCAAGGATTTGAACTCCGGGAAATACATCATCACATAAACCTCGGTGATATGCTCACTCTCTTTGCCTTCTTGTTATATTGCTTTGTGCCATGCTAATCTTATTGTGGGTTGTGCTCACCTCTTTGCTTGTGGATTGGATCTAGAGCTTTTAAGTTGTTGCATGTTTGGTTGTTGTTGTGCAGGTTAGATAGTCTGATCTCAGTTCAGATAATCTGATCACATAGGACTATCCAACTTGATATCAGACAATCCAACCCTGTTTTGTTTTAGCTTCCGCATTTATTTCTAAAACGCCTATTCACACCCCCCCCTCTAGGCGACATCAAGGTCCTTTCAATATGCATTGGTTGTGAAGTAGTCATAAGGCGAGCCAATTTTGGACATAAACTGTGGTTGCGAAGTACTTCCTCCATTTCATATTATAAGACTTTCTAGCATTGCCCACATTCATATACATTAATGAATCTAGACATATATGTGTGCCTAGATTCATTAACATCTATATGAATATGGGCAATGCTAGAAAGTCTTATAACATGAAACGGAGGTAGTAGTAGGGAAGTAGTAGTAATAATATAGTAGTAAGATGGAAAAAAGTCTACCCTTAACTAAAGCCCAAGAGCAAGTTTAATAGTATAGTCAATTATTAGCTCCAAACCTTATATAGCCAATATAATAGACCATTCATACAATAGTTACCCGTAAATTTGTACTATATCATTAATACATGGCCTCATCTCTCTTACACACACAACGTTTAGAAGTTTGTGCTACCGTTGGCTACAAATCTGTAGCCCGCTTTTCTTCTCTCTACTCTCTTATTTCCTCCACATGTGCTTATAGCTTATTTGTAGCCATACTTGCTCTAAAGGGGCGAGTTGCATTCACTAGATAAATTTTAAATAAATTTAATGAAAAAAAATATTATAAAGCATGACCCACAAAAGTAACTATTTCTCCACCTCTCTCGTTCACACCACCTAGTCCGCCGCCGCCGCCCTCCCAAGTCATGGTCACGGCATTGTGATTATGGAATGTGGGCACGACTGTGGTTAGGGAGGAAGGCGTCGCCGCCAATAGAGGAGAAGAAGAACCGGAGCTCATGAAGGTGGGGGAGGTAGTCCCAGCCATAGTCGACGAAGAAGTGGTTGGCCGCATTGGCTCAGGCGAATACAAGGGTGGGGGCACCTTGGGCTTGAGCGGCTTAGCCTCATAATTCCACTGAAATCTCACCAGAAAAAATAGTGAAAATTCATGTGTCTAACTTTGAACACATTACTTAGCCCTAGACTTAGCCAATCTCTGACTCCGCCCCTACGCCAGTAGAGGCAAAACATGGCAACAATGTCCCCGTCGCATGGTGGCTACTGGGTGCTCGCCACATGGTGGGGGGAGCCGCTGCTGTGGCTATGGCAGCCCTTTCGGGCAGGAGGTGGAGCAGGCCCCCTAGGTCACCTCCTTGAGATCAGTGGTGGTCTGGGACGGATACGTGGATGGGCGGCTATGGAGGAGAGAGGAGATGAGGTGACGTTGCATGAGCTCGGTGAGGGCGAAGCCGCTGCCTACGTTGCTCGGGGGAGAGGATAGAGAGGAGACTAGGCAGCCGCTCGAGCTTAGTGTTGGCATCGCCGCTGCTCGGAAGGTGACGACTTGTCGATGCCTCGATTCATCTTTAATTTCGATAGTCACCGCCCTGTAAACTATTGGGCGCCTCGCATCAAACTATTGTTGCTATTGACAGTTGCAATACGGGGGAGCCGTGACAGCGGAGAGACGGGCGCAAGGCGGTAGGGCCGACGTCCGCCTTCCCACGGACACCTGACGGTGAGCTCATGCTAGGACAAATCAACGTTAGGTGAAGGTGGGAGTGCCACCATCCTCTCCTTCCTTCACCATCAACGCGGCGCCGCCATCCTTTGTCTCTTGCCGACTCGTCTATTAAGGAAGGGCGGTTGACGAGCTTGGAACGGGAGGCTGGAGGAGGAGAGATAAAGAAGTGAGCGATTAAATGTCACTGATATGTGGGGGGCCACTATTACTTTTTTTTAGAAAAAACATTTTACTTATTATTAGAATGTCCCACGTAGATGCCACATGGGTTGAAGATGAAGTCAACCCTCAGTACTGTCCCTTAGGGCTATATTTACTTTGGTTTTGGAAGACGTGGGATTTTGCTGTCGAGGGACGTGCAATTAGATAGGGATGTAAAGTGGACTTGTCCTAATTAAGATCGAAGCCGAAAGTTCCTTGGCCCAGTAGATGTGCTTAGGACACGTCCCTTTCTAATTACGGCCCGTTCCGTGGTGACCGACTCCGATCCGAGGCGAGACGCGACGCGAGAGAGATCCGATCCGAGTAGAAGAAGACAGAAGAGGGAGATGGAAGGGGGAAAAACACAGGAAACCCTAGCTTAGCAGTACCACGCACCCACGCGGGCTCCGTCAAATTTCATCCAAAAAAAAAAGTGTTTCCGCCCGCGCGGCGGCTTCCCTGAGAGAGATCGATCGATCGGATATCCTTGTGGATTACTATTAATTGTTGCATGGCAACGAGGAGAGGGGATCGAAGAAAGAAGAAGAGTAGTACTAGTACTAGTGACGGCGGGGAGAGGATGATGAGGGATTTATTGATGATGCAGCGATTGGAGGTGGAAGAAGAAGAAGAAGAAGAATCCCAAGCGGAGGATTATGAGATTGTGATGTTCCGCCGCGTCTGGACAAGATGGCACGGTCGTAACTTTGGCTCCTTCGACGATACCAGTCAGTATCTACATCTTCTTCTCCTCTCTTCCAACTCCAAAACACAAGATTAATTAATTTCTATTCTAGCGATTAATAATCCTTATTAGTTAACAATAATCGATCCTATGTGCAGCTTATCCGGCCATGCGTTACACGTTTGGACGCATCCCGAAATCAAGTTTTGCTGGCTGCGACAACGGATTGCAGATCTTCTCAATCAAACTCCTCCTCCGCAACAGACCATCAGCTCCAGTGGCCACTTCATGTCTATGGCCTCGTCGCTACCAGGGACTCTCTTGATCCTAGGCGCAACCTTCTCTTTAATCGCACTAGAGACAACTGCCAAATCCTTACTCAACAGGTATATATTATTAACCTCTTCTTCTTAATTCGAGTCCATTAAGAGGTTGATTGACTAGCTCATATATATGCTCTTAATTGCAGGATCCCTTTCTAGTGCTAACAGGACCGTCTCGCGCAATTGTCTTAATTGATCCTGTTCAATTTGAGGTTCAGCTCAAAGCAAAGTCCAATAACAACACCCTGCATGATCATCCTGACCAAGATCAAATTGTTAACTTTGGAGTGGTGGATTCTGGCTATCTTCCAGGCCCAACGAGGCATTGCATCGGCAAGCGGAGTGAGGTCGAGTTCACAATCTCAGTGCTTGATCGATCAATTGAGGCCACTATCATCAGCGTCCAGCTTGTTGGTGGCTCGTCATGGCCGGATCATCTCCAAGGAAAGCTTGTTTCCCGTACGGCCAGTGCAATTCATCAAGAAATCGTGCTACTTGATTCTCAAAAACAACAAGATGGAAAAATGCCTATCGATGATGGCGGCTTCATTCAGCTTTCAAGGCGTGTTGTTTCGGTAGAACTGGCTGGCCAACTCATAGTTCAAGTGCTGGCTTTCAATTCCCAGCAGCAAGTAGTTGACAATGACAACGACAACAAGAAGGATGAGATTGTTGCAAAACACGAGATTGTTTTTGATCCTAAGGAAGCTTCATTGAGTGTGGAGACGTGTGAGCTACAACTAGGAGGAGGAGGAGGAGGCCCATGTAAGCTTCAAATCTCTGTTGCTTGGTCTCTGGTCGATAGGCTTCCCCCTGTTGGCTATTTCTAACTTACCCATTTCGATCGCTGCCATTCCAAATTACTATCATGCTAGCTAGTATCTCTATTCAGACAATCATATATATATTTGAGACATATATAGTTCCAATTAATCTTATAAAAAAACTGGCTAATATGGCTATTCGGGTATCGCCCCTGTTTGATTTGGCTCATGATGGTTTGCGTATTTTGGGGGTGGAATTTCACGAATCTGATTCCCGATGTTGGGTTTGTTTTGAGTTTTTGCGTCTGAGCTCCGCGTTCATGGGGCGATTAAGGGCAAATGCTGCGTACCTGTCTCTCTGGTTCGTTAACAAATTTTCTCTTTCCTACAAAGGCCAGGTACAAGTAATTATTCAAAGAAAAAATGAAGGAAATAACATGTATAATTAGCTGTTGATGGGTAATTGGGTAGAGATCTGTTTGAACCAGAATAAAGATGATGATCACCAAAGTAAAGGTTGGTGACATGGCATGTATGTAATATATGAGTATATATTGTGAGATGCAAAGAAGATCTGGGAATCGCATTTTGTGTACAATAAGTTGTTCAAGTGAGTCCAATCTTTGAGTGATGTTCTGTGTTACATCACTCTTGGAGTGTTATGTAATTGTTCTTCACATCAAGGCACAAGTAGTCTCTGACATGAGGTTCCTTTTTCCGTAAATTTGATTTGCTCACTGCTACTTAGCTATACAGGGTGAAGAAAGAAGTGCGAAATTTCCGAATAAAAACAATTTGTGCTTGATTGCATAGTGTGGATATGGCCCAAGCTCTTTGGACTGTTGGTCTGGAAAATGAATAAGTCCCAATAGTTCAGGTGTTGGACTGACGGGATTGGGTTAAATTAATGCCTCCTTACATACATAAAGGAACCTAATGGTTACTGTTTGTGACTTTTTAAGTTCCACATAATTATTTAGATGTTCTATAGTTCAGGTGTTAGAGCAGTGTGATGATAATGTAGGGTGAGTCATATTATTTTTTCCTCTACTGAAGTGCAATTTCTAAGATAGTTTCACGCTGCATCCTTTCTTTTTAATTTTCATGCAACCCAGTTTAAGAACCAATTTTAAGAAAGTCATAAAGTTGTTTTGGTTTCAAAATGGTCTGTAGTTCTGTAGAAAGCTTTTTTTTTGGTGATGCTACAGCAGTAACAGTAACTAGTCTTCCTCACAAGCAAAAGCTATATTAGACTTTGAGGCACAATTTGTACCCGTGGGCTTAATTTTTAAATGCTGCACTCCTTTTCGGACAAATGGAGTTGCATAAACACTGATCGAGGCATGGAATGTCATAGTTTACATATTTGAGATTTGGCACAAGCGTTCAGTGTGAACGTTGCAGCCAGGATTCGATTCCTGAACTCCTCACTTTTCGCCTGGATTAAATGAAGGGATGAAAATATGTGGCTCTTCTTATCTTAATTCCATTGGATGGCTAGCTCCTAGCCATCGCAACAATACTTGTGTAGCTGAATCAGTAATGCACCATAACGATGGTGAATGCAAGATTTTAAATTGGAAAAACTCATCCTCTCACAACCTACAACATCTAATTAGCTTTGTTTCCCTGTACGTGGTTTCTTTAGATAATTTAGCTCTGTTCTCGGCTATTCAGTTATGATATTCTATGGGTCTCCCCATAGTCGAGTCCTCTCGTAGGTTGGCCTTTTTGCTTTCTTAGTTGGTCGGTGTCTTGGTCATGGAGGCTAGGCATGCAGGCGGTGAATTTAGTGGCGGTGGTTGTCAGAGGTGGTCGGGAGCCAGTGCCCTGAATCGACGGTCTTGGAGACAGCGGTCAGGAGCTGGCACCCCGAATCGACGGTCTCGGCAGTGACAACAGCGGGAGCCAACGCCCCTCCTATTTGACGGTCTCCTTGACGGCAACAGTCAGGTGGTGGCGCCACTAGTAAAAAACAATTTTTCTAGATGGGCGACAGAGTCAGACGGGGGGCGACGAAGGCTTTCGTGGCTGCTCGGCGCTTGCAGTCACGAGCCAGATGTTGGAAGCCCCAGCAGCGGCGGCAACGCACCGGGAGACGGCACGATCGAGGCAACCTGGTGCAAGGTGGAGAGACAGTTGAAACACCGGTCGAGAAGGTCCGGTGGGATGCCGTGAGCTCCTAGCTGCGCCGGCGGCAAGGAAGGACGTGGCTGGCAGCGGCGGCCGCCCGGATGCCACCCCTCCAGAGCTGGGGGCACAGCTCCCAAGAGCCCCTCGAAGATTTCAGCCGGAAGGGGTGGTTGTCAAGCCGGCGAGGTGGACGACTGGTGCAGAGGCGGCGGCCGACAAGCCGACAGAGACGGACTGCGTCACGACTCGGCGCCGGAGGAGCACGTTGCGGTGGGGCGACCGGGGACAGGGAGGGCGGCCGTGCCTACGGCGACCATCGTGCCACCTCTAGGTAGGAGGGAGAGGGCGAGGGAGAAGGGGAGAGGGATGACGAGAGCTCGACCCGGGCCGCGCTATCTGGCCGCTCTGCCACCTCGTCGCTGGTGGCGCCGCCCGCCAGGGCGGGAACGACGACGACAGAGCGGAGAGCCATGGGGCGACCGACGCGGGTGGCAACCGGGGCCGGAGCGGCGTCCGGCACGGGCTCAGGGCCGCTACCGCCTGGTCGGCTACATCTCGGCGGTGGTGGCGGCGATGAGCCGCCTTAATCGAGCAAGTTAATTTACACCGGGGGTTAACATGTGTATGTTTAGTGGAAATATCAATCCTATGTGTACCGGGCAATTCCAATTCTCTTTTAATGTGGTTAATCTTTAATATATTTTTTAAGTCTAAAACAAAGTCCATGCGCGCGGACACATGTATGTATGTATCTTGGTTCGCACTCATGCATGCACGTTAATCACCAGAGTTCTACTATATTATTATATGTGACCTTTTTCTTCCCTAGTTTTTAGCAGTCACTATTGATTAAGTTTTCTTCTCTTGACTGGGCCTTAATTACCATTTTCATCTATTTTCGCAACCACATAGTAATATAGCTATGTCATGCGGTTTGGCAGCTTTGCATACATCACAAATCAATGGAAAGTGGAGGGAAAAGAAAGAAAAACTAATATAATTAACCTGAAGATCGATCGAGTATGGATTCGAATGATAATGGCAACGAAGGAAACAGCAGGTGCCTTTTGAATGGCAGGCAGGCAGCAAAAGTCTCAAAAGTGATGGACGATGAATGGATCCTGCAACTACAAGTGACTTTACCATGACATGACACTAATGCTAATGCCCAATGCACCGCAACTTTGCACTAAAAGGTTAAATTAAAGCTAGCTAGGAGAAGAAACAATACAGTATATATTAGTGCCCCCATATGTACGTGGGGCCGGCTACCTGCAATCTTATTGGTGCATGATACATGGGAGGATCTCTCTATTTATATACCAATCAAGGGCAAATTGATCCAAGTCACTGGATTCATCGTCATCAACCATGATTCCATATGTGTGTAGTTTGTACGTACATACACAGGTGGTCTTCCATCTTAAGTCTTCTTCAGACTTCCCTGGTCTTTTAATCGATCTTCAATATATGCATCAAGCGACCATGCACAAATGTATTCCTATATATCGTGCACGGGGAGTTAACATATATTCAGATTGTCATCTATAAATATCAGTAAGATGTACATGTGGCTGTACCCCAACCACATGTGAAAACAAGATTTTTGCACGTGGTCACCTAAGCCGACTGCATGCGAAAATAATTTCGGCAAAAAAAAATATAAAAATCTCCTGCCATTGAAGCCTAACCAAATGTTTCAACTCCACCAAAAAAAAAAGCGGAGCGGGCTAGAATATATGCTCTCACAAAATGAATTAGAGATGTGGAGCAGAGGGTTCGGTCTGCTCCACAACTTCACCACAGACCTTAGCTGTTGGAGTTAAATTTAATAGTTGGAGCCCACCAAACCTTAAAATTATACACTTTCCTATCTCTATATATAAGTATATACTTGTATTGATTGCATTTGATACGGTATACATGCAAGAAGCATATATATGCTTTGTCAGCTGCCACCAGTAATACATGCAAGAGAAGAAGTTGAAAACATTTGGTCAAGGGTGGTGGTGATGAACAAACGCATATACCAGTTACATTATTATTGGTAGGGACCGTATATATGCTTATGCTGGCTGGTGTCATCGTCTCAATGGGTACACATCGATGTGTAAAAAGTTAGGCCTAAGCTTCTACTTTAGTATCAAATCATAACAACATAAGATCGCATATTAAACATACCATATACTATGTCTTAAAATATAAGAATTTTTTACTCTGACATAGCATCCGAGATGTTACTTTAACTTAAAAAAATCTATAAAAATAAGATGTTTTAAATAAAATAGTTACATATTATGATATTTGTTTATTGATAAATTTAGTAACATCAATTTTTCATAATTTATTTTTTATTTTTTATTAATAGTTAAAGTCAAAAATATTTCATTTGTTGGAGTATTGTAAATCTAGATAAAGGTTGCTATACTTTGAAAAAAAAAGTATATAGGCCGATGTATATATACCCGCTATAATAATTAATCGATAGGAAGAGCATCCATCATATATGGAGGCTGTGAGTCTGTGAGCAGCTGTATGAATGTCGTTGCCAAAGGGACATCATTTATACATGCATATCTCTCTTTATTATCAGCTTTATCGTTTGGCTTATAAACCAAACAACATATTTGCAAACGAAAAATAATTTATAAATAAAACTTTTATATAAGTATTTTTGGTGATCTAAAAGCAAAGACTAAAAAATAAACTATGATAAAAAAAACCCCCTAAAATCAACTTCAAATTTAAGATTGAAAATTTAAATTTTGGGTGACAAACATAAGCGAAAAGGCGAGGCTTTATGTATATTGATCTAAGTAATTCTTTTCCTATCATTCGATTCATTGTTAAATATACTTTTATGTATACATACAATTTTACATATTTTACAAAAGTTTTTACATATTTTACAAAAGTTTTTGAATAAGACGAACGGTCAAATATGTTAAAAAAAGTCAACGACATCAAATATTCAGGGACGAAGGGAGTATAATATATGGATACCCGCAGAGGCCTCTCAATTAATGAGGTCAGAAAAGGCATTTTAATTCCCTTGCAACAAAACCTGACTAATAGGTTCGTTCGAGTCTTTCTTTTCACCGGCCTGACGAAAGCGGGACAAAACTTTATTAAGATAAAAGAATAACAAATTAGCAAGGGGCAAAGTTGTCGTGGAAAACATAAAAGCACAACCAACACCCTTCCTGACATAACGAGAAAGGAATAGTAAGAGAGTTTAATAATATAGTCAACTGCTATCTTTAAATTTAACTATAGTTAATTTAATAGTCATTTCATACAAACTAGTAATATTTGGTCTCATCTGTCATGCACACATGCAGCTGACTATAAATCTGTAACCCATTGCTATTCTTTCTTTTCATTTATCTTTTTGATATATGTTTATAGCTGACTTATAGTCTGCTATTATACATGCTCTAAAAATAAAAATATTTAGACATCCATCTTGATCAACTCAGCTTCGCACCGATTCCACGGCTGAATATTACATTGTTCCTTAGGATCAAATATATCTACGTAAATACAAATGTGTATTTAGTGGTCTAACGCATGCCTGCCTGAAACAGTACTGTGTGAGCGTGTGCATTTTGATCTATGTTAATTGTTGCAAAATAACAAGTATTCCTATTTATATTTCAAATAGATGCATGGCTAGCTAGCTAATTTTGCTTAATTAAAATTTGCCTCCTTATTCACCAAGACGTTAATTAACTTTACTTTAGGTTTCCAGTAGTACTAGTTAATTAAGTTAAGTAGCAAATTAACGACACGTAGATGAGATCTCAGAGAGAAATAAACCGCCGCATGAACAGTGCGGAGGTCTTCCTAGCTAGTGTGTACTATATTATATAGCTAGCTCCATGTGTGGTCAATTGTGCTGAAAGCAAACCCACTTACATACTTTCGGTCACTTTCATAATAACTGCAAATTAGTTGAACATATATATATATAAAGTGAGGAAAGGAAATGGTAACACTGCAAATTAAGTTCATGAGAGAATTGTGATCACCTTAGCAGATCGCAATAGCAAGGTGCTAATTGATCACCTTAGCTCAACTGGTTAATGAGCTTTCTTGTGATGAAACATGCGTACGCGCGCGGGCTTAACATAGATACCCTCTTTTACACTAATTATTTTTTAGCGGTAAACATCGCGATAACAAGGCACGTTTGTGTGACTTCACTAATATAAATATATGCCGGCTCGGTATATCAAGATTTTGATCATTAATTTCTTAAAATTTTATATAGTTCAGCACCACAATATGTTTTAAAATCCAGCATGATAATAATTTATAATTCACATGTGAATCTATATAGAAAATTGATAGTAAAAATTAAGTATATTTAACATATATAGAACAAAAAGCTAAAACAAGCTAAGTAATTTTGGAATATGCATGCAATGCAACGATATAATCCAACAGCTAAGCCCCCTCTCATGCATATATTGCGTGCGTTATGCATATCCTCCGTCCTTCTCGAGTTGACAAAGTATAGTTGATTAAATTTAATTGCTTCGACATGTACAGGGACGTCCACTGTACTCATGTCACAATCAGAGAAACTTAAGTACGTAGGAGTAGTATGTATTTACATGGGCAGCAAATTATACGATCCGTAGATTTAATTAATTAATTAGTAGGTAGCTACTCCCTCCGTCCCATAATATAAAAATTTAGGACCGGATGGGTCATTTCATACTACAACGAATCTGGACGGAATATTGTCCAGATTTGTTGTACTATAAAATGTCTCATTCGGTTCTAGGTTGCTATATTATGGGATGGAGGGAGTAGCTTAAAGTTAGGGCATGTTTAGCACAGCTCCATCTCTCCTGGAGTTAAAGCCCAAGTAAACAGTTTCAGCTCCACCTAAAATGGAAGTGGAGTTAGGTGAAGCTCTCAAACAAAATAAACTAGAGAAGTGGAGCTAAATTTTGGCAGCTCCACAATTCCACTTCAGACTCAACTCCTGAAGTTAAATTTAGGAGTTAGAGCTCTACCAAATGGACCCTTAGTATCAATAACTGTCCATAAGACCGACTGAAACTAGAAGATACGTATGTACGTTAAATTAACCAGTGTGCATGCCTGTGTACGATCTGTATGTTCGACCAACGGCGACCGGCCGCGGCCGGCCGATGCACGAAGCTGCCCTGCAGGTAGCAACAATAACACGCTACGTACGTACTGTAATATACTCCCTCCGTACTCGTAAAGGAAATTGTTTAGAATAATGTTTAAGTCAAACCTTAGAAATATAAATCATGAATAACTCTTAAGTTGTTATATTTGAAAATATAAAAATTATATGAATAGATTTGTCTTGAAAAATACTTTCATAAAAGTATACATATATCACTTTTCAATAAATATTTTTATAGAAACAGAAAGTTAAAGTTGTATTTTGGAGACCGTGTCGCTGTCCTAAATGACTTTCTTTACTAAGTGTAGAGGGAGTACACATATATGTACGTTGAATTATATTGATTGGAGACATTATTATGTACTCCATCTGTTTCCAAATGTTTAACGCTGGTTGATTCTATTTTGATCTAGTCAACTAGTACTACATAAAAAAGGAAATTGGAGGGAGTAGTGTGTCTGCATGTGTGATCACTAGCGAGCTGTATATATAAGTCACCTTCATAAAAAAGTGCATGTCTATTTCGTGAAAACATTTTTACGCAATTGAGGTCCTCTGCTGATAGATGGGTCCGAGAGGCTGTAGAACCCGCGTGTCAGTGAGCAGTACTACATATCTGCATCTATTTTTATGCTCTTCCTTTTTTCTAATCAAAATAATTAATACAACAGTTTATACGGTAGAACATATTTTGATAGACAAAGTAGCATCTAAACTTTTACCGACAGATAATTGTCCTCTTTTTAGTGTTGTGGTATAGCGCTAGTTAACCACCTCTATCATACTAGTACATTTTATATACACCTTGATCACACACTTTCATAGTTTTATCAAGCTAAACCTCTCCCAAAATACCTCCTAATTAAGCACCATAGAAAAACCCAAAATCTTATCTTAAAAATAATTTCTGAAACAAAACACCTGCCATGCATGTTGACCATGTAAAATGCGCCGCGGCGGAGTGGGTGAAGATTCTAACCTGACGGTGCCGTGTGCCTCTATCAAACCACGAGAAGCCAACCAGTAAGGAGTACTCCAACACCACAATTATTTTTAGTTTTGATATTTGCTTTATGCCAAGGACCCAGTGTCCTTGCTAAAATCGTTTGTATCGTAGTGTTTTTTTCTATGAAAGATTGTTACTTTTTTTTTCACCCCTGTAAATACACACGCATATCCTATTGATACGAGAGTGTTCGAAAGATAAGGCTGACATACTTTGAGATTAAAGGAGTTATCACGGTGACTCATTGTTGATGAATACGTTGCCTACCACTGAATGAAAAATAATAGTAAGTTTAGAACTAGAATCAAGTGAGTAGGTTTAATCATAAAAAAATCTAACCAGTTGAGCTAATTTTATCTCGTGGAAAGTTGTTATTTTCTATAGCCAAATACGATATATTTTATTGTCTCGGTCATATATATGCAAGCAGTACCAATTTTTTTCCTAAAAAGATGTTAGCATATATTTTTTCAACTTCTTATATATGGATTTTTGGTAATTAAGATAAATGAAATTGATAATAATTATAACCTTGGTAAATTACTAGTAATTACTTCCTCCGTTTCACAATGTAAGTCATTCTTACATTTCCCACGTTCATATTGATTTAATGAATCTAGATAGATATATATGTCTAGATTCATCAACATCAATATGAATGTGGGAAATGCTAAAATGACTTACATTGTGAAACGGAGGGAATAGTTAATTGATCGTCATTTATTTTGGTATTAAAAAGAGGTTGTCCATGTTATGCGAAGACGATGATAGGTAGCTAGGGCCAAATGCATGTCAACATCGATGGCTTTTGGACTATAAAGATGTGAATGCGACGCTTGTGGTGAGCGGTCAATTGGTGGGAGTGGGATGGCTTCTTTTGCCCAATCATTCACATTCATCTTGGTGTTCCATTGTATGTGTATGTATGTCCTAACCTGACAAAATATATCACATTAATAATTTGAATATAACAAAAATATGACGTATACTATAGACTCGGAAAGATTTACGATATTTTGTGTTGTGATGTGAAAGTGAGTGTTTGAAAAGGTAAGAGAATATATACAGATAGATCGAATCCCATCGGTAGCCTAGCTTTTTTACCACAAAAGTTATATTAGTGTGGGATCGAATAATAACTTAAGTATACCTCCTTTTCTATATAGTTTGTTATATCAAAAGGATAGGCAGGTAACAATACTAAGAATTATGTAAGAGAATAAATTAGATTAGAATAAAAAGAAGAGATTATGTGATGGGTGTCATTTTCGTGATGAAAGGATATGTAAGTGGAGGATGTGCGCGGAAGAAAAATATATGGAGGATGCAATTGGTTGATAGTATGGATTGCCAGGTGGATACGCAAGAAGATGGATGTAGGCAACAAAGAGGATGCGCCACCGGCTAATTCCATTCCAAGGATGAATGATGGACCCTGGATAAGTGGTCTGGTCAATCATGATTCACTAATACTACTAGTACCACTTAACAAACCAAAGAAAATACAAATTTTTAAATTTTAAATTTAATTTTAAAGTTGATTTGAAGATATTTTCAATATAGTTTCTTTTAAGTATTGGCTTTTAAATCGCTAAAAATACATATATAAAAGTTTTACATGTAAATTAGTTTTTATTCTTTAATAAGCGGTTTTGGTTTATTAGAAAATATGGGCAATCAATAAGGACCTTAAATTTTAAGCTACTCTTTTCATCCTAAAATAAATAGACAAAATGCGAGATATTTTTTTTAGATTTATAGCATTTGAATGTGTCGCATTGTTTTATTTTAGAATGGGTGGATGATGTATTTAGATATAAGCTACACCGATAACAAACTGCTAGTTTGAGAAGACGAAACTATTTAAAGATGCCATCCATTGTGCAGTTGCAGCGATGGTTGCCGGTTAATAGCGAGATATTTAACCATTTGCCACATTTAGATGTGTTAATTAACTTTTTTTCACTGGACCCACACGTCATAGACATATGTGGACCCACGTGTCATTGAAATAGGGGTGGCAAATAGTTATTTGCCAAATCTAAAAGTGGCAAATAGTTAAAATCCCCGTTAATAGCTACTCCAAGTTGATAGTACTATATCTTTCTGCTACACTAAACTTGATCATGGTGGGGCCCAGAAAGATTTAGTGTTAAGCTACTACTGATCGAGCAAGCAGGAATTTTTTGATTATTCGGTTTGGACTTTGGACTAACAAGAAAGAAAAAGACAAAAGATGCTTATCCGTGAAAAGGCCCCTTTGACAGGTGACTCAAAAGCAAACCTTTCCCTCTCCTTTCTACTGGCCTTTTATTTCTCCTTTTTTGTTAATTTCCTTCCGACAGAAACTAATTTCTCCTCTTTTAAATTAAATTTGGTTGGGGTCACCTAGCCTCCAATCGACTCGTGTCGACCAGCCACTCATAAACAATAACTAGCTAATACGTTCTCTGGATCTTCTCTCTCAAAGGTTATGTTGCCGCTATATATTTACAGGTTGGATTATTACTTTTATATGCTTCTATACCTAGATCAATGCCAATAAAAAGCACTCAAGGTGAGCATACCTGGTTTTGTCGTATTCTGTCCTACCCATTCTTATCTTGTATATATAGATGCTTATCTCAACTTTTTGGTGGGTTTTTTTGGCATGTGATAATTATTAACAAGGCAATGGTTTTGATATATCTTAAAATGTTACAAAGGTTTTATCCTCCTTTTGTAGAATTTTGGATCGCAGCAAATGGTTTATTTCTATTTTAGCTGTCAACATAATGTTAGTCTAGTTTCACTAGCCCCGTCCAAAATATAGCTTGAGTTCTCAACAAACTTATTAATAGCCTACGATAAAAAAGTGTCACTCTTCTAGTTAAGGGCCTATAGTAAGGACCTAGTGAGTTCCAAATTCCCTAACTTTAATCTAGGTACGACAACATACGGTTGAAAAGTCATAACTGGACAATTAACAAAAGAGAAAACGTGTTGTAGATCAGACTATTGGGAACAATTTAATCTGCTTTCAAGCCATTGTTATGGTTACGACTTATAAACCAAAGTCAACACTTCTACTTTTAACAAACCAAAAAGGCTAGGTTAAAAAATAGAAAGCGACAAAAAAAACCCTTAAATCAATTTTGAAATTCAAAACTGGTTGAGTTTTCTTTTGTTAAAACTCAGAAAATATATTAATTACTCCTAAATTTCATTATTTTTTCTTACAAGGGTAAGGTTGATGTTAAAAGTGGTTTGCCAAATGTTAGGAAACATTTATCAACCGTGCTAAGAAAATAAGAAAATGAGAGAGCATTCTATACTTATAACTGGTGATGTACTCATGTCCACATCGTGAATTAATTTTATACATAGTGTGTGTTTAGTTCCTGAAAAAAGTTGGAAGTTTGAAGAAAGTTGAGAGTTTAGAAAAAAAAAGTTGAAAGTTTATGTGTGTAGAAAAGTTTTTGATGTGATATGATGTGATGGAAAGTTGGGAATAGAGGGAAACTAAACACGGCCATAGAGAGCAACGTGGTTCATTGCACGCACAAAGGATCCAACTTCTCATTTTGTCTTGAGAGTGTCACTTGTTGGTTGGGCCACAGCCCACATGATGCATAGTGCTGCCAAGTGGACGTACTCACTCTCCATCTCTCATCGCCGGATCCATCGATCTAACCCTCTCTCTGCCAAACCTTGAGTATTGCTCTACGCACTCGTGTAGCACATGGAAAAACTATATTGGCTCTGTTATAAAATATGAAGATTTCTGAATTTTACACCGTGATTAAGAATATTTGTGAGTATTTGTGATTGATTCACATAAGAAAATAGGTGGAGAAATTAAATAAGTGTATTATTATGATTGATTGAGAAGAGAAAATATGTGTACAATGGACACATTTTGACCGCCAAAAGTTATAATACAAAGGGAGCAATAGATGTGCTGGTTTATAGTTGGATCAGAAATTGGGTCAAATGATATACATTAATTCATATAGCACTATCACATAGGCACTACAATGAGAACAAGGACTATTTGTAGTATGCAGTAGTGGTTTAAATGGTTTAAATGGCGTGATGGTGGTCTAAAAGTATATGGGCATTGGGCAAGACTGTTGTCACCATCATTTCCAAAGTTTTGAAAAAAAAAGATAAACTTTTGCTTAGATAGATTTCAAAATAGAAAAAAAAAACAGAACATGATGTGCAGCTGTCGAATAAAAGAAAAAAGGTACACGGAATATAGCTTTAGCGAAAATAGCAGCTCCATTGTTTGGTCTTCAGTCATAGCCAAAATTTGAGTCTTAAAACTTAGTTTTAAAGTTACTTTTGGTGTTTTTTTATTGTAGTCTATTTTTCAGTATTAGTTTATAAGCCGCTAAAAACACAAGTATAAAAAGTTTTATTTATAATTATTAATATTATTTGTTAATAAGCGTTATGATTTATAATTAGATGTCTATCCCATGACAAAGTTAAAATCTCGCTGACCTTTTTTTTACTGAGGATCTTTCATGAGAAAAGAACAATGATGCATGCATTCATCCAGGGGAAAGGAAGAACACAAGCAGCATAGCAACAGTAGATTGACTATAGTTGAGCACAACAGTAAGCTGTTGATAACCAAGAGAAGAATCTACACTGCACTCCACTTGTCTTGTGCTATGTTGCCAATGTGTGCACTGTGAAGAAGAAGCACTCACCAAACTTGTCCACTCCTCCACTCCCAGCAATAGTATTTATGGTGGCCCCTCACCAGCACAGGGGCGCGGATCAGGAAAGATTAACAGGAGGGTCTGAATAAAATATATAAAATTATAGCCACCTCTTCTAATAGATGTATGACAGAAAATTTTAGTGAGGTCTTCGTGAGGTCTTCCATGATTACAACATAGGTAGTGGGGTCGTAGTGAGGTCTCGAGACCCTAGAGATCCCACGGTGGATCCGCCACTGCCAGCACATCACCTGATTTGCACTGCACTGCTCTTGCTTTCCCCCTCCTGTTGAAGTTGCAGAGTACAGCAGCAGCAGCAGCATATCTATCTACCTATTCCTTCTTACTCCTCACTTTATACTCCACTTATTTGTCAAATCTTTATTTTTCTACTATACTATTTCTCTTTTCAAGGGAAAAGAAAAGAAAGAAGAATATATGTTGAGCAGTGAGAGAGATTTGGAGGTATAAAGAGACAGACACCAACCTCCTCCATCTTCAATCCCTTCCTTCCTTCCATTTTATTTTCTTTTATTTTCCCAACAAAGAGAAAAGAGGGTGAGGAGCCTCCATCCGCGAAAAGCAACTCCACCCGACAACCTGCCCCATGCACTTTCCGTTATTCTCATTTCACCCCTCGCAATTTTACACTCCGCCCCCCATGCCCTCTCAAAACTAATTACAATCCAGTCCTTCACCGGTCAGCGATGCCCACTCCGGTGGCCGCCGCGAGGCAGTGCCTCTCGCCGGCCGCCGTCCCCGCCCTCGACGCCGCCGTCGCCTCCGCTCGCCGCCGCGCCCACGCCCAGACTACCTCCCTCCACCTCATCTCCTCCCTCCTCGCCCCGCCCGCACCTCCCCTCCTCCGCGACGCCCTCGCCCGCGCCCGCAGCGCCGCCTACTCCCCACGCGTCCAGCTCAAGGCCCTCGACCTCTGCTTCGCCGTCTCCCTCGACAGGCTCCCCTCCGTCTCCGCCTCCTCCTCCTCTGGCGCCGCCGACGAGCCCCCCGTCTCCAACTCCCTCATGGCCGCCATCAAGCGCTCCCAGGCCAACCAGCGCCGCAACCCGGACACCTTCCACTTCTACCACCAGGCCGCCACCGCCCAGACCCCCGCCGCCGTCAAGGTCGAGCTCTCCCACCTCGTCCTCGCCATCCTCGATGACCCCGTCGTCAGCCGCGTCTTCGCCGAGGCCGGATTCCGCAGCGGGGACATCAAGCTCGCCATCCTCCGCCCGGCTCCGCCCATGCCGCTCCTCGGCCGCCTACCCACGCGCACCCGCCCGCCTCCTCTCTTCCTCTGCAGCTTCGCCGCCGCGGACGACGCCGACGTCCCTTCGCCTGCGGGGAACCTCGCGGGCGCGGGGGAGGAGAACTGCCGCCGCATCGCCGAGATCCTCTCCCGCGGCCGCAACCCCATGCTCGTCGGCGTCGGGGCCGCCTCCGCCGCGGACGACTTCGCGGCCGCCTCCCCGTATCGTATCATCCATGTCGACCCCAACACCATCGACCGCTCAGACCTCGGCGTGGCGGCGGCAATGGCCAGCGCCACCTCCGGCCTCATCATAAGCATCGGAGACCTCAAGCAGCTGGTCCCCGATGAGGACGCGGAGGCGCAGGAGAATGGGCGGCGGGTGGTGGCGGAGGTGACGCGAGTGCTGGAGGCGCACAGCAAGGTCGGCCGCGTCTGGGTGATGGGGTGGTCGGCAACGTACGAGACCTACCTCGCCTTCCTCTCCAAATTCCCCTTGGTCGACAAGGATTGGGACCTCCAGCTGCTGCCAATCACCGCGGTGCATGCTGCCCCTGCCGCCGCCGGCCCTGCTGCTGCTGGTGGACTCATGCCTCCGGCAACCACTGTTGCTGCCTTCTCCAAGCCAGCTGCAAGGTCAAGCCTCTTCTCTTCTCTTCTCTTCACTTTTGTATCCACGAATTCTTTATGCATAAGATTTTTATTACCATCCATTTGCTGACTGCCGTGAGTTAAATGTCCCCCCTTTCTTTATTGTCAGAATGTTTCTTGGATAGTAGTGTATCTGATTAGGTGTGCTAGTACGATTTGCTTATGTTCTTTACTAATTTCATTTTCTTAAGTGTTGATTTGTGTGCTTTGCCCATTGTAGTATGGATATTTTTTTCAACTTGTGCAATTGATTTAGTGTACTACTGTAATTAGAAGCAGCATAGGTAGCTAAAAATACATAAATCTAGAAAGGTTTGTTTTCTTCCACTGCATTTTTTAAAAAATGTTTTTACACGGTCAATGATGTACAACCGTTTTTGTTTAATGCGATGGTTTAGTTACTATGTTCTAAGTTCCATGTTACTCCTGTTATGTTCTATGTTCAGTCCTGTTAGGTGCGACAAGAGTTGCTGGATATTTTCTCTTCTCGGAAGTGGGTTCCAATTTGTTGTCATCAGAACCTTCCAGACCAACTTCCTTTTAGATGCTCTGCTGTTAGTCACTACCTGTGTTATTTACTGATTTCTCAGCTCTTTTTTATTTTTTGCCTTTAGGATATTTAATGGGATTTTCTTCTTATAAGCCTTTTCTCTGTAGTCCTATTCTTGTAATATTTTGGATTTTATTACTACATATGTGTGGCCATGAAGGAGAGGTTCTATAGCCAGTGCAGAATCCATATAATGCACATTTCAAACTGCTTGATAAAGAGAGACTAAAGTGTAAAAGTAAAATAATATGGCTTGTGTACTAAGAGATGCAATTTCATGGTAAAAGAGTGGTGCTTCTGCTGCAGCACATCTGTTCTTTACTGTTGTAATGCTCAAATTGCTGATAGTTTGGGTCATATATGTGGGCAGAGATTATTTGTCATTAATATGTAGTATCACCTATAATGAATTACCTTGATGCATAGGGCTATGTGTGGCCTATATACCAATGAACTCCACTGCTTCCATGCTTTGTTCTACCTTGTAGCCTGATCTCCTTGGTAGGGTCTTTCTGTATATCAAAATCGCAGCAATATCCTGAAATTATTGAATCAAGGATTGTTTGATTTGAACTGCTTTCAGTTATGTTTACAAATATGTCCCACCAGAATTTTGCAACACTCTTCTGATTTCTGTCACAGCATAGTATTGTATGGCATTTTATTCAGCTGTAGAAATGTTAGTGCTTAAGCATTGCAGGTATTAATGACAAAGTGACATATGCATAACTCCAATATAAAGCAAAGATATGCTTGTGCCTTGACCTCATAGTTTCAAACTTGTTATTGCAGCTTGATGGACTCCTTTGTTCCTTTTGGAGGCTTTCTCTGTGATAACTACGAAGAGAACAGCCTGACAGCAAATTCATGCCCACAGGCCCTGCGGTGCCAGCAGTGCAATGATAAATATGAGCAAGAAGTTGCAACTATCATTAGCGCAAGTGGCATTACAGCTGAAGACCATCACCAGGGAGGTCTTCCTTCACTGCTGCAGAATGGCAGCATGATGGGTCCTAACAATGGATTTGATCCAGTCAAGGTGTGAAGCTACCTATGTCTTTTGGAACATTTATGTTAAGTACTGAACGCAGCAAGCACTGCTTGTTGATAGATGAATAATTTTTGGTCGTTGGTATAAAAGATGCACAGTTTTTTTTCAGTGCAGGTTAGAGATGATCGGATGGTATTGAATTCAAAAATATTGAATCTACAGAAGAAGTGGAACGAGTACTGCCTGCGGCTCCACCAAGACTGCCAGAGGATCAACAGAGATCCTTACAAACCATTTCCACGCTATATTGGTGTTCCCGCTGACAAAGAAAGATCAGCAAATCCAAGCAAAGGTTCTGAGTCAATTGGGGTTCAAAAGGATGTTATTAAACCTTGTGCAGTGTCTGCTGTACATTCCAGCTCAACTGCAAGGCCTATTTCATCTCCATCTGTCACCAACAAAAGAAATGAAGATCTTGTATTGAACCTTCAAGCCAGGCATTCCAAGAGTGATGAAAACCTTCAAGAAAGGGGCATGCAATCCCAACATGGCACCCTGTCGAATGCTGACAATCCGGATGATCATGCCTCACCATCATCTGCTGCACCTGTGGAGACTGACTTGGTTTTGTGCACCCCTCGAGATTGTAGTTCGAAAGGTTCAAGTTCCACCTGCAGTAAACGTGTAGAGGATTCAGAGAGGTCTGTCCATCTGGTACCCAAGAAGGTGGATGATTTAAATCTGAAGCATCCACAACTCTCTGTTCAACCTAACTCTTGCTCCTGGAGTTCCATAAATGTTGGGAAAACATCACACAGTACACTACACTCAGTAGCTTCAGGAGGCTTCTCTGCCTTTGGCCAATGGCAGAAACGGTCACCCCTTGCTGCACAAAATTCTGATCTGAGCAATTACAAGCTACTTGTCGAACGCCTGTTCAAGGTAGTTGGAAGGCAGGAGGAAGCCGTGAGTGCTATTTGTGAATCCATTGTGCGGTGCCGGTCAACAGAGTCGCGCCGTGGTCCTAGCAGGAATGACATCTGGTTGTGTTTTCATGGTTCTGACAGCATGGCCAAGAAGAGAATCGCCGTGGCACTTGCAGAGCTCATGCACGGCAGCAAAGAGAACTTGATTTATCTGGACCTAAACCTTCAGGATTGGGATGACTCCAGTTTCAGAGGGAAGACTGGCATAGACTGCATTGTGGAGCAGTTGAGCAAGAAACGGCGATCTGTTCTCTTCCTTGACAACATTGATAGAGCTGACTGCCTTGTTCAGGATAGTCTGTCTGATGCTATTAAGTCTGGCAGGTTCCAGGACATGCGAGGCAAGGTGGTTGACATTAATGACTCGATTGTGGTTTTGTCAAGAAGCATGATACATGGCAGCAAAAATGGGTTGGAAGAGGGCCTTTCATTTTCTGAAGAAAAGATTCTGGCAACTCGCGGACATCGACTGAAGATCCTGGTTGAACCGGGTAGGGCAATCACCAGTGGATGCCCTAGTGGTAAGGTGGTAGTTTCCCCAAGGCATTTTCTCACCAAAATTCAAGCATCTTTGTGCTCTGGTTCAATCAGCAAGAGAAAGCTCAGCATGTCTGATGACCAGGAAAAGCTACAAGAGTCGCCAAGCAGTTTGAAGCGACTGCATAGAACATCGAGTATACCGTTCGACCTGAACCTCCCTGTTGATGAGGATGAACCCTTTGATGCTGATGACGACAGTAGTAGCCATGAAAACTCATATGGCAACACAGAAAAATCCATTGATGCCCTTTTGCATTCAGTTGATGGATCAATCAATTTTAAGCCGTTTGACTTTGATAAACTTGCGGATGACATGCTGCAGGAGTTCAGCAACATACTCAGGAAAAATCTGGGTGCTGAGTGCATGTTGGAGATTGATGTTGGTGCAATGGAGCAAATACTTGCCGCAGCATGGAAATCAGAGGACAAGGGCCCTGTGCAGACCTGGCTGGAGCAGGTTTTTGCCAGGAGCCTTGACGAGCTGAAGCTCAAATATAAGCATGTGAGTAGCTCTACCCTTAGACTAGTGCCCTGTGAGGACACATTACCAACAGTGAAAGGAGATGGTTTAGGAGTTTTGCTCCCACCAAGAATAATTCTAGATTGTTGATGATATTATCTGTATAGGGATCGCTGTAATTATCTGTAGTCCACAATAGTATAGCATTATTTGTTGGCTAAATAAGCTCTAGTCTAGCTGATGCATTGCCTTGGGTTCTCTAATTAGCTACTGCCAGTACTGTCATATCATTTTCTACCTCAGGGCCTTTTCCAGATATATGGGCATCCGAATGTATATTGGTTGTAACTACTATGGATTGTCAATATTTGATTGTTCTATATATACATGGACACATGGTGCTCGGTCAGTGTACTTGTGTGGTTCATGCTGAAATCCACAACTGCAAGGTTGCTTACATATTTTGTTGGCCAACTTGTATATGTGCTCTCATCTCGTCTTGATTTGTGGCAGGAGTTGATTGCTACTCCAATAACTACGTTTTTATTATTCCTGAATGATGCTATCATGTACGGTAGGGTGCCGATGATATTATAGAGACCTTATAGTTAGTTGTTCAATGGTCCATAGAAAGTTGCATGGCAGCATAGTACTTGATGCGCCTACTTGCATTAGAAGCGAACTCGAATTGGATGCTAGTAGTAGCAGATTTGTGATTTGCTAGACTCCAATGCAGAAGATTCCAAACAATCTGATGGATGCATCCGTAGTCACTCACACTAATCAGTATCAACAAAAGATGAACTAGGCTGTGAAATCCCAATAGTAGTTCAGTTTTGATCATCATGATTATGCAAATAAACTCCATTGTGAGTGATTCAGTATGGAAAAATTAAGGTGCAGAGCTTAATTCGGATCATAATTGTCTGCTCAATGGCACATACAAACTCCAGACATTGAATTGCCTGGCAAACTCCAAAGGGTTACACGGTATAACTTGGACACTTTCAGAACTAATCAAAACTGAACGACCCGCTAGCTACAACAACAATTGGACAATGCTTGTTTAGTGATCTGAATATGGTGATCCAACAGATCAATGAATCCCTGTGTTCTGCAGGGCCGCATGCTTTTGAGCAGGTAAGTAGCCCTTGCTGCTTATTATTTCTCTTTCTTTCAGCAGTTCATGCTATGATGGATATGCTATCTATCAGGAAAACAATCCATTCTTCACTTACTAAGCTACTAGTACACGGTGACTCCAATAATTTTCAAGTTAATTTTTCACTTGTGCTTAGCATCTTCGGCCCAGTCAGTGCCGTTCAAGCTGTGATCTGTTTGGTAGTAAACAACATCCCCGACGTCGCTGACAAAGTGATCAACTCTCAAGCTCCTCAGCAGAACGCCAAACAGGTGAAGTGGCAGCGGACCTGACTTCTCTGGCTCCCTGTAGTATCTGCCCAGCACTGGCCTTGCTGCCTTTGTCTGTTTTTTTGTTCCCATCAAAACAAGGCAATTGTTTCAGTACTCAGTGAACTTGGTAACAGTGCACCGTACATACATACTATCTAGCAGAGGTGAATAATGCTGGCAGTGTACTTACTGCTTCTACGAGGTGATAATGAGGAATTTGGGGGAAAAGGTGGTGGATGACATGGGTGCCAATGTCATGGTGGATGTTGTTGATCCACCCGTAGTCCCGATCCACCGTTGTCAGGCCACCGCGGAGGTAGCTCCATTCCTGCAAATAGTGGTCATTGCCAGATGTTCAGCCCTATTTTCAGTGTTTGTAAGCAGAACTTAATGAAGTATAGAGTGAGAGGAAGTATAGAGTGCTCATAGGCTGCACCCAACTCAATAACCTACAGCAACTTTTCATGCTTTATTCTGGAAAAACTATGATCCAATCAATACAGAAAAAAGATATACCTCTCCACGATACCAGGGAAGGTCATTGTGACCGTGGTGGTGCAGATAAGTCACCAAATCAAGCCACATCACGAATACCTGTTTTGAATGCAGACAACGCATATCAGATATCTAGCTTTTGGGTACAGTTTCAGTTAGATATCCCATAAATATGATGGAGTTTCTTAGAAGCAAAAGCAGAGGATTAATAGTGAATAGTGTATCTTACAAGATATGGGACACCGTATAGCATGAGCACCGGAACAGACCCAAACACGCACGCCAAGGCGACGAGCAACGAAATCATGATGCACCAGCAGGTGGTGGAGACAATCACGTCACTCTTCTCCTTGGGGCTGAACAGATCGCTGCTCGGCAGAAAGTGAGATCCGGTCTTGCCCGGACTTCTGTACCACTGCAGCACATTCAAGCATCCGTATAGAAGATTCAGTTGTCTTTCTTTCTTTTGGGGATACAGATTCAGTTCGGTTTCAGTTGAGTCATTCATTCAGCACAATTGCGTGGAGTTGCCGGGTGAGGAGGACATTCAGAGACTTACGAGGTAGACAGGGAAGGCAAGCAATGGAAATGGTAATGTAAAGCGCAGTTTCTTGGTGCGCGTCTCCAGCTTCCGGTACAATTTCTCGGTGATCTGCTCAAACAAATTGCAAAAGCATATATAAAAATTTAAGCAGATTATAGAGTACGTATCTATATGTTGAGAGCCAGCTTATATACAGGTGACAAGCAAAAAACTCATTCAGCCTCTCGTTATTTTCTTATTCAGTCAATAAAGCTGAGCAGATGCTTATGCTACCCTGGCGGCCTTATTCAAATGAACCTACAACTTAATTAGCATATATATATATATATATATATGTTATGAATCAAATCACGTGATGTGTAATATGATATTCGATCTGACGCTGAGCTACGGATCAAAAAGTGATCCGATTCGCATCTGGGATCCCTGGTGAATAATTTAGCAGCAAAGGCACGTGAGCCAGATCTACTGTCTCAATCTTGTTGGTATTACTATTCACGGACCACAAAGGAAGGCTGATATTTTGCAACAAGCAGGGTGGATCGTTGTGGTCTGCTGCAGTGGTCATGTGCCCTTCTCTCCATCTGCATTATTATTAATGCAATTGCAGGTGAGCATGTCGCATAATACTTACTGTTCGTTTGGCTGTCCTGTCCTTTCCCGTCCTGCCAAACGCCCCAGTTGGACACGCTAGCGAAGAATACGGAGTATATTTGCGAAAGTCATATATACAGTTTTGGTACTATATATGATAGTAGTAGTACCGCGAATTAAGCAAATGTAATTGGTGTATCTTTTTCAAAAGGGTTGTAATTGTTGTACGGGCGATGGATTGAGACAAGCATAATTAAGGATAGTACTAGGAGTGGAATGAAGTTGAGAAGTGCAAGCAATTGTAGGATGGGCGAGAGATGAGAAGAAATTAGTAAGAGAGGAGGTGATCTGAAGGAGTGACAAACCGGGTGCCAGGACTCGTCCTTCTCGATATGACCGTGGTTCTGATGGTGTGTTCTGTGGCTGATTCTCCTGCATATGACATTAATAATATCAGTCAGATGCTCAGATCGGATGGGTCAACGAGATGAATTACCATAGCAGTGATGGTCCAAGATGCTATGGTAAACCAAGACTAGCATTGCCTAATTGCACATACAGTATCATGTGAAGAGATTCTGGATTTGACAGGACAGGCTAGTTCCACGTATATAGGATGGAGACCCGAATATGTGCTGTTTTTTCAACTTGCTTTGCCTGCATCTATGCTTTTGCCGTGTGCCGCGCGTGTGGTAAAGCAAAAACTTTTTAGTTTCTAACTAATTAACTGGTTTCAGAGCATTAATTTGGTAGGTGTGCAATAGAAGTAGGTAGGTGAAATATATATATATATATATATATATATATATATATATATATATATATATATATATATATATATATATATATATATATATATATATATATATATATATATTCTGTTTGTGCATGCAACTCGTGTGATTTTGAAAATTGATATACATGCATGTATGCTATAGAGAGAGAGAGAGAGAGAGAGAGAGTATAGGAGGAGTTGGTACCATCCATGGTAGGGGACGAGGATGAAGGAGTGCAGGAGGTGGCCGACGACGTTGTTGAGCATGGCGCTGTCGGAGAAGCTCCCGTGCCCACTGTGTTTGCATGCATTTTCAATTTGTTTTTCATGGAGATCTCGATGGATTGATGCATATATGCATATATGAGAAAAGAAATGGAAGCGATGAATGAATGAATAGAAATTACCAGTCGTGGCCGAGGACGAAGAGCGCCCAGAACATGGTGCCCTGCGCCGCCCAGTAGAGCGGCCAGGCCGCCCAGGCGACGGAGACGTCAATCCGAGTGGCGGCTGCGGCGAAGAGGGCGGCGACGATGAGGAGGTCGCGGGCGACGTAGGAGAGGGAGCGGAGGGGGGTCTTGCGCCAGCAGTGGGCGGGGATGGCGGCGCGGACGTCGCCGATGCGGAAGGGCGGGGGCTTGGCGGCGTCGAAGAAGAGACGGGCGTCCTCGGAAGCCTTGCAGTCCGCCTCCTGGGTCGCCGACGCCGCCATTGCCGCCGCCGTGTCGTGGTGGATCTGATTCCGATTTGTGATTTGTGAAGCGCAGGCAGCGAGGCGAGGCGAGGCGGAAAGGGAGAAGAGACAAGAAAGAGAAATTTGAGGGGAGGTGTTTGGTTTGTGCCTGCGAACGCGAATGCGATGGATGGGCCGCAACGCAACCAAACCCAACCCAACCCAGAAACCAAGCTCCTCCTCCTCCTGTGTTGCCTTCTGCCCCCTTTGCGTTGCTTTGCTATCTATTTATAGGCCTCCTTTGCTCTGCTCCTTTCTTCCCATTTCATCACCACACCACACGCTTAGCCTATGTATGCATGCTGCCTTACCTTTTAGGATTCTCTTGCATCCTCAATTAGGCCTTGTTTCGTTCCTTTTTTTTTTCCTCAAAAATATCACATCGAATCTTTGAATATATACATGGAGCATTAAATATAGATAAAATAAAAAACTAATTGCACAGCTTACATGGAAATCGCGATACGGATCTTTTGAGACTAATTAATCCATGATTAGTCATATGTGCTACAGTACCCAACATGTGCTAATGGCGGATTAATTAGGCTTAATAAATTCGTCTCGCGGTTTCCAGGCGAGTTATGAAATTAGTTTTTTTCATTCGTGTCCAAAAACCCCTTCCGATATCTGGTCAAACGTTCAATGTGACACCTAAAAATTTGCTTTTTGCAAACTAAACAAGAAATTTTTTGGGCGTCACATCGGACGTTTGACCGGATGACGGAAGGGGTTTTCGGACATGAATGAAAAAACTAATTTCATAACTCGCCTGGAAACCGCGAGACGAATTTATTAAGCCTAATTAATCCGCCATTAGCACATGTGGGGGTACTGTAGCACGTATGGCTAATCACGGACTAATTAGGCTCAAAAGATTTGTCTCGCGATTTCCATGCAAAGTATGCAATTAGTTTTTTTAATTTATATTTTAATGCTCCATGCATGTGTCCAAAGATTTGATATGATGTTTTTGGACAAAAATTTTGAGAACTAAACAAGGCCTAAACATGGCCAAAATCCATACTACTATTTCTTGCTAATCAATACCCATTTACCTATAAAACTAATAACATATATTTGTACATTACAGCTAACCAAACCCATACGTAGGGCTAACTAGGATGTAATGTAAAAAAAAGGAGCAGACTGAAATGGACATGGGGAGGACCGAACCGTTTGGTTGCTCGGTTTCTCTAGCGTTGTGCATGTACGGTGGGAGGAGGGGATCGCTGTAAGGTGACTCCCCTTTTACATTAGTAAATAAGTATATTTTCTCCCTTTTCACCACAGCTTTAAAAATGATCACTCCATTTGCATCGTTGTTCTATGGCCCTCACATGTCAACTGATGGTGACATGTGGAAAAAAAACTAATTTTGGACAAATAGTAACATTACACTAGTCACCTGATTTTTTTTTCCTTCCAAGTTAAGTTGAGTTTAAGATTTAGTGGTAATGTAGTTCATGCTAATACCTACCTCTTATAGTTTTCTTTTATAAATTTAGAAAACTTTTAGGTCCAGTTTTTAACGGTTTTCACTTATTCAATTATTTTCACTGGATATTCACCCATGTTAAAATTGCATATTTGAACCCTTAATACTGTGGAATATTGGATGAAGGAGACGGTTTTAGAGGGATACCTTTATGGGCAAGTGGAAGCCAGGGAATGGGTGGTTGTGCGATAGGGTGGCGAGGTGGCGATGATGCTGCTAGTGGTGGATGCATGATTTATTGGTTATGTATTCACTCAACAATTGTAGGTGTCATGTGACTAGGGTTTGGTGGGCTTGGGTTAGGAGAACTAAGGTTACGAGCCGAGAGTGTAGGAGGAGTGGATTTGTTCAAAAAATGAAAGATAAAAAATAGAGTAAATTTCACAAAACTATATATACATTGACCAAATTATTACAAAACTAAATTTAAAATGATGTGTCATAAAACTACAGATTTAACATCAAATTTATCACAAAACTATAGATTTATGATTAAATATCGCAAAACTATAGATTTATTAATAGAGTTATCACAAAATTACAAGTTTAGATCCAAAATAATCTCAAACCTTAGGCGTTTAAAACTCAAATATAACAATAGTGCTAAGGATTTAAATCCCAAAATCTGTAGTTTTGTGATAACTATGCTACTAACTCTATAGTTTTGCAATACTTAGTCATAAATTTGTAGTTTTGTGATAAATTTGATGTTAAATCTGTAGTTTTGTGATAATTTGTTCAAAGTATTTGTAGTATTGTGAAATTTACTCTAAAAAATATAGTATTAAACCTCGTCAAGTATATACATATGTAATAATACAGGGAATGCCCATTGCTTCATCCCTAACGTTGTGGAGCAAGGGGGTGGTTGGCCGATGTTGGAGGCAGAGTTGATCACTAGTTGGAGTAGTTAGGAGGCAAGAGTGGTGGTTACGGATCTGTCAACATGCATGAGCCTCCAGAGATGAGAAGGAGAGACAGAGTAGGGGAACTCACCAGAGTTAACGAAGTGGGTAGTGGTGACCGTGGTGGAAGAGGAGAGAGGGAGGCGATATGATGAAGAGGAAACAGTTGGGTGTGCATTGGCCGATGCCAACGTGCCAATGCCGATAAGACAAAGGGCAGTGGTGCGTAGATAACAGGTTGAGACGCATTGGGACATGGGGAGGCGGGGAGGAATGGATCACAAGAGCATGAGAGAACAAAGGTGGGTAATGTTTATAGGTGTTAACAAATTTGAATCAATCTCGACATTTAAAAACGACACAGGCAAATAGATAACCCCTTGAAGTGCTATAACGACAAATGTTTAAGCTTAAATTTGAAAAATAAATCCCAAAATCAACTCCAAATTTTAGATTGAAAGTTTAAATTTTAGATGATAAATATAAGCACAAGCAAAAAGATAAGGCTGACAGTATTTCTCGACCGGACGGTGGTCATAATAAATTAACTTAAAAATATCGGCAATGTATTGATAAATAGAACTCATGTGAAAACGTGTTAGATGAATGGCCACGTACACAATCGATTGATCGATCGACAGCTAGCTAGCTACAAGTATATATGTGAATGTCGTACGTACGTGTTAATCGGTGCCACACATAGCTAGGCTTTTATATAATTGAGTTAATTGGTCCTTCATGTATCTATCAATCGTCCAAAAAACGTACGATCGACGACTTTGCACTGCATGGACACGCACGTACGTGCATATATATATATACGCACGATCGATTTGCACTAGTGCAGTACGATCATCTCATAAATTATTAAACAATTAAAATTAAATTGTTTGGCCCACGTTTGGACAATCAAACGTGTATATATATGTCTAATTTGGAGTTCCAATGGGTACGGTACGAACCAGTACACTTGACTTTATTGTCTTTGTATTTAATTATTATGATGATTACATTGACGATGTCTTTTTCTCCTCGGTCTAATAAGCTAGGTAGGTACGTTAATCATCATGTGTGTATAGCCTAACAATTAATTAATGTCATAAACAACAAAAACAAGTTATACAATGCTACTGCTTTCTAGAATTAGGCCGGCCTACAATTCTGGGCAATGTACATATATATACACCATCCGTTTAAAAAAAATAAACTTTAGCCATGAACCTGTGTGTCCAGATTTATTCTTAGGGTTGGATTCTTTTGACGGAGTAGTACATGTGTACTGTGTACACCTAATAAGTCAACTTGATGCATATATACATAACTAACCGAGAATCACACTTGAGCCTGCCTACGTGATGGCTAAAACTTCACATATATACCTTTTGCGTGTGAGCGACGAGAAGAGAGGAAAATCACTGGATGCAACATATAGCACGTGTTGATTTTATGGTGTCCACTAACTTAACTGTGTATTTAAGTCTAATTTTTTTTCATGAAGAAGAAGCATCACCCAGACTAGCTATTTTGTCTTTGGATGATTGATCGGCATAAATTGTCTCTGTCTTTTTTTTTTGTCATGAAGCCACATTAGTCCAACTATTTTATGTTTTAGATTATTGATCAAAGGTGCAAAGTTTACATATACAGCATGTAGAGTCAAACCATCTAATTTCAAAGAAAGAGCACATTGCGCCTCATATTTAGCAAATTTGTCAGACAACTTTTACCACATAACTGCCGCTAGAGTATTCACAACCAATTTTGCCAATGGAAAACTTTGCTCCTGGAAGAATTAGTGGAACCTGTATACTCTAAAACTTGTCTGAATGATTGAGCCAAGAAGAAGAGGAAGAATTTTTGTCATTTTTAAATTTTTATTTTTTAATATTTACAGCAATATTATACCATCCAAAATATTTACAGAAGTAGCCCCTGCCGCCCAACTGGAGAGCGGCAAGGTGTGCGCATTTTGTACTGAGGTCCCTTGCCGCCCTCTGCAAGGGCTGCAAGGGGGCAAATGCAATTTTCGCCCTGCTAAAAATGTATTTTTCTAGTTTTTTTTCATCCTGTTCGTCCCTCATGTCACCCTGCCACCCTGGTCTACTTCTGTAAATATTTTCACTGGTATAACATTTCTGTAAATATTAAAAATTAAAAATGAAAAAAATCCGAAGAAGAATTAGTGGAAGGGCCATGACGTGTAGAAATATGTGGGAAACATAAGGCCCATTAGATCCAACAGTGAATACAAGTGTCAAGGAATAATAGCCCACACACACAAAGAGCTAAGAATTTTCAGCCTGTACACATGGATATGGACCTCAATGTAGGCCCAAGTTGATGAGGCCTTCTCAATTCTCAACGAGAAAGGCCCCAGGGATATATATGGCTCCTCAAGGAAAAGGTTCACTTTGCTCCTTTAAGTATAGTTGTGGATTTGATACGTCATATTTCTCAACCACAATACCTGCCATCACGATTTCTCCAACTATTAAAACCGTTTAAATGGTTGTATTAACGGTGGTTTTTACTGACGTGATGTTCATGTGACAGCCTAATCATCAAAGATATTAAAAAAAAACTTGGGACCACATATAAGTGGCAAGGGAGAAAAATGGAAGAAAAAAAAGTGGCCTTCGTGTTCTTGGCAGCAGCAGTAGACGCCGCCGCCACCGGCGATGTAGGAGGAAGCCAGAGGAGGGGTTTGACAGGCGGTCAACCTAGCAGCGCAGAACGAGAGTGTGCGCACACAGCGATGACGAGTTGAGTTGCAGACCAAGCTACACTGCCATGATAGGGCCAACTGTGAGCTATCCAGTCGCCGAGCTTATGCTCATGTTGCTGCTTCGTCGTCGCCTCCTCTCCCTTCTCTTGTCCATCTACTGATTGGTACCTTCTCTGCTTTTCTTTTCGTTCTTCGCTTAGCTGATTCATTCGTTCGTCTCTACTACATGGCGCCCTTCCCTAAACCCTGATTGATTCCATTTTTGCAGCTTCAGAACTAGTTGGGTTTGCTCCATCTCTGTCCTCTTTGGGATCCAACCGGTACAATACATGATTGATTAATAATTGATAATGTATTCACTTTGCGTTGATTCAGAATGGCTGCCCAGTTTGATCAACCGATCCCTGGATGCAATTATGCTCTCAAGTTTTAATCTTTTTGGAGAATTTTTAAAAGGAGAAAAGGCCCCAACCAATACGTAGACTAGAACATGAAGGATATTTTCTAATTACATATAGTTTTGAACCAACCAAAGCGACGGCGATCTTGCTCTTGAGCCGTCATGCTCCAAGATTCACGTGCCTAGATTAGGAAATGGATTTAATTTCATCCCTCGAGGGAACATCACCTCATTTTTTCCATGCCACTTAATAAAAGATTGAAAAACTTTAACAATATAGATTAATATGAAATATATCACTTCACAAACAGACAATGCCAAATTTGACTTCTACAAGATGCAAAAAAAAAACAAAGTAAACTGAAAATTCGCAGTTATATTTGTTATTTGTAGAAGTTGAATTTGAATTTGCATGTTTACATCGATATGTTGCATATTAATCTATCCTATCAATTTCTTTCATTTTGTATGACTGTTTAGATAACATGCGGGAAACGAGTGGTATCCTTTCGAGGGATGAAAATACTTTCCCATATTACAAAACCTCCCATAATGTGCCGCCTCCTGCCTCTGCCGCTTGCCCTTTTGTGCCGCCGACGAAGTGGAGTACCATCATTGCCACTGCGATGGCAATGGCAGATTCTAGAGCATGGACAACATCTTCATGTGACACAAGGTAAGAGACCTGCTCATCGTGATCGCCTACTTCTCTATCCCACTGACCCACTCGATGGGAGCTCGATTGGGGAGAGAGAGGGGAGAAAGAGGGAGAAGTGGCCACTAATCTCTGGTCTTATTTTTATTTTGTTTTTATTATCATTGTAATGCCATGTATACGTCACAAGACCAGGTCATACAACACGTAGGTGACATGTAAGTGTGAAAAACATTGTCTATATTGTCGAGGGAGTCGTTTAGAGCGGTTTTGGTAATTGGAGGAATCGTTATACCCAATATTATGGTTGAAGAATACAAATTAAATCTAACCTATATAATTAAATTGGTTTTTTTCCCGCTCCTGAATGCATAATGGTCAGCATATGTCTCCATCCAAAACTATTTCTCTCATTCTCTCCGACTTGAATATCTATCTATCTATTGTTTGTCTGTTTTGTTTTGGCTTATCAGATTTAAGGAATGATTTGCATCTTTACCTTGTTGAAAAATTATTGGCTAATCAATCATATGCACTCACTACTAAAAAAACATTTTTTAGCGACATTTGCCTTTTATTTTTCTAGGCAGGTATAACCCTCGAAGCCAAATGTCCGCCTACAAAAATGTAAACCGGGGTAAATTTTTTTCATCCGCCTGCAAAAATCAATTTTTTCAGACGAACCACTTAAGAGGTCCGCCTGTGAAAATACCTTTATTTTTGCAAGTGGACCTCTTAAGTAGACCGTCTGAAAAAATTGATTTTCGCAGGTGAAACCTTATGTGGTCCGCTTGCAAAAATCATGCCTCCACCAAAAAAAATATCTAAGTCACCGAGTCGTCCTTATCTTCAACTCAAAGTCAACCTTATCTTCGACTCAACCTCTCCCCACCACTCATTTCCCCTCTCCACACACACACTCTCTATCTCTCACGTGCGCGCAGGGCAACGACGGTGTTGGGAGTGACTCCGACGAGTGGCAGTGTTGGTGGCGGCTCCGAGGAGGAATGGTGTGGGCGGCGGCTCCACCGGCTCGCCTCCTCGCCGCTTCCCCTCCTCGCCCCCTCCGTCGCCGGGCATGACGAGCGACGACAAACAGCTCGCCGGCTACCCTCCTCGTCACCTCCTCCACCGGCCACAACACGCGACTACGACGGCTCGCCTCCTCGCCACCTTCGCCGCCGGCTTCCCTCCTCGCTGCCTCTGCCACCGGCCGCAACGCGCGATGCCGCCGGCTCGCCTTCTCGCCGCCCCTGCCACCGGACACGACGCACGACGACGACGGCTCGCATCCTCACCCCTTCCGCCGCCGGCTCCCCTCCTCGCCGACGTGACGACAACGACGAACGCGCCGACGCAACAACAACCGAGTCGAGGCGACGACGACGGCGCCGAGTCTACGACTGCCGCGACAACGATGACGACGACGTCTGTGGAGGCTGCGAATGGAGGAGGAGAGGCGGCGGCTTGGCTCCTCCCTCTCCTATGTGGGGTGGCGGACAGAGGAGAGCCGTCAGCCGGAGGGGGAGGCCGGCGGCGGCGCCCGTGGGTAGGGGTGGTGGATTTTTTTCATTTGCTGAGATGATTTTCGCAGGCGAGCGATAGTATACCGGCAGTCCTTCCCCCGCCTGCAAAAATTGTTTTGGGCCATCTGGAAAAACGATTTTTCTAGTAGTGACAATGAATAATCCAATCAATTGCCTAAAAAATCCAATCATCAAGTAATTAAGCTTGCAAGTAAAAAGTACATGAATCGGGGTTGCATCCTGAAAGAAAAAGGAATCGATGATTTAGTTGTCCGCTCCAGCCGGTAGGAGTAGTGTAGTACGAAGAAAAGATGAAATAATAAAGCAGAAGCTGCATTCTGCGAGAAAACGGGACAGCGAGATGTCATCCACAAAAAAGCTTTGCTAACTGCCATCTTCTCTTAATTAGCAGAGTGGAATAATGTTGATTAGTTTAAGCTTGAGCCTCAGATGGACATCGACATCTCATATTCTCATGCTTTAATATGTGGTAATGGCATTGGTGGTAGTCATGAAGCTAGAACACTCTTGCATTGTGTGGTTTTTTTTATGAATATATAATAAAATACGTACATTGAAAACTATGTCAAAGTCTTAGACCACGAGTAAAAAAGAATCCAGGGAGCAGGAGGTTCAGATGGTTTGATTTGCTAAATATATGTAGTAGTACTTCGTTGACAATAATACTCGATCGTATAAAGGGTTAAAAGGCTATTTTGGAGAACTGAGACTTACTATATACTCCATCCGTTTCACAATATAAGTCATTCTAGTATTTCCTATATTCATATTGATACTAATGAATCTAGATATATATATCTATTTAGAATGACTTACATTATGAAACGGAGGAAGTATATACAGCTAGCACTGCATCATGGGCTCATGGCAATAAAAGAGCTCGATCACATCGACCAAGATACAAAATACACGAAAATCTCATACACTGGAATGGTTATCTGGATAACAAACTTGCATGAGTTCGATCGATCTGGCCAGGGTCCAATGATCCCATCGCATTCGCTAGCTAGCTAGCTAAGCCCATGTTTATATGAAATCCATTTTAAGAAGAAGGCAGCAACTACCAGCTGAAACGGTAGTTAATCACCAAACATGCGTATCTACATCATGCATGATGCTACTATGTTAGCGAAGAATTTAATATTATTATTATTGGTAGGAAGTAGTACGAAGGAAGAAATGGAAGCTAGGGAGGGCTCCACAGAGACACAGGTGGTGGATGTGGTTGCAAACAGAAACAGAAAGTGTCGCGCACTGCCATGGTTGATGGAACTCTTGATAACTTCATTCTTTAACCATATAGTATAAGCTACTCCCCCTCCAAAATATAAGCATTTTTAGCTATGAATCTAGATAACTGTGTGTTCAGATTCACAGCTAAAACTTGTTATATTTTGAAACGGAGGTAGTAATATATCTTCTTTTCAATTTACACTGGAATGTTATATAAATGGTCCCTTCATAACTTCACATAAAAACTATCGTGGGCTCGTCGACTCTATGTATCTGTTATGGAGACCCACATCGTTTAGAGCTTTTTATTTGAAAAATGCAGAATTTTGTTTTTTACCGAATTCAGTTCGATTACTTAAAGAATGCTTTAAAAATCCTATTTTACAAAGGCTCTATGAGTTTCTAAAATCTATTTATTTGTACGTGACTCTACCATACCTACTATACTGAGATAGTCCACAAAACTAGTAATCCAACGGTTCTCGAGGAAGACAATAGCGGGGAACTAGTTTTCAATCGGTGCCAACGGTGGCTGCGGCGTTACCTCTCCACATAATCCCACTCCTGACGGGGCAAGAAACGATCGGGTTGGCACAACAAGGCTGGAGAGCGACGACGAGTAGGCGAGGCGAGAGGATGAGGAAGGCATCAGCGGACTGACAACATCTCCTCCCTTTGGATCTGAATCTGGATTGGTGGCATCTCCTCTCTTTGGATCTAGATCGGCGGCTGTTGATGAAAAAAATCGAACACACCGGCCTAGGAGATCTGCTTAGCTCCTGTGCAGGTCCAAAAGTTGTTGAGATGAGGGCGTGCCAGTCAGTTTGATCCTGCAACTGACAAGATATGCAAATAGTAGATCAAACAGCCGATCGGCTAACAAACCGATGGAGTAGTTCCAGCCGATAGTGATAATAGCCGATGCCGATACCAGCCGATAGCGATAGCGTTTAAGCAATCGGCTATATGTCCAATGTAGATAATAATATAAAGGCAATCGGCTGATGATGATGTAATAAAATAACAATATAATCCAGTATAAACCAATCGGCAAATAATGATATGATAAATAAGTATCGATCCGAAAGTTAAAGCACACATCGGCTGGAGGTCCGATGTCATGAAATGCACAAGATTAGATTAAACAGTGAAACCTTTGTTGTCATCGGCTAAATTCAACTTATATGTATATGCAATCCTTATGAGCCGATGCAACGTCCAGATAATTTACTGGCTGAAACCCCGATGAACCCTTATTGGCAGTCAAAAAGCAGGCTAGAGATTATGGTTCTAAGCACGACTTAGTAGATCAAACTTAACTGATGCAGCACTAAGTATGAAAAGAAACACAATATCTAGACAATCAAGCCGATGACTGATTTTCAGGGTGGTAGATGCCTAAGCTAATCTAATCTAACAACGCGATTTAGCCGATACCGGTAGAAACCCTAAAGCGAGAAGCAACCGATAGAGCTAAATTGATATGCTAAGACTAGATTAACAGAGACATATGATAAATAGGTAGGCAAATATATCATCCAAACCAGAGCAATCCAAGAGGTCGAATGTACTGATGCAGCCTTGAACGACGCCGACGTAGACGATACAATTGCCTGGGCCGACGGAACATTGGACTTACCCCTTCGCCAGAGATCGAACATCGATGCAGCCCCGCGTCAGGTAGGGATGAAAACGGAGCGGATACGGACGGATAATGCTCATACCATATTCGTTTTCATATTTTTTGCCGGATACGGAAACAAATACGGATAGCTCGAATACGGAAACAAATACGGACTATCTCGAATACGAATAAGAATCGAATATGATCGGACACGAATACGGAAACAAATTTTTCTTGGAACACGAAAACCAATTCAACTTCTAATAGAAACAAATATCAACATATATAATTAGCTCATTTTATATAAAATGTAGTATAATTTATAAATATTTTTAAAATTTTAAATAATATTAATAATGTGGACTAGTGTTAAGAGATGAACTACTATTAAAATCTAAAAAGGTATATTGAAGGTCATAGAGTTATAAAGAAATGGGGTATGTCTTGTGGCTTCTGCGGATATCCGAATTATTATTCGTATCCGACGGAAACCCTGATACCATATTCGTATTCGTATCGAGAGAAAATACCGTATTCGTATCCGTATCCGAACTATCCGATCCGAAAGGTATCCGTATTCGTTTTTATCCGGAGCGGACGGAAACTATCCGCTCCGTTTTCATCCCTAGCGTCAGGTGCCAAGTCCCGCCGGACGATAAAATAAAGTAGAAAAGATAAAAGGTGGCGATGCGCCGAATTGTATTAATCGTGAAGATAGATTACATAGACCCCGGGTGTACATATTTGTACCCATGGGTTGATACAAGTTCTTGTCCGACAAGAAATAAACTTTCCTAAAGATAAAAGGCAAGATAAAGTCTTTATAGGACACTAAACACACTTTCCTAAAGATAAAAGGAAACTAACGAACTATTCCTAATTAATAGATAACTTGCCATGCCGCATTCTCTTTGAACTCGGTCTCTTCTGGATAAGCTTTCTTTAGTATATCAATTTCCTTAACTGAATATAGCAAGAATCCGACAACTGACGACTTGACAATTCTCATCGGCTAATCTCAGGACTTCAAAGCCAATGCTGACTCTAAGCCAATAACTATTCCGGGCTTACCAAATTTCACTGTTAACAGCGGCATGCACGATTTAGATCTGGAGCAGTGGCGAGGTGGCTCGAGCACCGACATAGTGACACATGTGAGAGTCACACATCTTCTTGGAGGTGATGTTCTGACACCCTCTCGGCCTCTTCCTCATTAGTGCTTGGTAGTGAACTCTTCGGATGAAATTCTTTGTTCTGGATGCCAGGAATTGCACCAATGGCATTCTAGATGTTGCAACCTTCTCAAGGATATTGCATTGGAAGTATCCTATTGGTGTCGCGTCTCGTGCCAGCATCCCCGTAGGTTGGGTTTGGTGGCTATGGCGATGGCATGATCTATATGAATGACTGACTTATAGCTTAGTTGCTCTTAGTATTTTCCGTGTTGGTTCAACGTTAGTTATCGACTGTGATGATAGCGAAATATGACTGACAAGGAAACAAATACAGAACAAATGAGTGTGGCGGTTGCCATTTTCTGTTGAACTCTATAAGAGAGTCAGGGAGACCTTTTGGAAAACTACAGAATGAACAACCACATTATCTCTATAATTGTCATCTTGTGGTCCAATCAATCCATGTATTTTCTTCAATATTTTACAATCTTCAGTGTTTGCACTTGAATTCATCCCATAGTTATATTTTTTTCCTTATACATTCCCTTTTTAATCATTGTTTCAAATAGTTGTTCTTTACCACCTCTTCCTAACTTTCACTTGCTTGTTTTTCATGTCCACACTTCCCAACTCATTAAATAGTTTGTTTTTTGAAAGAAAATGCATATGAAAGTTTTTTTAATAAATATATTGATTTATTTTTAAGTTTATTTTAACTAATAATTAATTAATTATACAGTAATCCCTCCATCCCATTTTGATCACTCTCTAAAATTGCTGAGGTATTCCCAAATTGATTGTCATCTAACTGGTGTCTATCCATTTACATGTGTAAGAGTAAATGTGTTGCGTTTCTATCCGTTTATGTGTGTAGGAGTAAATGCTATAGTTACATATCCGTTTGTTTATTTGTGCATGAGTAAATTGTATTATTGCATCCTCACGTGCATGTCTAACATAATATTTTGATCGATAAGGTTTAATTTAAGAAAGAATGATGTTTTTTTTCTTGATCACGATAACACTTATGAATATGATGATGAAGAGGTGTGTAAAACATAGTTGAAGATGTGGAAATGGGTGGTTGTCTCTCCCTCTCCTCCTTTCTTCTCCAAGTCAACAGTTCCTACGCTACCAAACCCGATCGGACGCGGACACTGACAGAGCCGACGCCGACGGACACCAAACTTCCCTTCAAATCAAGGGTTATAGGAGCACACCACGCGGGTGAGCCTCAGGAAAGGAAGGGGGCGAGTCCGGCCGCCGTCGCCATGTCCAAGCCACAGCAGCAGTCGCCCCCTTCCACCACCACCACCTCACCTCCTCCACCACCGCCCTCCACTCCGCCCCCCGCCTCCTCCTCCCGCTCCCTCCTCTCCGCGCTGCGCCGCTCCCCGGTCACCACCCTCGTCGCCGCCTTCTTCCTCCTCGCCCTCTTCATGTACGGCGAGGACGTCCGCACCCTCGCCGAGCTCTCCATCGACGACTACCTCTACCCCGACGCCGATTTCTACAACGTCTCCGCCCTTCCCCCTCTCCTCCTCCCCCCGCCCACCTGCGACCTCTCCCGCGGCCGATGGGTATTCGACAACACCTCCCTCCCGGCCTACAGGGAGAAGGAATGCACCTTCCTCACCAAGCAGGTCTCCTGCCTCGCCAATGGCCGCCCCGACGACCTATGGCAGTACTGGCGCTGGCAACCCAACAACTGCTCGCTCCCCACGTACTTCCCATTCCTTCTAGTTCTAGATCTGCCATTTCATTTCTTCCAGATGGATCGATTTGAGTTGATTCGATTGCAGGTTCGACGCGCGGCGGTTCATGGAGAAGATGCGGGGGAAGAGGATGATGTTCGTGGGGGACTCGCTGAATCGGAACCAGTGGGAGTCGCTGGTGTGCCTGGTGCAGCCCATCCTATCCAAGGGCAGGAAGAAGATCGTCAAGCGCGGTTCCTTCAACATCTTCTACGCCAAGGAGTATCGCGCCACCCTCGAGTTCTACTGGGCTCCATTCCTCGTCGAGTCCAACTCCGACAACCCCAATTTCCACCACATCGACCAGCGCATCATCAGCCCTGAGCGGATCGAGAGCCATGCCAACAACTGGAAGGACGTTGATTACCTCATCTTCAACACCTACATCTGGTGGATGAACAACGAAGACATCAAAGTCAGGTCTGTACCCACCAACTTTGATGTTACTACTTCATTTAACCAATTTTTAGTTTAGCTGGGATTTCTAGTGTGTTTAAAATTTCTTTCATTTTTTTTTTATTTTTGCAGGAGGCCAAATTCAACTTCTTGGTCAGATCACGACGAGGTGCCAAGGATCGAGACCTATGGCCGTGTGTTCAAGACTTGGTCGACCTGGCTGGAACAGAATGTTGATCCTGCCAGGACTTCGGTGTTCTTCATGACAATTTCTCCTCTTCACAACAGGTGATCATAAAACTTGCATTTCTGATTTCTCTATCTCTTACCTCCTCTCTACTTCCTCTCTAGTTCAAGCAATGGCGGTTCGTTACGAACATCAATTAGTTCCTCCAGGGCAGGGCCTAGGAAAACTTAATTTGGTAACCTTGAAATCTTTAATGTTGTGGACCACTGTCGGTTTGCAATAGGACACCCTACCTATCCCTGATAAAGTGGTTTGTTACTCCTAATTACGTTCTGTACAAGCAAGCTTCCTCTTGTTCCAGTCTGCAGAGCACAGCCACTATGTCATTGTCCACCAGAAAATGAGGTCAGTTGGACCCGTTTGTTAGGTTTGCACGTGATAAACTAGGAACAAATTTGCCTGACTTTCTGGGGTTTTAGAGTCTTTCAAATTCCATAGTTCACTAGTTGGTCTTGGAATAATTCCACACTAGTTCACTAGTAGGTCTTGGAATAATCACTCCTGTATCCGTATATGCATCAGAATGACAGAAAGTATGGTGCTATGCACAAACTAGTTACTTCGGAACATACCAATGTCTGAAATCAGAAGGCGTGGTGCTATGAACTTACTGGATTAACGCACCTCATTCCTCACCTTTTATATATATTATTTCCAAATATTTAAGAACAAGTGAACCAATTTTAAGTACTTTAGTTTGGAACCACTAGTATTATTTCTTGTTTTGTGTGATTCTCAAAGGCTCTTTGTTCTTTTCTGGTTTGTTGCTTGTGAAGCACAAGGTGCCACACCATTCCATCACACTATGCACGCACCCATGTGAAAACAACCCTCCTTTTGTTGTTGTACCAGATGGTCCACCAAGAAATTTGTTGGGTTCTTATATTGTATATAGACACACATATATATAGACTGGGAGTGCACCCTTGGTGATTCTTTTAGTGAGTTTTCATGGTTTCTTCAAACAAAAATGCTTCTGTGCTTGTGGGTGTGGGCAAGCAATTTAAATTTCAAATGGAACATTTGGGATAGGCACAGTATAGCCTACAAGATTTTGCATGCTTTAGTGATTCTGGCCCATTTTGACAAGACAATTTTCAGCAAACATAAAACGACGTAATGTTCGAAATGTTGTACCTCAAGGAAACTGTTCACCAATCTCAGAGAAACTGCAATGATGTGGATAACTACCATACCCACATACACAAATCTCACTATTAAAAAATATTGATATTGGCTTTGCCTGAAAGAAGAGTTTCTACTGTTAAGAATAATGATCTGCAAAACTAAATGCAGTGTAAAAATAGGCTTAATATGCTTCTTAAATAAGTCTTTGTTTGATACTCCCTCTGTTTCATATTATAAGTTGCTTTGACTTCTTTTCTAGTCAAACTTTTTTAAGTTTAATCAAGTTTATAGAAAAATGTAGCAACATCTTTAATACAAAATAAACATATTATCAAAATATATTTAATGTTTCATTTAATAAAACTAATTTGGTGTTGTAAATTTTGCTAAATTTTTCTACAATTTGGTCAAACTTAAAGAAGTTTGACTAAGAAAAAATCAAAATGACCTATAATATGAAACGGATGGAGTACATGTATTGGGTAGCCATTTTTGGAAAGTTGAATTTGCAATCTTTTGAGTTAGGTTGGTAGTTGGTAGATGGCAAAAAATTTGGGGGAGTGTTACTTCCAACAAAACTCTGATGCTTTTGCTAGGAGAATTTACATAGAAAGATTAGTCTATGTCGATGTCACCTAGACCAGCCAGAAAAAAGAAGCTGTGGTAGTAGATTCTATATAAACAGTAACATGAAACTCTCATGTATGCTCTTTGATGTCAAAATCTGATGTTTGCAGTAGTAAGATCGGTATAGGTGGCCGTTGGTTCAACACTGATGCTGTCATCACCTTTTGCCAATTTAATATAGACGAGCCCTGCAGTGAGCTTCATAGTCGCACTCTGTTCAGATCCATTGCTAAGACATTTTAAAACCACCTTACTGTTGAAGTTAGTGCTACTGGAAGTCTGGAACTGTGGAATATACTAAAATATAGGCATCGTGTGAGGTGGTTGTGAGCCTTGTGCGTCATGACCTGTGCAAAGCAAAGTACTATGTGTACTACTAGTATACTTTGTGAAGTTAGTGTCGGTGTCAAATAATAGTAATATTTCATCTTCATCTGACATCTTGACCCCAATCCTTTCAACCATGAGACAAAGCATACATCATTTGGTGCTTTAGGCTTTGATTTTATTCCACATCATTTGTACAGATATTGATTTGCAAATGATTTGAGCACAGTTGCTTATAAATCAAGTCGCTTTCTTGACATGTTGGGACATTTACATTCTGATGCACTCATGTACCGGTTGAAATTAAGGATAGAATTTAAATCAATCGTGTGTTTGTGTCAGCAAAAGACCTGCTACTGTTTGTTGTTGTATTGAACTAATGATATCTGCTCTTGAATTAACATTATGGTACATGCATTTCTAATTTATTTACATCGCTGAAGCATTTTTTCCCCTCTTGTGATGCTATCTTAAAAACAGCCCAGCACAATGGGGGAACCCGAACGGGATCAAATGCGTAAAGGAGACACTTCCAGTCCTCAACTACACCAAGCCACTGGATCTCAACCATGACATGCGGATGTACGACCTGGTAGCAAAAGTTGCTAAAAACATGAAGAATGTTCCAGTGTCGTTGATCGACATCACAAGGATGTCAGATTACAGGAAGGATGCCCACACATCATTGTATTCCATCCGTCAGGGTAAACTGTTGACACCGGAGCAGAAGGCTGACCCACAGAAGTACGCTGACTGCATCCATTGGTGCCTTCCTGGGGTACCAGACGTCTGGAACCAGATACTCTACACCAGGATCCTCTCCAAATCCTCCCCTCCATCCACACATCCCTCTCTCCCTCCACAATGACAAGCAGGGAGCATGATTTTTTTTTGCCCCATCGTATACTATATAGGAAATGTATCATTACTATTCAATTTTTTTGGTAGTTTGGTGAAGAAAATCAAGCTAGAGAGAGAAAGGATGGAGTGGGCTGTTTACTGGTGGCATGTAAAATCGTTCAATTGAATTGTAAATTAGTTTTGAGCTAACCAATTGAGCAAACAGCACTGTTGTAGACACTCGGTACTCTGGACTGTGAAATCAGCTGGCAATACATATATACAGGGGGGCACAGTGATTAATCTGAGATCAATTTGTTAGTATTATGTGTTGATGGCGTGATGCTTTTGTCTGAGAAGAGCAGTCGGTGTGAGATTGGCCCAGATGGCCTTCCTTTTGTGTTTGGGCCGTATGTGTGCATACGCCACCTTAACTTCCATTTATTCACTCATCGAAATAATTAATTTCACGTCGATCCTACTCCTGAGAAAAATATAGCTCCTTGAGAAATCTTTTATGTATTCTGAAGTTCATGATAAATCTTGTCTCAGAAATTACCCATTTCAGTTAACCGAAGAAATCACCTACAACGAGACGATAAATCTTTGTCTTGGAATCAGCTAACTCCTAACTTATCAGTTGCCATTAGCGACCTTAGCAAGGTAATGTATTTTTAACCCGGAGAGTTTAACTAACTCACAAGAAAAAAAAAACAGTCAACCTCAAAACAAGTCTCTGTATAATCCAAACTATTTCTCCTAATGCATTTTCGTTGCTCTATAAGCAACAACTCGCAGCAGCCTGCCTGCATCTCTTTCCAGATCATACCTACGTTCACATGGGCTTAACAGCTCAGCTTCACCTTATGCGGCTGAGATTTGCTCTAATAAGTGTTATCAGATCTAAGTGAAGTAGCAGTAGTAGTGCTAAACCAAGAAGATGAGGCCAACTCCCATGTTGTACGAATACTTACCGCTAGCATGTATCTTTGCAGTGGAGCACCCTTAAATGTTGGTATTTGCAAATTGCCCTCTAATGGTAGTTGGCTAGTTGAAGAGCATAGCAGCGTCGTGCTCTTTTTTTAAGGCATATAATCACTTACAAGCCGAAAAGTCTAAGCCTAAATACATAAGCGTTTTTTTCGTTTGGCTTTTTAAAAACTATAAGTCACTTTACACTAACACTATTAAGTCAAAAGCTATGTCCGGAAAGTTTTTTTTGGCTTATATGAGATAGAGATATAACTCTACCACTAAACTAAGGATTTCAAATCTATTTGCTTATAAATTATATAAACTAAAAAAACTGACTTAAAAGTCTAAACCTAAACAATGAGACCCTTATACATATGCTTATAAGCCAAAATTTAGTTTATTTTACATCATTTGCTTTTAATCGTTAAATTTATGCATATAAAAGTTTTACTCTCTTATTTTTTGCTTGCTAATAAGCCATACGGATAAGAAAGCATTGGTGAAACTATGAGCCGCTAGGTGTTATTAGGCACAAATCATTTTGAAACAACCTTTTTTCTATGTTCTTTTATTCTTAACGGATTTATAGATAAATATGCATGATTTTCGAACCCTTAGACAATGTGACTTTGAAAAAAACTTTCTATATATGAATTTTTTAGAAAACCATTTAAACACTATTTTTAACTTTATAATATTTAATTTGTTTGTTTGTAAAATTTATAATTACCACAAATCATCCATCCAATCAGCCATTTAGCACAAAAGAAATCTAGCTTGGACAATATTTAGTTGGCTACATCAATAGTGACGGGGCAACTCTAAATATTATTGATGGTAGTATATCACCCCTTAAATAAATTAAACAATCTAGCTTGGACAACATTTAGTTAACTATATCAAGAGGCACCAGAACTTTTGACCCTTTGACCATGAGTTTCATATTATAATAACTTTAGATGAGAAAGTTAAGGACCTGTTTAGTTCCCAAACAAAATTTCTCACGTTGTCACTTCAAATGTTTGGACACATGTATGGAGTATTAAATGTAGAGAAAAACCAATTACACAGTTCACCAGGAATTTGCGAGACAAATCTTTAAAGCCTAATTGCGCCATGATTGACAATACGGTGCTACAGTAAACATTTGCTAATGATGGATTAATTAGGTTTAATTAATTCGTCTCATAGATTCCTGTGAGTCTGAAATTTGTTTTGTTATTAGATTACGTTTAATATTTCAAATGTGTGTCCGTATATCCGATATAACATGCATGGGTAAATTTTTTTTGCCAACTAAACAAGGCCTAAAATGTACAAATCCCTTTGAGATGCTTTTAGGAAACTAATAACTTGGGTGTGAAGTAGTTAAGGGTGATTTATGTCATCAAGTAAACCTGTGTTAGTAATAAAATTGATGGGAGTAGTGGGTGAGAGAGTGAATACAGGGATGATGGGGGGTTATTAAGGAAAAAGAGGCCATATGTTTGTTGCAAAGCAATAGAGAAGCCAAGCAGGCAGCCACTAAATTGGGTTGGGGTGCCTCCTCCTCCCTTTCTTTCTTTCATCTGCTTCGTCCTCAGATCCGATCTCTCTTCTCTTGTTCTGGGGTTGGGGTCTCACGACCCGCCGCCTTCTTCGTCCCCGTCGCTCTAGAGGGGATCTCACCGCCAGCCGTCTCTCGCCATGGCGGCGGCCAACGCCCCCATCGCCATGCGCGAGGCGCTCACGGTATCCTCTTCTCCTCTTACTCCTCCCCGCGAGATCTCACTCGTAACCAAGGCGGAGCTAATGGCGCCTGACTCGTATCTCTTCTCCTCGCTCGATGCAGCTCACCAGCCTGGGGATCGCGCCCCAGTTCGTCACCTTCACCCACGTCACCATGGAGTCGGAGAAATACATCTGCGTCCGCGAGACCTCCCCGCAGAACAGCGTCGTCATCGTCGACATGGCCATGCCCGCGCAGCCCCTCCGCAGGCCCATCACCGCCGACTCCGCCCTCATGAACCCCAACACCCGCATCCTCGCCCTCAAAGGTTCCTTCCTACCTAGATCTACCTGCTATCTACTCTTTCGGATCTTCACTTATTTCCTAGCGATCTACTCTCCTACTCCCTAATCTTTCTACTATTTGCTTAATTCAAGGAGCCATAGACTACCTAGCACATTCATTTTGCCATCCTACCATAGCTGGAAACCATACTGTTATTCTTACCATTTGCTTCATCTTGTTCAATTCATCAGAAATGTGTATGCTAATTGTGGTTTACCTCTATAATTTCGCGCACATGTATAATTTCCAGTAACAATATGTTAAGGACTGACAAATTATTTAGCTTCGTGATCTACTATCAAAAAATTCACGATGAATCTCGATCAACTGTGCATTTTACAACTTCAAGAGTACTTACTCCATAGTAAACCAACAGTTTTCATATTCTCATGCTGCTCATTCCTAGTCACAGTTTCCATGCCCTTGCTAGTTGCTACTGACTAGGAGTCGACTATCATTTCGGTTTTCGCTTATATTTGTAGCCATGGCCACAACATCAACTTATTCTCCCATAACTCCATAAGTTAAGCTTAATTTTAACCTCGGATTGGGCTTACATGGATATTTCCACGCTGTTCTTCCTAATTGAATACATGACGTACAGATCATCTGGTCTTGCACTTGATGTTTATAATATATCCTCTCCAGGCAATTGTTCACTTGTTATACTGTTTCATACCATTGTCACGATTTGTTCATGCTTCATGCTTTTGTATGTCTATTTTTAGGTTGCTTCAGATTGGATTCATACTGGCAATAAATTTTTCTAATGTTTACCATCACCAGTGTTTGTCTGACATTCAACATTCAATTTAAAATGCCTAGTTTATACATTGACATCATGGTGTCTGGCTAGCTTACTAATTGCTTACGTAGAAGCAGAATGATATGTCTTTACTTTTGCAACTTTCCAGCTGTTTAACTTTTTTTTGTTGCTGGAATTTGCAGCTCAAATACCTGGGACAACACAGGATCACCTGCAAATCTTCAACATTGAGGCTAAAACAAAAATTAAGTCCCACCAGATGCCTGAGCAGGTACAAAATTTGAAGTTTTGCCAAAGTATGCGTAACCACTTTGTTTAAATTGTATCCTATAATCTTAATGTATTCTTTGCATATTTTATTTTCTTTTCACAATCACAGGTTGTGTTTTGGAAATGGATCACCCCAAAGTTGTTGGGTTTGGTAACACAAACATCAGTTTATCACTGGTCAATTGAGGGTATTGAACTATTGATCTGAACTTTTGTCCAATTATTATTCGCTGCTTTGCATTATTTGGATCATATCCATACAAACCAATGATTTTTTTTGCATGTATTTGTTGTAATACAGGAGATTCTGAACCGGCCAAGATGTTCGATAGGACGGCTAATTTGGCCAACAATCAAATTATCAACTATCGATGTGATCCATCTGAGAAGTGGCTTGTGCTTATTGGAATTGCACCTGGTGCTCCAGAGGTATGTTTGTTAATAAGTGCCGATATAACAGGCTGCAATGGTGTAAAGATCAAAATCCTTTTGGGCATAGTGTAAAAGACTACATATATTTTCGAAAGTTGTAGGAAATATGCTACACCTATGCTGGAGCAGTTCTTAAAAGTTTATTACGTAATGCTTTGTTCTATATCATCCTAACATTGATGTGCTCTCTTTTTCACCCATCAGAGGCCACAACTGGTGAAGGGAAATATGCAACTTTTTTCTGTGGATCAGCAACGTAGTCAGGCACTTGAAGCCCATGCAGCATCCTTTGCATCATTTAAGGTAATGTCCGGTACTCCAGTTATATTTGTGCTGGTTACATATTCTTTGTTCTACTATTTGCCAAATTTTCCTTTTATTTTTCCTCCACAGGTCGTGGGCAACGAGAACCCTTCAACTCTCATCTGCTTTGCCTCAAAGACAACTAATGCTGGGCAGATCACTTCTAAGTTGCATGTTATTGAATTGGGTGCCCAGCCAGGTTTGTCTCTGGAAATTTTCAAGATTTGTTTTGTTTCTATTTTCAAGTTTGTAGCAGAGTAAGAAATAAGTAGAATGCCTTTTATCAAACACACATTTGTCATTTAGTGTAGTCAGTGCTATTCTGCAAATGGTTCTATATTCCACCCCATTCTTCTCCTTGTAGGCCATTAACAGTGAATAAATGTTCATGGATAAATCATTCCTCTGTTCACTCGTTCTTCCTATCATTTATTTCAGGGAAACCAGGGTTTTCCAAGAAGCAAGCTGATCTCTTCTTCCCCCCAGATTTTCAGGATGATTTTCCTGTGGCCATGCAGGTGAATATCTTGCACTCTAAAGGAAGTATACCCTGTTAGATACCGCATAGATCTAATTTTTTTAAATTTTCTGTCAATTACAGATCTCTCAGAAGTATGGCCTTATCTATGTAATTACGAAGCTTGGCCTTTTATTTGTATATGACTTGGAAACAGCTGCAGCGGTCTATAGAAATAGAATTAGTCCAGATCCTATATTCTTGACAGCAGAGTCTTCTGCAAGTGGTGGTTTTTATGCCATCAATAGGAGAGGACAGGTTTTACATGCCACAGTTAATGATGCAACCATTGTGCCTTTTGTCAGCAGTCAAGTATGTTCTCCTGCCCTTAAATTACTTGGCTTATGTGCTTGCTATTATCGTTTTTAACACATTTTGTTTTATGCAGTTAAATAACCTTGAACTAGCTGTAAATCTTGCCAAAAGAGCTAATCTTCCTGGGGCAGAGAACTTGGTAAGTTCCATTACTTCTATGCTTTTGTTGTGATGCTGTTACAATTGCAATTTACGCTTGTTACCTATGCTGGTTTTATCAGTGGCATATATTTTCCTGCAAGATATGATAGCGAGTTTAATGTTTTATATTGCAGGTTGTGCAAAGGTTTCAAGAATTGTTTGCACAAACAAAATACAAGGAAGCAGCTGAGTTGGCTGCAGAATCTCCTCAAGGTCTTCTCCGAACTCCTGATACTGTTGCAAAATTTCAGGTGCATTTCTGCTCTTGATTACAGAGCTATTAACACTTCTTCACCTCCATTTTACAGCTATTTTTCACATTCTGTACTGTTAAAAGCTTAAAATTATGTGAACTGATGGATGATGCATCATGTTTACTATGCTGGCCCTAGATTATAGAGATTAGTGTGACTCTTACCATAGCAATTTCAGCAATGCGACTACTATGGTGACTTCTTTATAAAATCATTGGGCTTTATGAATAAAAAAAATGTTCCTTCTGTTTTACTGCATAATGGAAACACCTGGTAACTACTTACCGTTACTTTCTTGAGGTTTTATTTGATAAATGCTTCAAACATAGTGAATGCATTACTATTATTATTTTCATTTACTTTCCTGTGTTGGGACTGTACAACTAATCTTAATGCTTATGCTCTTCTGCTTGACTTAGCTTTTTCGTTTCTGTGCTTTAAAATGCAGAGTGTTCCTGTTCAAGCTGGGCAAACGCCTCCACTCTTGCAGTACTTTGGCACATTGCTAACTCGGGGGAAGCTCAATGCTTACGAGTCTCTTGAGCTATCTCGACTTGTTGTCAATCAGAACAAAAAGAACCTTTTGGAAAACTGGTTGGCTGAAGACAAATTGGAGTGCAGTGAAGAACTTGGAGATCTTGTCAAGGTAAAATGGGTCTTAAGTTGTTTGTTGATTGCACATATCGATTTTGTTACACTGTGTCCTGTTTGACTGTCTGGATTGTTCATTAATTGATACCTGCACTCTTTGGTGTAGACTGTGGACAATGATCTTGCTCTGAAAATATACATAAAGGCTAGGGCAACCCCTAAAGTTGTTGCCGCTTTTGCTGAAAGAAGGGAATTTGACAAGATCCTTATATATTCAAAGCAGGTATATTTGTTCAGTACTGATGAATCCTCATTTTCAGCTGTAAGAGTTCAGCTTTGATGTAAACTGTTGGCCTAATACATTTGCTGTTTCAGGTTGGATACACCCCTGACTACCTCTTCCTCCTCCAGACCATTTTACGTACGGATCCACAGGTAATTTATTGGTTAAGCTATTTTGTGCTAGGGTGAAATATTCTGCTTTGTTCTGTGGGTTGTTGATTTTTATTTGCAAAATTTATTATTTACTGTATATCTCTTTTACCAGGGAGCTGTCAACTTTGCGCTCATGATGTCACAAATGGAGGGGGGCTGTCCAGTTGATTACAATACTATAACTGATCTCTTCCTTCAGGTATCCTTTTAATTCATTTCAATGCATAGTCGGTATGTAATACCTTTGCTTTTTTACCATGAAATTCAGTTGTGTCTTGCCTTACCATGCCCATTTTTTAACAGAGAAACATGATACGTGAGGCAACAGCTTTCCTGCTGGATGTTTTAAAGCCAAACTTGCCGGAGCATGCTTTTCTTCAAACCAAGGTTAGCAGTTTTTTCCCAATAAGTTCGGCCTTTTACCTTTGCATTGCCATGTTGCTCAGTGGCTTCTTTTACCTTTATACTGTTGTGTTGCTCAGTAGTTTCTGTTTGAATTGATTGTAGGTTTTGGAGATCAACTTGGTCACTTACCCAAATGTTGCTGATGCCATCCTTGCTAATGGTATGTTCAGTCATTATGATCGCCCTCGTGTTGCTCAGCTTTGTGAAAAGGCTGGCTTGTACTTGCGAGCTCTCCAGGTCAGTACCTTTTTGTTGTTTTGGTTTACTTTTTTTTTTCTTTGCCTGTCTGTTTAATTAACATTATATTGTGATGCAGCATTACACAGAATTACCAGATATCAAGCGTGTCATGGTGAATACCCATGCCATTGAGCCACAGGTTTGTTATCTTAAGTTATGCTTTGTTGCCTGTCTATTATTACTGGCTGGGGTGGTCCATTTACACCATTATTGAACAGGCACTTGTTGAGTTCTTTGGCACTCTTTCAAGAGAGTGGGCTTTGGAGTGCATGAAGGACCTTCTGCTGGTCAATCTAAGAGGGAATCTTCAAATTGTTGTACAGGTATTTTTGCTACGTTTAGTTTGACCTTCCCTTTTTTGTCACTTCTCACATTGGTTCTGATTATTATCGAAACATGTGTCATATCTGCAGGCTGCCAAAGAATACTCTGAGCAGCTAGGGGTTGATGCTTGCATAAAACTGTTTGAGCAATTCAAATCTTACGAGGGCCTTTACTTTTTCTTGGGAGCTTATTTGAGTTCCAGGTAGTTAACTACACCTGATGTTGATATGTGCGAAGCAATTTTGTCCTTAACGTGGCGCACCTTAATATCGTTCTTTACATTCAACAGTGAGGATCCAGATATTCATTTCAAATACATAGAAGCAGCTGCTAGGACTGGACAGATCAAAGAAGTTGAACGTGTAACCAGGGAATCCAACTTTTATGATGCGGAGAAGACAAAGAACTTTTTAATGGAAGCGAAACTGCCTGATGCCCGTCCGCTGATTAATGTCTGCGACCGCTTTGGATTTGTTCCAGATTTGACCCACTATCTGTATACAAATAATATGCTTCGGTATATTGAAGGCTATGTACAGAAAGTATGCAACTCTTCCAATTCAGTGTTATTGGAGTATCATCATTCTCATGTGCTATGTATTTAAATGCTTATTTTCCTTTATATTGTAGGTGAACCCTGGAAATGCTCCATTAGTTGTTGGACAGCTACTTGATGATGAGTGCCCTGAAGATTTCATTAAGGGTTTGATTCTGTCTGTCCGTTCTCTCCTTCCTGTTGAGCCACTAGTTGATGAATGCGAGAAGAGGTATGATTCTTTATATTATCTTGTATTCCACAGCCAGCTTAAGGGCATGTGCACATGCACACAAACATATGCTTTTTTGTTTCGTTGCTGATCTCATCTTTTATATTTCTTTTTTCAGGAACCGCCTACGGCTGCTGACACAATTTTTGGAGCACTTAGTGAGCGAGGGTAGCCAAGATGTCCATGTGCACAATGCTCTTGGAAAAATCATCATTGACAGCAACAATAATCCTGAGCACTTCCTTACCACCAATCCATTTTATGACTCTCGCGTGGTCGGTAAATACTGTGAAAAGCGGGATCCTACCCTTGCTGTTGTTGCTTACAGACGTGGACAGTGTGATGATGAACTTATTAATGTCACCAATAAAAACTCACTGTTCAAGCTGCAAGCTAGGTATGCAAATTGTTTTTATTCTTCATACCTTTTAATTTTATTTCTTCTGAATCTTTAAATCCATCTATTGATTGCTTACATAGAAATCGATTTGAATTGCCAGGTATGTGGTTGAAAGAATGGATGGTGATCTGTGGGATAAAGTTCTACAGCCTGAAAATGAATATAGAAGGCAACTCATTGACCAAGTGGTTTCTACGGCTTTGCCTGAAAGCAAGAGCCCCGAGCAAGTGTCTGCTGCCGTTAAGGCTTTCATGACAGCTGATCTTCCCCATGAACTGATTGAACTTCTTGAAAAGATCGTCCTTCAAAATTCTGCTTTCAGTGGAAACTTCAATCTGCAGAACCTTCTCATCTTGACAGCCATCAAGGCTGACCCATCTAGGGTCATGGACTATGTCAACAGGCTGGACAACTTTGATGGGCCTGCTGTTGGAGAAGTAGCAGTTGAAGCACAGCTGTTTGAGGAGGCTTTCGCTATCTTCAAGAAGTTCAACTTAAATGTGCAGGCTGTCAATGTTCTATTGGACAACATCCGAAGCATAGAAAGAGCTGAAGAGTTTGCATTCCGTGTTGAAGAAGATGCTGTTTGGAGCCAGGTTGCCAAGGCCCAGTTGCGTGAAGGTTTGGTTAGTGAAGCAATTGAGTCCTTCATTCGTGCAGATGATGCAACACATTTCCTCGACGTCATCCGTGCTGCTGAGGAAGCTAATGTATACGATGATCTAGTTAAGTACTTGCTTATGGTAAGGCAGAAGGCAAGGGAACCCAAAGTTGATGGAGAACTCATCTTTGCGTATGCTAAGATTGATAGACTCAGTGATATTGAAGAGTTCATTCTCATGCCAAATGTTGCCAATCTTCAAAATGTTGGTGATCGTCTGTATGATGAAGAACTTTATGAAGCAGCAAAGATCATCTATGCCTTCATCTCAAACTGGGCTAAGCTGGCTGTTACCCTTGTTAAGCTGAAGCAGTTCCAAGGTGCTGTGGATGCTGCTCGCAAGGCTAACAGTGCTAAAACATGGAAGGAAGTCTGCTTTGCTTGTGTTGATGCCGAGGAGTTCCGGCTAGCACAAATATGTGGTCTCAATATTATTGTCCAGGTATATATACAGGACCAACCTGTTAGAACTAAAACATATTTCAGTACAAGTCTTTTCTTATCTAGATTTTTTCTAACACCCTTTTTTTTGTATAGGTTGATGATTTGGAGGAAGTAAGTGAATACTACCAGAACAGAGGATGTTTCAATGAACTTATTTCCCTCATGGAAAGTGGTCTAGGACTGGAGCGTGCTCACATGGGCATCTTCACAGAATTAGGAGTCCTCTATGCTAGATATCGCCCTGAGAAGCTCATGGAACATATCAAACTTTTCTCCACACGTCTCAACATTCCTAAGCTTATCCGTGCTTGTGATGAACAGCAGCACTGGAAAGAGCTTACTTACCTATACATCCAGTATGATGAATTTGACAATGCTGCCACCACTATTATGAACCATTCTCCGGATGCATGGGATCATATGCAATTTAAGGATGTTGCTGTTAAAGTTGCAAATGTTGAGCTATACTACAAGGCAGTGCACTTCTATCTGCAAGAGCATCCTGATCTCATCAATGACCTTCTCAATGTACTCGCGCTTCGTTTGGATCATACAAGAGTCGTGGACATAATGCGCAAGGTTTGTTTCTTATGGCAGGGCCTTCTATTGGTCTATCAGTTTTGCTCCGTTTCAAAATTTTGAACTATTTCATTATTCTTTGTACAGGCTGGTCAGTTGCATCTTGTGAAACCATACATGGTTGCAGTTCAGAGCAACAATGTCTCTGCTGTGAATGAATCTTTGAATGAGCTTTATGTTGAAGAGGAGGATTATGAGAGACTCCGTGAATCGGTTGATATGCATGACAACTTTGATCAGATAGGTCTTGCCCAGAAGGTAAAGCGATTAGATGATTGTACTGCTTATTGATGTTATTTTTCCTTTTTTTTTTATTTTGAATAACTAATGGCTGGAATGCCTTGATCAGCTTGAGAAGCATGAATTGCTTGAGATGAGGAGGATCGCTGCCTACATTTACAAGAAGGCTGGCAGATGGAAGCAATCTATTGCCCTGTCGAAGAAAGACAACATGTACAAGGATTGCATGGAGACATGCTCACAGTCTGGTGACCGCGAGCTGTCAGAAGATTTGCTTGTCTATTTCATTGAACAGGTTTGATTTAAGCCCATAAATTTCTATCTTATTTTTGTGTTGAATATTTAGCATGTAGTATGCTGCATTAACTTGTAACATTGCCATCTCTTCTAGTTATATGCAGACCATGCATTTTTATTGCTGTTTTTAGTGGCATAATTTTCTGTTCGATGATATCTAAGAGCTAGCAATGTAGTGTGTGGAAATATGCATCCAGAAATCCAGTTTCTGTAGCATTGCCATCTAAAAATAGACAAGCTGTACTCCAATTGAAGTGAAACAAGCAAGCTCACCTGATTTTTTATTATTATTTAGGCATAATCTGTATTGCATTCTGATGAGTAACATCTATAATTGTGTATTGCAGGGAAAGAAAGAATGCTTTGCTTCTTGTCTCTTTATTTGTTATGACTTGATCCGTGCGGATGTTGCTCTTGAGCTTGCATGGATGAACAACATGGTGGACTTTGCATTCCCCTATCTGTTACAGGTATCTTGTTTCCGTTCATGTGTTTGGGACTATTCATTTACGTACAGTTTTCCATAACAACAAAGCTTGCTTCATGTGCAGTTCATTCGGGAGTACACAAGCAAGGTTGATGAGCTAGTGAAGGACAGGATTGAATCACAGAATGAAGTAAGGGCTAAAGAGAAGGAAGAAAAAGATCTTGTTGCTCAGCAGGTAATCTATAGAGATTGCTCTTCTTTTGGTTATTATTCTGTTATTATTTAGTAGGCAGCATGACGAGTGGTATTACATTGTATGGTGCAGAACATGTATGCCCAATTGCTTCCTCTTGCCTTGCCTGCTCCTCCTGGTATGGGCGGTCCTCCACCGCCAATGGGGATGCCGGGCATGCCTCCGATGGGCGGAATGGGGATGCCTCCGATGGGTCCTGGACCTATGCCAGCATATGGGATGCCTCCAATGGGAAGCTACTGAGTTATCATCCACTTGTGAAGAGTTCATTTAGATAAGAATTTCAATTTACACAGAAGAGGAGGCATCTTTCAAGTTGTAGATGTGCTATTATTGGTTGTTTAAACTGATTCTTTTGGTACCAGGACAATTTTGGCGAGTGAAATCTCTAGCCAGGTCGAGTTAATTGCTGGTTGCTATATATATTATGTTACGATGGGATAGGATGAGGGATGGTTGTTAGGTTGAGCGGGAGCTGCAAAGGCTGGTACCATTATTTGTATAGGTTGTGTGATAAAAAAGCTTGTAGACATTTTGCATGTACACTTTGCCGTAGTGGTTGGCGTTGGCAGCCATAAACAGGAACACCATTGTCTGTATGTTACTTGTTTACGGTCTCATGTCCAGCTGTTTGAATTTTGTACCTGAAATATTTTTTTCTTTGGACAAAAAGATGGAGTATTTGAATATTTCGCTCTTGCCAGTGACTTGTGTATTCTATAATATTATATGGGTTTTTCTTTGAGTAAATAAATGCATTTGCCAACCCTGGTTGCTGTGGTGTACAACAAAACAATGCAAGTGTTCCTCGATCGGTTGCCTTGTTGCAGCCTTCACCCCTGCGCTGCATGCTGTGTGATTTGCTAATTGGGTTTGTTATGAAGCTGGTTATCCGAACAAAATCGACGCGTTTGCATGTGATTTGCTAGTTGGATTTGTTATGAAGCTGGTTATCCGAACAAAATCTACGCGTTTGCATGTCGCTTGGTCAGGAATCGATATGTAGAGAGGGTTACGACGGCAGAGGATGGTGTTTTTCGTCGAAGTTGCTCGATTCTGCAACATTGACTAGACTCTTCTATATTGTTAATCTAGAAAGACCCAGTGCAATGCAAACAATGGGCTCTGCCCGTCTGCCGTCGTCTAAAACGTTGAAATGGGGAAGCTGCAGGGCAGGGCTTACTCTTCCATCTCCTCTTGTGTCTATCCATCAACATTGAACAAAGTTGTCCTAGACCTAGCTATTCTTCCTCGTGCGTGCTATGGCATGCAAATTGCAAAGTAAAAAAACAATAAAATTGAATGAATCTATCATCATATGGACACATGAGGAATTACCAAGCTATCAATCTGTCATCTGCACTAATTAAATAATTGACAACAAAAGAATGAATGAATGAGAAATAGTGCAACAAAATAAAACGTAGGTCAAGCCATGAGCATCATGACCCTGAACTCGTCAAAGGAGAGCACGCCGTCGCCGTTGAGGTCGAACCTGCAGATCATGGCCCTGCACTCCTCCATCTCCAGCCGCTGATGCTCTGACCCCAGCCGCCTCAGCATCCGCCGCAGGCTCGCCGGCGTGATCACCGCCGTCTCCTCCTCCTCCGCGTACATGTCGAACGCCTCCCTCAGGCACCTTAGGCTCTCCTCCGCTGGCTCCTGCAACTGATGAGCAGCAGAGAGCCTCATGAACTCGTGGTGGTCCAGCAAGCCGTCGCCGTCGGTGTCGGCCGTTGCGAGGATCGCCGCCGCCTCCTCCTCGGACACCTCCTCCCCGAGCGCCGCCGCCATGCAGCCCCGCAGCTCGGACGCGGACACCTTGCCGTCGCCGTCCTTGTCGAAGGCCGCGAACACCGACGAAGCTGACGATGCCATGGCACTGTCAGTGATTATATGGTATCTAATCTAAGGAGAGGATTAATCTCGGTTGCTCCTGGATCGACAATATAATCAGAGTTCGCAAGTATATACGTATATATGTAGTGAGTCTAATTTGCGACTTGTCTCTGCTGCAACTTACTATCGAAATCATCGGTCGATCTGATGATAGCTATATACTCCTATATATAAGATGATAGAGATGATCCAGCAGGCAATACTTACTAAGGTAAGAGGACAGAAGGTTCAGCGTTAGTTAATTCCCATATATTTCGATGCATGGAGTTCACGCCTATAGCAGTGGACCGACCGATCCATATGATGCAAAGAAACGTTTCCGCGTCATTCAACAATTTAGTTTTTCTAGAACATGCATGCATTGTGTTGCTCGTGTGTTTAAATTTTCTTCTCGATCTATATATGTTATTATTAATTATTCAGTTTTTCGTACTCCATTTAACAGTAACCTGGTCAGTCCTTAATTATTTAATTAGCACCGTCTGACGGACGCGTAGCAGTATATAGTTACAAATTAATCAATCATATATTTATACTGTTATAACATGTGGTGTGTTATCTTGCACTTAATTAATTCCCTTTTGAAGCACGGAAGCATGATAAATCTAATCATCAGAAGTCAAATAAATCATCTGACCAGACGGCCAGGTATTAGACAGTCATTTGCAAGATACTAGTATGACATTATGACTTAATGCCAGAGTATATCAGAATGATCAAGCTAGCAACGCGTTAGTAGTCACACGTTTTTATATAATATTACATACTTAATAGATAAATAGAATAGATAGAACCAGGTTTGTTTAAGAAGATGATATTTAATTTATACTACCAATAGTTTTTTGAAGTTTATATCATCGTCCATGTGGCATGCCATGTTGGCAAGACCATGGTCAGGCTTTGGACCGAGATGATACGTTAAACCAAGTTTAAGGATCTCGACGCACGTTTTGCAAGTTCGTGGACCTAAGTGAAACCTCGTTACAAGTTTAAGTATTGCTAGTGTAATTTACTTATTAATTAATTCCAAAAACAGAACTAGGGAAATGCTGCGCGCCGGGCGTTCGATGGCAGTGGAAAAATCGGACGCCTCGGACGCCCGCGCCTACTGCCACTCTTACTTTAAAATGATTTTCTCTTAAACTAATTATCCAATCTACGATCCGATCACACCGTTATATTCGTTGTAATTAAATCTTTACAACAAGACCACACATGATTATATTTCGACAAAAAAAATATTTTAGCTTTTCTATTGATATTTTTTTTAATGTTGCATATGATCTCTTTCGATGTTTCAACCAGTAGTTTTACGATGTTTCAGCAAGTGTATTTGCGATGTTTCACTATGTACGGATCAAATGTTGCAATGAATTTTGATACTATGGAACGCGCCGTTGCAAAAAATCACCCACATATTTTGGAAACCCCCTATTAAGGGAATTTGGTTTATTTTTTGTTCCACCAAAAATATTTCACCTAGTGTACTTACAGTGTTTCACTGTATATAGATCTAATGTTACAGTGAAATGAAATATTCCATTGCAACAAAAAACCCACATATTTTGGAAACCCCCTATTAAGGAAATTCGTTTTATTTTTTGTTCCACCGAAAAATATTTCATCTAGTGTACTTATAATGTTTCACTATGTATGGATCAAATATTGCAGCGAACTGAAATATTCTTTCGCTATTTGCTGAAACATTGTTTTTATATAAGGTGAAACAACACCCGATTTAAACGAGTGAAACATTTTCGATCTATTTAGTGAAACAATTCCGATATATCTGGTGGAACATCGCGCAACATTTAAAAATAATTCAATAATAAGCTAAAAAAATTTCGTCGGAATATATCCATGTGTGGTCTTGTTTTGAAGATTTAATTGCAACAAATTTAATGGTGTAATCGAATCATGATTTGGATAAGTAATTTAAGAGAAAAATCAGTTTAAAGTAGTTTTTTCACGTAAATCGGACGCTGATGTCGATTTTTCCCCCAATATCGGACGTCCGAGCCGGAGTTGTCTCCACAGAACTAATAAAGAGTCGATGGTAGAAATAAGCTTAGCTTGTGTTGGGGATATGCATGATGGTTTTGAATAGGAAGTAACAGTAAGGTAAGGGCATTATGATGGGCTGGATGGAAATTGTTCAGAAATGTTTGATGGTTGATGTTAGGGAGATATATGGATGGATCGATAACAGTTGGGCAGGAGAAAGAAAGCGGTGATAAGCTAGAGTGGGTTGGTACTACATGCTCCCGTATCCGATTCCTGTTGGGCCTCCAGCCTTATTACTGTGTTTATATATACATACATCAACAAGGAAGGAAGGAAGCCTCAACGGAACAAACTTCAACGTGGAAGGAAGAAAGGAAGGAAAAGTGTCAGCTTGCGATGAAGCGGCGGAAAATCCCCAACCCACAGCAGCAGCTTGGGCAGATTTACGTGTTACCACGACGACGACAACCACACCGCGGACTCCACGCTGCGCCGTGGCCGCCTCCTCCGCGCCCTCGTCGTGTCCTTGGACCCCGTCTCCAACATCATATCCTCAACGCCCTTTGGTACCACACCGCCTACCCTCTCCCCACACACCAAGAGTTGCCACAGGACATCTCCGACACCCGCGCCATGTCTCCCGCTCCCTCGACGGCCTCGTCACCCTCCTCCGTGCCATCACCACCACCGGTGACACACTATCCAAACATGAGGCCGTGGTCCACGCAATGTGACCTCACCGACAAGCTGCAGCAGCAGCACACCGTGACGATGACCAAGAAGAAGAACCCATACGCCGCAGCAGCCGAGGCTTCCAAGCACCCGCAGCACACCGCGCTCGGGTCATTCCTCCTGTCCCTCTCCGGCGACGGCGAGAAGCTCGACCGGCTGCGCCACTTGCTGAGATCCATTACCGATGGCTCTGGCCGTGTCATCTCCGATGCTGATTGGGAGCAGCTAAACGCAATGATGATCCAAGAGCGGCTTATGATAACCAAAAAGATTGGCAGAAAAAGAGCGCTGCCTCCTCCATCTGCTGCTCCACACGACTTGGCAGAATTATCCAAGAGAAGGTCAGCCTATGTGAAGCGACAGAGGTTTGCTCGCAGCAACCTAGAGGAATTGCTTCTCAAATATTGCAGACAACATCCTTGGGTACGTAAATTGAATTCACACTAGTACAAACTTAATTACCTTTTGGTTTCTTGATTGATTAATTATTTAATTAATTGCTGCACTTGAGATTGATTATGCTAAAATGTGTTTGTAATTGCAGGAACCAAGGTACAAGCTTGATGTCATCTGTGGACTGGAGGAACCCAAATCCTATCACTGGAGAAGCTACCATGCTAACTTCCTGGCAAGCGCCAATGGCACTAATGTGCTCAATGGTGGTGAGGCAAACCCCCCTGTGCGCAAACTGTTCTTCGCCGAATTCTGGGACTCACAATCTGGTCGATTTAACAAATCAAATTCAAAGCCCATCTGCTCTCCTGTTCAAAATTATAATGCATGTTTCGGTGAGTCACTCAACTCTTGTTCCTACTCTACTACTATCTCCGTTTCAGGTTATAAGACTTTTTAGCATTGTCTATATTTATATAGATGTTAATGAATCTAGGTAACATATATATAAATGTGGATAATGCTAGAAAGTCTTATAATATGAAACGGAGGAAGTAATTTTTATTTTTGTCAAGGAATGTATTAGACAGGCACAATAATTGTGGCAATCGTTATTGCAATTTGCATGCATGTTAATGCCCTACTGGATTGGTGTAATAATAATATTGTTTTGGCTTTCCCAGCAGGTCGCCTTTGCAGCTTCTGTGATGAACCAAGAACGATATTGCATCCACCATGTGCAACTGGAAGTCATTCTAATGACGATGACGATGCTGATGCCGATGTCATTCCTGACTACAATGTTGATGATGCCATTCGTATGTATGGCTCTGTTGCGCCCGAGCTTAGTGAGGGCAGGGACTTGGTAGAGTCAGACATCATTTATTTTGATCACGAAAAGGATGCTGCTAATCTCACACAAGTTCTCAATGACCCCTCCTTCAAAGAAGAGGACAATAATTTAGGTCGGAGGAGGAAGCAGTAGTAATTAGGTTCCAAAACAGAGCATGTTATGTTTGCTAGCTCAGATCAGGAACAGGCATCTCATCAGAAATTACTACTAGAAGAAAGCTGTACTTGATGTTTGACCTTGGAACTTTGAAACTTTTGTTTGATTAGCCTTGGAAATTAATAACAATGCCATTTTTTTTCTCTTACAAAAATAAAGCAAGGCTATGCGCCTATGCCAAAAAGAGTATATGCTAATGCTGTGACGAGTGATTAGTGTTCACAAAGCACGCACATATGTTTGAGAAAACTGATCAAGTTGACCAAAAAACAAATCTTCAATCGGTAATTCCATCAGTTGTTGATTTTTTAAAAGAGGAACTAGACGATGAGTTTATTCAGGAACTTGTGTCAACAATGGCCGGATTAGCTGTCACTCTGTCAGTGAGGCACGGAGGCTTAATTTCATGAAAAGAAAAGATTATGAATTTCCGACCTCAATGGTCTCATGGCTTAAACTACAATTGGTGCCACTCGAAAAATAATAAGCTTGTTCCCCATGTACGGCAATGTCTCCGGCGAGCAGCTCATCTTCCGTCATCCTCAGCGGCACGAACGCCCTGACGACGACCAAGATGATGGACGTGGCGGCCACGTTCCATGCGGCAACGAACAATGCGGCGGCGACCTGCTTCAACACCTGCACCCCGCCGGCGCGGACGCCGTAGACGAGGCCCCTTGAGCCGGTCACCGGAAGGAACATGTCACAGAGAGTAGGGTGCGCGAAAACGCCGGTGAGGACGCCGCCCAGAACACCGGACACCGCGTGGGTGTGCAGGATGCCCAGCGTGTCGTCTACCTTGAACGACATGGCGGCGTTCATGGTGTAGCATGGCAGTGTCCCCGACGCGACGCCCATTAGCAGAGCTGCCCACCCCTGCACCAGCCCTGCCGCCGGAGTTATGCACACCAGGCCGGTGATCATGCCCTGCACCGCGCCCACCACCGACGGCCTCCCGCGGACGGCGATGTCGCAGCAAACCCAAGCGAGGATGCTGGTGGTGGTGCAGATGTGCGTGTTGAGCACCGCCACCGACGAGTCGGTGTTGGCGGAGAAGGGGTCGCCGCCGTTGAAGCCGGTCCACCCCATCCACAGGATGCCCGCGCCGGCCACCATCGCCACCAGGTTGCCACCACCCGCCATTGTCATTTCCTCCTCCTCCTTCCTCCTTGGTCCCACCCAGTACGCGGCCGTGTAGCCGGAGACGCCGGCGGCGAGGTGAACGACGTAGCCGCCGGAGTAGTCCATGACGCCCCAGTGGAAGAGGAAGCCCCCGCCCCAAATGCTGTACGCTCCCACCGTATAGGACAGCGTCGTCCACAGCGGCACGAACGCCATCCACGCCTTGACGCTCATGCGCCCGAGCACGGCGCCGGCGACCAGCCCCACGGTGACGCCGGCGGAGGCCCACTGGAAGAACACCATGCTCGCCGACGGGTACAGCGGCGCCACCGCGGCCGTCTCCACCTCGCCGTTGGAGTGGAGGTGGAGGGTGAAGGGGAGCAGCGCCTGGGTGAGCATGTAGTGCTGGGCGAGCGCCGGGGCGGGGCGGCCGACGAAGGGCAGGAGGCGGTGGCCGAAGGCCATGTTGTGCGCCCAGAGCGCCCAGCACGGCATGGTGGCGGCCATGGCGTAGAGCGCCATGAATGCGGAGGTGAGCGCGCACTTGCGGGTGACGGCGCCGGCGTAGAAGAGGGCGAGACCGGGGAAGCCCTGCAGGGCGACGAGCGTGGCGGAGAGCATCTGCCAGGCGTTGTCGCCCTTGTTCAGCCACTCCGGCACCGCCACCGACGCCATTGCTCTTCCTAGTTTGAGTTCGATCTGCTGCTTCATCTACTTACAAGATGATGATGATAGTAACAATGTAGTAGTATATTGATTAATAAACCATGTAGTAGTACAGTCCTAACTAACAGGACATATGGAGTAGTAACAACCTATGAGAGAGAAAAGTCGTGTGTCTGCTACGGTGAATTGGGGTGATCTCATTAACAAGAGTGCAACTCACTCACTTGTGAGTATAAAATGTATAGCTCATTAACCAACGATATATATATAGCTTGACTGGTGGACAGGAGACAAGAGAAAATATCAAGTTCTAGGGCTTACCAACATAGTTGAAGGAATCTCAGTTTGTAACCCCAATGAGTTTCCTTAATGAAGCCTGGCAGCCCGAGTCTTACAAATTTTCAGTATTCATTCATGACATAAAAAAGGTTTGGTCTATCTTTATCATCACCGTTGAGATATGAACTGGAAATAACATTTCGGAAATTTTCTATCCGAAAGAATTAAATAAAAGAAACAGGAAGAATGAAATTAACAAAACAAACAAACCTGCACACAACACTCACAGAGGCCCCAGGCTAGGCTCCAAAAACAACTAAAGAGTACGTTTTCTTTCTTCTTTTTGGCGAGAAATCAAATTATAGCTACCAACGAATTCATTCAGGGAGTAACAATTGTTCGGAAGAGTTTAAATACCAACAGATGAAGCATGTTAGCTGCGTAGATGTGCCACCCTGTTAATAAGACACGAAGAGTTTTATAGAAAATACTAGGACAACGAACACCCTGTTAACATATTACATTTTTCAGATTTCCAACGTACCAAGAGCACAGACGCTTACATTGAATGACCTCCTTCGGTCATTCCGGCAAAAAAGAGCACAGACGCCATGCGCACGCACAATACCAAAAACTGCCTCAGCACAACAAGACAGCAAGTGCGTCACTGCAAACTGGGTGTGCAAGCCAAACAAGCTTAAGAAGAATCATCAGCTTCAGCTCGCAGTTGCGCCAAGCCTTCCTTGTAAACTTCGAAGTCATCAGAGGACCACCGGCAGACAAGGTACAGTCGGAATGTTGCCATCTGCATCCCAAGCAACCGCTGCAATACAGAAATTAAAGAGGACCTTAATGCAATGGAATAGAAAGACATAGGATTGGCCAATGTGTTTTAACTTGTGTATTTCTTAAAGTACATAATAATTACGACACCACAAAGATGTTACCATTGGCTTGGTCACAATATTAACATCATCAAAAATGCCAATCTGATTTTGCATTTTTTTAATCATGCACGATATGCAGTACATACCAGAGTTTGTGCTGCTTCTGGTGAAATGGGCTTCCCTTCTTCACATACTATGTGATCTGCAACTAATTCTACCGCACCTGCATCAACCAGGCCAAACTTTACAACCATTTCGCTTGGTGATTTCCAACACGCGCACAAAAAATGTAGGGAAACTGCTAACCTTTGTTCAGACGAACTGGCATTCCTTGCTTGCGTAGAAAGGGTTCCATTTCATGTGTAAACTGTTCTAAGGGGCCTTCCTTAAGCTCCACCTGACATATCATCAGGTTCTAAATTTAGTAAACCATGTTTTATGAAGAAGAGAGAGTGAATAGTTATTCCAGACATTGTGCATTGCAGACACCACAGCTAAAACAAAATCACCAAAGAGCTTAACACTGTCAAAGTGCTTTTGACTTAATTTTCCACAAGTTACTGTAAATCCTACTACTTTCATTCCTAAAATCACCAAAGAGCTTAACATTGTCATTGGTAACGTCAGCATAAATCTCGATAAGCATGGTCATTCTAGATTGTTTACTGAGAAAACAAGCCATGAACAGAGGTACATAAATAGAAAGGATAACTTGAATACCGTTTCTGTCGCAATACTTCCTGTCCTGGCGAAATCATGCTCTTCGAATTCTCGAAATAATCTGCAGTGGAATATATGGCAAAAAAAAAGCTCATATCAAGCATAGGCAGTCATCATGTATAAGTATAAAGTGCAAGCCATTGGATGAGGAGACTACCTCTCTACATCATCTCTTGGAAGATTAGTAAAGAACAGTCCAGTATCACCTTGTAGGAACTAAATACAGAAAACATACATCAAGTAAGAGCTCATAATTCAAAGGAATGGTGTGGATTGTATTATATGCCAAGTGTTAAGAAAGGAAAATGTCACCTTGGAAAGTTTATGAAGGCCTGTTTTAGCTTCATCAGCAGGTGAACGCCCCAACGCTATCTGCATGACCTTCTTTCCAGCAAGGAATATCCTGACATAAAGGGAGTATGTAAGAATTTCATCAAACAGCCAACCTAGAATAGCCTTTGCAAATACATGCAAATATGTTGTAGTTGCAAGGTTAAAGCGAAAAGCATAACCGAAAAGCGAAAATTCAATCTATGCAGCATATCGTTTGATGCTTTGAGCAGAGAGGCACAGTACTGGCTAGACTAGTAATACTAATAATAATAAGAGGCAGCTACCTGCTGGAGGACTTGAGCTGCTCTCTGAGGTCCTTGAGCTTCTGATTCCTCATGTTATCGTAGGTGAAGACATAGGCATTAGCGTAGTGCTCGACGGCATCTTTGATATCGGTAACAACTTTGCCCTTGCGCTCTAATCCAGGCTTCTTCTTGGTCTTGGATAAGGTTACTGCGCTCGAATCAGGGGCACAAATTAGAGCTTTGGTGCTGATAACTAACTAATTACAAAACAAGAGCGATCTGTGCAGAATATGCAGGATAGAAAAAAAAAATAAAAAGAGAAGGTTTTTGGATCTCCCTTGGCCTTGGGGAAACAGCATCACAGCATAGTCTGTACCTTACTACTGGCGAGTGAAAAGCATGAATGAAGTAAACAAGCTGTGCAAAGTAAACTGTATGATTCTCTATGATTAGAACTAACAGCATATATAAAATTGCAAAAGATAGGATATGAGCGAGGTAAGAATAGAATCAGTCAGATAGATGGATGAGCAACGAATCGCCGCGGAGTATAGGGATTAGATGCAGTTACCAGGGCGGTTGCGCTTGGATTTCGGCATCGCCTCGTATTCTCAGCTCGTCCTCGTCGTCGGTGCTGTTGCGGCTGGCGGTGGCGGCGGCGATGTTGCTCTGTGGGGTGGTGGCTCTAGGGTTTAACAAGACGTCGTCTGTTTGGATTTGGACACAAAGGAAGGAAAGAAGGGACCATTGGGCTGGCCTCCTTCATGGGCTCCTCAATATATGGGCTTGAACATTTTTCTCATTTTATATATGGGTCGAATATTCCAACTTAAATCCTTCAAATTTCAGCCTTCTTCAATTTTTTATGAAGGAAATGTAAATGTATGTTTTGCACTGCTTCAACTCCAGCTTCATGTCTCTTGGAGCTAGAGCCCAGACAAATAGTTTTAACACCATCTAAAATGAAAGTAGAGTTGGTTGAAGCGCTATCACAAAATAAATTAGAGAAACGGATCTGATTTTAGACTGCTCTAACTCCACTTCAAACCCAACTACTCGTCCACCATCTGATCTCGCCGTAGGGTCGATCTAGCCGTCCACGTGTCCCAGTGTGCTGGCCCTTCCACGCCCGTGTGATCGTCGGATTGTGGACGGACGGCTTGGATTTCGCGAACCGGTAAAAACCCTAGCCGCCTGTCCTCTCCTCTCCCCACACCCGTCGGTTCGCTCGCCGCCTCCGCTCGCATGCGCCGTCGCCGCCTCCGCTCGCGTGCGCCATCGCTGCCGCAGCCCGCAGCTCCCTCTCCTCTACCGTGCTGCCGCCACCGCTCCCTCCTAATGAGCCGCCGGATCTCCCAGTGAGGAGGCCGGGGCCGCTGAATCCGGTGACCCCGGTCTGCTCGCTGGCGGATCCGGCGCAAAGACGCCCCACCTCCTCCGTCGCCGCCGCAGCTCCCTTCTCCTCTACCGTGCTGCTCTGGCCGCCGCCGTGTCACTCTGTGGCCGCTGCCCTTGCTCCCGATGCCACACGACAAAAGTGGTGGCTCCTTCGCCTTCGCCTCCTCCGCTCTGTTCCTCTCCTCTCTCTAGCTCTCCTCGCCCTCTTCTCCTCACTTATACACCTTCAATGTTGGCTCGCCCCGCCCTCTCACGCTCTCCACTACCGCCGCCGCCGCCCTCTATTCCACTGCCATCGCTGCCCTCTCCTCCGATGCCGATCCCGATGCCGCCGCCTCCATCCAAACTGCCTTGACTGTGTGCCAGGCGTCGGCACAAGCCGCCGGTGGTACTTGCCGCCGTTGATCCGCAACCCCACTCTTCCCCTCCACAGGTTAGCCCTAAACTCCCTTGCTCCCCATTCTCCATGTCCCTCTTCTCTCTTCTCCATTGGAGGTAGGCGCAAGGAGCATTTGTTTTTGTTTTTTTCTCTTCACAATTTTGTAACGTAGAAGATAGGATTACTAAACCATTGTTGATCCCATATTATTAAACATGTCAGTTCTATTGAACTTTTTATATCTTGATGAATGTGTATGATGATTTACTTGATACTACTTTGATCAAACACACATATTGCTGTCATGGTCTTCTTGGATGCTATATTGCTATTGGCCAGCTTAAGATGCTTGGATTAGGTCTTTTTAAGACTTCATCAGAATAGTTGCACCTAGCAAAGTAAAAACCAGCAACTTAGATGGTCCCTCAAGATGTCGAATAGCCATATCCCTAATTCATCACATTAAATCTGAATGCAATAAAATTTGTTAGGCTCTATAGTTGAGTAGAAATGATATGGTTTTTTGACAAATCACCATCTATTTCCTATATGCAGGTAATTTTCAGGGCAACTCATTGGCTCCGATTTTGGGCACAATTACAAAGGTGTGATGAAGATGGAGAGTTTCTGAAAGTTGCATGTCGCGAGTTGGAGACAATGGTGTTAACGACCAAATTTGGTAATATCAGTATCGGAAAGGAAGATTAGATCGAAGCGGAATCAAAGATAAGGATTATAGCGGAAACAGAGTAAGAATCGACTGGAGTCTGGATCGGCTACGATTGGATCGGCTAAGTTCGAGTCAGACTTGGCTTGGTGATGCGGCCGATTCCGACAATACGACTTGGTGTACAACATCGGGTTGGGTTGATATGCTTCAAGATGATTGCCGCGCATGGATATAGTCCTGAGAAGGCAATTGTATCTATTAATTAGGATATTTTATGTAATTCCCTTAGAAATATGTTTGGCAAAAGTCTGCCGCAAAGACTTATGGTATCTTAGAGTTTGTTAGAGATAAGAGTCGTGTCCGATATGGACATAGTTTGTAATTCTCGGGTATAAATAGACCTCGAACCCCATTTAATTAAGGAACACACACGTTCAATACAATCTCGGCGCATCGCCACCCTTTTTGCTTTAGTTTTATTTCAACGAGTTCTTACTTTCGGGTTGAGCTGTATCTGTCTCGATCTTCAACAAGAGGTAAAACTTGTTATGACGGCTTGCGTTCTCGGGATTAGTGCTTCCATCTTTATGATACTCTAATCTTGTTTATGTAATTCATCGAGTTATCATATATCTTACATAATCTCTGGCAATATCGCTATCTAACCTACAATCGGCTAACATCTGTCGGTAGAGGGCAGCCGATTAGATTAGACATCGATGTTGACTTAGATTATATAGGATATCCACCACTCTATGAAACTTCTAGCGGCTTGATTGTCTAGATATCGTTCTTCTTTTCATACTTAATGCTGCATCAGTTGAGTTTGATCTATTAAGTCGTGTTTAGAATATCAGTCTCTAGCTTGCCTTCTGGTTGCCGATTAGAGTAGTATCGGGGTTTCAGCCGATCTTACCTGATTTAACTACATTTATTCTATATGCTTCGCTGATATGTTAAATCTACCCTCTGTGCTAAGATCTTGTTGCATTTACGTATATTAGGCCTTTGTTCAGTATATTCTACTTGCTTTAATATCTTAGTATAGAGTGGTATCGGAGTATTAGCCGATACATGCTATATCTATCTGATCGGCTATGCTATGAGTATATATAGTCCCATTATTAATATATATTTCGATGTAAGTGATTTATACTGTCTTGACATGGTGACCGATCTATCCCAATCACTTGATTTAAGTATATATCGATATGAGGAGTATATATTGTTAATATCTACAGCCGATCGAGTAGATTTAGTTCCTTCTTAATTACTTATGACTGCCGATCGATACATGTATGACATCGGCTCCAAGATAAATGATATGTCATCGGCACTTAGCCGATCGGCTATCGTTTATAGGTTCCACGGTTTATTTGTCTTTGTTTTTTGTTGATTGCAGGATCAAATCAACTGGCACGCTAGCATACCCGAAGGCGAGTTTTTGACCTGCACTGGAGTTAAGCAGATCTCCCAGGCCTCGTGTTTTTCATTAACAAATGGTTATGCAACTTTATGCCAACTATGGATGGAGATTAACAAATAGGCTGGAATAAATGTGTTCTTCTTATTTTGGTTTTTTCCTATTTAAGTGTGTTCTATTTTATTTGAACTACACTATTATCTCGAGTGCTACTTTGTAATAATTAGCTGTAGCTCTTCTTGAGCAAAGGCCGGGATATTATATTCCATCATCTAAAAAAATATAAGCAGTCTAGCTGATTGGTAGTACTAGTTCTTTTGCTTTTAAAAATGCGCTCTTGCAACCTTTAAATACAAAGAAATACATAATCTAGTATGCATGTATTCATCGTCTGTACACTTAATCATCCTTTCCTGCCATATTGGGATTTACACTTGTATTTTTCTACTTTTTAGCCACTCAATTAATCTTGCCTTTCAAGTTTCAACAAAGAAAATAAACCAGTCAACTGTGGAATGCAGCATGCATGGTTAGAGCTATGAAATTTGTGGAGCAGATGTCTGTGTTGTACACATCTTGCTTCTTAGCTCTTCAAACGCCTTCATGCTTTCCTCGTCAAAGCCTCCGGCAAACTATACAACACACAAGAATAAGTTGTCTTATGTCAGAAAAGAATAAGTTGTCAAGTAGATAAATTTCAATTTCTCAATCTATTAACTTATTAAAGGAATAAAAAAAGGAGCATCCACGTTCTCTCTTATGGCCTAGAAATTCTCATATTAATCGGAGAAAAAGAAAAGCAGAATTCATATAGCAATAAAATTAAGAAAAAACAGAAATTCGGAATTAAAAATAAGGAATATTAGAAGTAGAGTATAGAGTCCATATAGAAATACAATTAAGAAGTAATAGAAAATCGAAATTAAAAATAAGGAGTATTAGAAGTAGAGTATAGAGTCCATATGAAAATACAATTGAGAAGTAATAGAAAATCAGAATTAAAAATAAGGAATATTAGAAGTAGATTATAGAGTCCATATAGGAATTTAAAACTAACTAAAATTCAGAATAAACATAATAAAATTAAAAGTAGAGTTTAGAGTTCGTATAAAAATACAATTTAAAAATAACTAAAATTCGAAATTAAAAAATGGGAAGAAGAGTCTAAAGTCAATATAGGAATACAATTCAGAAGTAACTGAAATTCAAAATTAAAAATTAAAGATTATCAAAAGATGAATTTATAGTCCACATAGAAATACAATTAGAAATAATAAAAATTCAGAATTAAAAATAAATAATATTGGAAGAAGAGCCTAGAGTCTATATAGAAATACAATTTACAAATAACGAAAATTCGGAATTAAAAAAAATAAATATTGAAAGACGAGTCTAGAGTTCATATAGGAATATAATTTACAAATAACTAAAATCTGATATTAAAAATAATTAATAACTAACACGTATATAAAATACAATATTAATATTACACATTAGTAGTTTCATAAAGTTAGTATAAAATTTAAAATTATGTTGCTATTTTAATATATTTGAATAATACATTAAAAAAAACATATATGCTATTATATGAGAGAAAATATAATGATGCTAGCCGCGCAATCTGCACGGGCCATCATGCTAGTTCAGATTAATCAACACCATCATGTTAGTTCAGATTAATCAACACCATCGTATATATGCCCATGAATTATACCTGATGAACTCGGAAAGCAAATCTCACACCCTGAAGAAGCAAGAACTCTCTGTTGGGCTCTTTCTCGGTGCCTTGCAAGGCATCTAGCTCTGTGGCAACCCTATTCATATACTTCTTCGCCAGCTGAACAGATGCCAATTTGATCTATTCCCAACATAACAAGATGGAATTTCGATTTTAGATTTCCTACATGGTCTAACAAAGTGGCAATAGATAGAGGCTAGAGATGTATGTTAACCTTGCCAACTACCCCGGAATCAGACAGCCAATCCACCGGTATTCCATACTCCCTGTAGCGTGATATGGCCATGTCTCTAGTACGAAGTAGCGCATAAACACTCTGCTCCACTCTGACATAAGTATGATACTTGTTAGTCCAATTAAACATCAAATGCTTATGCTTGCTAAAGATAATTGGACTTGACAAGATATTTATTATCTTACTCTGAGGAACCATGTAATTTGGGAGAAGAATGGTTCAGAGGAGATGCTTACGTTTCAAGCAAGGAATACATCTTCTTGAGAGCTTCTTCACATGCAAGCTTTGGATCATCAGTAAACGACGAAACCTTGTGTTCTAATTTTAGCAGGTCTTGATACTCAAAGGCTGCCTCTCTTAGTGCATCAGTTTTGCTCTCTGGCCAATCAAAGTGCTTTAGTACTGCCCGCTCATCGACCTAAAACGTTATTTGACCCTTTTTCAGTACTAACTATTTTGTCATGTGTTGCATTGAAAAAAAAATAGATAAGCTTACCAAGAAGGATAGTTCCTCATCAAGCCAGTTTACAAATGCAACAACGTCGTCGATATTTACAAAACTAGCTGCTCGGACCTCATTTGCTAGAGACTCAACAAAGTCTCCTTGTGTCTCCACATCCACTTTGACCTGAAACAAATCCATTTTTTTATATAAAAAGTAAGTCCTCATAATAATCTACCTGAATTAGCAGTGGACTAAAGGAATTCAGTAGTATATATTTCTGAAAGGTAGCATCATCTTGAATAACTTACAGCTAAGAGGAATGTTGATCTATTCTCAATCTCTCCAATCATGTTGCTTCTCACATCAGAGACACTTGATGTTGTTGATCCCAGAGAAGTTGTGTCCTTCTTGGCTTCACGCTTCATGAGACTTTGATAGAACTCTACAACCTCTGGAGCACGGTGTACCTTGTCACCACCAGCAAGATTCCTAGGTAGGGAACCAGGGCGTGGTGGCGGCGGTGGCGGGCCACCAGGTTTGCCAGGAGGCGGTGGTGGAGGAGGTGCACCTGGCGGGCGTGGCGGTGGTGGAGGTAACGCACTTGCAGTGTTGGCAGTGGCTGATGGTGCAGGAGGTGGCCTAGGAACTCTTGGAGCTCTCTTCTCAATATTTGCAAGTTTCAGTTGTGTCACAACTAGAGGGTTGTTCTGGTTATCACTAGGTTGGTCACTGGATTCAGCATTAGCTGTAGGAGCCTTTTCCTTTATTTGAGCAAGTTTTGGAGGGAGTGCAGATCTTGGAGATGGCACAATACCTGAACTGTTGACACCGCCATATCTTTGTACCCTAGCTTTCTCGGCCTTCTCTTTTATTGCCTTCTCCCGTTCTGTGGCGAGTTTATGCCTATCTTTGTAAGCGGGATACTTGTCATCAGCAAAACCTTGTACAGTCTTTGACATCAAATGAAATGAAGATGCAACATTTGCCTCATCCATGATATCACTGGGATCTTGTTCCCTCTTTCCAAAGGTTGTAATGCCCATACCATCTCCTGCGTTTCTGAGCATGAGAGCCTCTAGGGGCCCCTTTGGTTTCTGGCTGGCGCTCTTTGGGGAGTCACTAGTGAAGGACTGTGTCGGTGAAGCTAAGCTGCTTCCGTCATCCTTGCCCCTTCCCCACTTCTTGAGCTTTTGCATCAGATTGGGCCTTTTGCCAAAGAAGCTGTATCTGCTAGAAGAACTGTCAACTGAAACGTTGTCGAAGTCTTCGCTTCTGGGTGAAGAAGGTGCAGAAGAAGCAGTTTCAAGGTCAGTGTCGCCCTGTCCTCGTTCTGATCCTGCATATTCCAGCATTAGAAGTTTGGCCCTCTCACGCGATTTTGGGCTCAGGGTCTTGTTAAGGTCACGAGCAGAAATTTTCTCAGACGGTGCCTGGTAGTTGCGGAGCTCATATCTCAGACAAGCATTAACCCAACGCAGGTAAACCAACTCTTCTACTTCACTGAATCTGTTCATTTGTAGGCCTTCTACTTGCTTGGTAAGGTCTTCATTTGCATGCCTCAGCTTGTTGATCTCCTCTCTTGCATGGGAAACTACATCACTCTGCACAATGATAAGCTCTGTTATTAATATATCTGTATATGCTGAAAATGAACATAATAAAAATATCTATTGCTAGTTCATTCTTCCTTTTCTGAGAGAAGCAGTGTGAAATTATGATGTGGTTTTGAAATATAAGTTTAGCTCTTAATATAGCTATGCATTATTGAATAGGCAAGGGATTTTTCAGTTAAACCAATGCTAGTGTGTGCAAGTCTAGTCCAATGGATAATATTCAGCGGTTCAATCCTTTACCCTCTCTCTTCAGCATGCTCAGATCATGCTCCTCTTTTCCTAATCGGTAATGACAAAAGAGGTAGACCACCCAGTTTTAGATTTGAGGCATATTGGTTAAGAATTCCAGGTTTCCTAGATGTTGTGCAAGAATCTTGGAACAAGCCGATACTAGCCACGAACTGTCTCGCTACTTTCAGCCTAAAACTTCGTCGTCTTGCCCGTGATCTTAAGAGATGGAATCGCAGTCAGGTGGGGGATATTACGCTACAGCTTGCAGTGGCGATGGAAGTTGTCTTTCAACTTGACGTGGCACAGGAGTCAAGAGTTTTAACCAATGATGAGCGGCAGCTATACTCAAACCTCAAAGCACGTATTTTGGGCCTCTCGGTTCTGAATAAGTTAAAGATCAGGCAACGTTCTAGGTTAACATGGATTAAGGAGGGTGATGTAAATTCCAAGTTCTTCCATATAAAAGCAACCTCAAGGAGGAGAAAGAACTTCATCCAATCACTGAAAACTCCATCAGGCTTAGCAGTTTCAGCCAAGGATAAAGAAGATGAGTTGTTTAGATTCTATAGTGAGAAATTGGGGACAAATTTTCAAAGGACGAAGAATCTGAATTGGACCAATTTGCAACTGCCTTCTTTTAATCTGTCCGAGCTAGAGGAAGACATCTCGGAAGAGGAACTTAGAGGAACGATTTTTGGCATGCCTCCCGAAAAGGCTCCAGGTCCGGATGGTTTCATTGGAGCTTTTTTCAAAGTTGCCTGGGAAATAATCAAAGGTGACCTTCTAGCAGCGGTGACTTCCTTCATGAACCTAAGCACTTCACATCTTGAGGAGCTAAATTCGGCCTACATCTTTCTGCTGCCAAAGAAAGATGACGCTTCAGGTGCTGATCATTTTCGTCCTATTAGCCTCGTACACAGTTTTACCAAGATAATCACCAAAGTGTTAGCAAATCGTCTTGCACTGAGACTAAACGAGATGATCTCTCAAAATCAAAATGCTTTTGTGCGAAAAAGAGCAATTCATGATAATTTCATTTTTGTTCAAAACTTGGTTCAGCGCTTACACAGGACAAGAAAACAGAGTTTGTTCATTAAAGTTGATATTGCCAAAGCTTTCGATATGGTGTGCTGGCCTTACCTCCTTGATGTTCTTCGACAGTTCGGCTTTGGCAACCGTTGGCTCAATTGGATCTGCAACCTTTTTGCCACCTCTTCGTCCCAGGTCCTTCTCAATGGTGCACCGGGACAACCAATTCCTCATGCGAGGGGTCTTCGTCAGGGCGATCCTCTGTCACCAATGCTCTTTATTCTCGCCATGGAACCCTTCCACTGGATTCTTAAAGCGGCCGAAGGTGCTTCCATCCTTTCTCCGTTAGAGAGTAACCGCAACAGGTTCCGTTGCTCTTTATATGCTGATGATGTAGCTGTTTTCACAAGACCAGATGCGACAGAGCTCACCACCCTTTCAAAGCTTCTAAATTTCTTCGCGCAAGTTTTAGGCCTCCACACAAATGTTGCCAAAACTGAAATTTTTCCTATTAGATGTGAAGGAATTGATCTAGCTCCTTTGTTGCAAATCTTCCCAGGCACAATTAAGTCCTTTCCCTGTCGTTATCTTGGATTGCCACTCCACTACCGAAAATTGAGGAAAATTGATTTTCTCCCCTTAATTGAGAAAATTGGTTCACGACTCCCTACTTGGAAAGGAAGGTTTTTCTCCTCTTCGGGTCGCGAAACCCTGGTAAAAACGGTTCTTAGCTCAATGCCAATCCACCATCTTTCGGCCCTCCAAATGCCAAAGTGGGTTTTCAAGAGAATTGATAGGTTTCGAAGATCTTTCCTCTGGAAGGGCGAGGACCCAGACCATTCAAACCCAGGCAGCTGTTTGGTAAACTGGCAGACAGTGTGCAGACCAAAATCTTTGGGGGGATTGGGACTCCTTGATTTGGAAAAATTTTCTAGAGCTCTCCGTCTCAATGGCTGTGGCTTAAATGGAAAGACGAGGACAAACCCTGGGCTGGTATGAATCTGCCTTGTGATGATATCGATAAAAGGTTGTTCCAAGCAGCAACTACGATCGCAGTGGGCGACGGAGCAAAAACAAGTTTTTGGCATGATCATTGGCTTCAAGGCTGCTGCCCTAAAGATATTGCCCCTCTTTGTTTTCAGCTAGCAAAAAGGAAACAAAGAAATGTTCAGTTAGAGGTTTCATCAAACAACTGGATTCTCTCCTTCAGGCAATTCTCGTCAATCGAAGAGATCCACGACCTCGTGCGGCTGGGAGGCATGCTTCAAGATTTTCATCTATCACAAAGTGCCGACGATATAACCTGGAATTGGAACTCCGCAGGTTGCTACTCAAGTAAAAGTGCATATTCTTACCAATTTGAAGGTTCTTTCACTCGTTTGGATTTTGTCTCTCTTTGGAAGGCGCCAGCTGAACCTAAAATGAGGTCTTTGGGATGGCTTATTCTTCACCACAAAACTCTAACGGCTCAGAACCTCCTTCAGAGACATTGGCCTTGCAATTGGATCTGCTGTCTTTGCACCGATGCCTTTGAGGACACTAATCATCTTTTTTGCGAATGCTCCTTTTTTAAAGAAGTTTGGGCACTAGTTCACAGTTGGCATAATTTGCTAGTTTCTAATTCACAGCCGGCTGGGATCGCTTCTTGGTGGGAGGATATCAATCGACAAGGCTCAGCAATCCAAAAGCAGGATATTAGAGGAGTTTTGTTAACCACTTGGTGGAATGTTTGGCTTGAAAGAAATAGGAGAATTTTTCACAATACCACTTGTACTTCGTTCCAAGTAGCATACTTTGTTAAGCAGGACCTAGATTTGCGGAGGACTGCTTTTAGTCCTCCTTGATTTCCTTTTTGTTTCTGGGACTGTAAGTTTTTTTTTTTTCTCCTATCAATTAAATTCCGGCAGCTCTCCTGCCGTCGTTTCCCTCAAAAAAAAATATATTCAGTGTTGATAATGTGAGAGGAAAGTCTAAATTCTGAGTCCTTGTCATGAAATTGATTGATGGAATCCCAAGGGAAAATTAAAAGAAGAAGAAAAAAAAATAAAGCCTATCATTTTGTGCCTATTTTTCTTAATGTGAAAATGTAGGACAGCAACCAGCTGTCTGCATGCCACATAAATCATGAAAAAAATATGTCAACATTAAAAACAACTGTTGCTGCTGCAAATGATGCCACGCAAATGTGAGGCTTTAGAAGCATATAATTGCTGAGTGAAAATGATACTAATATCATACCTCTGTTATTTTTCCTTGTGCTGCATCCAGCTTTACGATGAGATCCCTTTTCTCATACAAAAGCTCCTTGTTCTTCCTCCTCAGCTCAACTACCTCCACTTCCAGCTCCTTGAGCTTCTTCAGCTTCCTCTGCACCTCTGCGTCCTTGATGGCTGCCTCCTCCTCCTTGGACTTCAGCGCAATCACCTGGTTCTTTAGAAGCAACAGCTGCCCTTTTGTCTGGTTCGCCTCCATCTGTATCTGTCGCTGCAGCTCCTTGATCTTGTTCCTCGCAGCCTCCAGCTCCCTCTTGGCTCCTGTGCCACGGGCGACGTCATCCTGCAGCTTCTTCCTCTCCTCTTGCAGCGAGTTGATGGTCATTTTGAGCATGTCGATCTCCACCATCTTGATCTTGAGCTGTCTGTGTAGCTCTACAACATCAGTCTCCTGTTCCTTGAGGCCATAGTACTCTAGCAGCTCTCCCTCAAGCTTCACTTCCCTCTCCTCCAGCTCACGCACAAGTCCACGCAGCCTCTCCAGCTCGGAGTTAACACTGTTGTACCGAGAGCGTTCTTTGACGTCGAACCTGTCACTTGGTAGGGGGATGTCAATCTCCCCTGATAGGAGGCTCTCGATCTCGGAGAGCATGTCGTCATCATCTGAAAGAGCTGAATTGATTATGCCGCTGATTGTTTTAACCTCTTCCTTCTCTTCTTCTTTCTCCCCCTGAACCACAGCAATTGAAAAGAACAGTTAAACGCATACGTGTTCAGAACAGTTACAGTTAAACTCACAAGTTCTAAGCTAGTAGAGAATGGCATGCACTTACATGTTCAGAGTAGCGAGTTTTATCCTTTCCTTTCCTTGCTTGGCCATCTGTTGAAGTTCAACAAGAGCTTCAGTGAGAAATTCAGAGGAACAAATTAAGGAAGGAAGTGCCACTGCAAGAGAGAAGCAAGTATAGTACCTCTGTTGCCACTGTTGGCTCTCTTAAGAGTTAAAGCTGCGACGGAGGCTACAACAACGACGCCTAACCTGACAAGCATGGCTCCTTGCCCTCATCACTGTCCCGGGCAGGAGAGCTGACGACGCACAGAGCTCCCTTGGCTCATCAGAAACTGGCAAGCTATGAGAATGGCAAGCCAGATATATCTTGGGCTAGAGATAGATAGATACATTGGAGGAGGAGAGCTCCAGCTCGTTGCCTTGGAATGAGTGAAACTGTGAAAGCCACTAGAACATGTGGCTTGCAAACGGTTCCTTCCAATTTGTCTGTCTCTATATGTTTATCTCTTCCCTTGTTTGCAAAAACAGACAGGACTTGTATAGCAGACGAGCTCTTTTCTGTGTGCTAGCAGTGTGGCACTTACTAATAGCTGACAAAATTTACATATGCTGACAGTGGCAGGAAGAAAGCATGCATCTTAATTTGTGGCTTCTGATTTGCCTGTCATGATACAAGTACGGCTTGTGGCTTGAAAGCTAGCTTAATACGCAGGCTGTTTCCTGTGCACAAAAATGGGTGGTAGCTGGCGTTTGATAGTGATAATTGGATAGCAAAGACCAGACGATAGTTGAGGCTTACGAGGCTCACAGGATGGAGCATTGCTTATCATTACCCTCTTCTGGACACACCTGCAAAGGGCCTGTTGGAGATTTACTACAGTAGATCTAAACAGTAAATGGGAACAGTAATCAGGCAAGCTGTAAAAAGATTACTGCTTACAGAGCACTTTGCTACAGTACTGAAGCGCTGTTCGGTGCATTGATTCACCGTAGCAGTCTCAGAATACTGTAGCTACAGTTATTCTCTGCTGCACTGTAGAGAACCTAGATCCGTTTGGGGGAGCTTCTAACTGCTGCAGCTTCTCCCAGAATCAGAAGCTCCCCTAAACAGTCTAGCTTCTGGTCTAGATTCTAAGAAGTTGTAGTTGTAGAATCCATAAAATGAAGTAGAAGCCAGAAGCTGGGAAACCCAGCTGCTTCTCAGAATCTTAATCTCCCTCAAACAAGCCCAAAAACTAAAATACTAATAAGCTAATAACACACCAGTGCACTCACCAAAAGTATTGATTTTCTTTTTGGCATATTTTTAGGAATCTGGAGGTTCACATCTTAATTTTATTGGCATTGTTTTCAGGCCTGTAATCTCCATGGAATGGAAGTGTTGGAATAAATGGGCTAGGCCCAATTTAATTCAATTAAAATCTCAAGAGCCCACAAGTAATGTTAGAGAGAATAATACTGCCTTAAAAATTTAGGTGGAAGAACCTCAACTTAAATAGGGTGATATTAGATATTCCCTGTTGACCGGTTGAGGTGATGGTTGGACTGCCACACGCATGCGCGCATGCCGAGTCGGCCTCGGCCGTGGGCGTAGCGAGGCGAGGCGGCAGACCGAGTCGAGCCTGCCTGCTGCTCTTCCGTTTTGTAACAGACGAGAATAAAGTCACCATTAACAAATGAAATTCATTGTGTTGTAACCTCCGCAACAAATGAGAGATTCATTGTGTTGTAACCTCCACAACAAATGAGAGATTCATTGTGTTGTAACATCCACAACAAATGAGAGATTTATTTGTTGTAACCTTCACAACAAATGAAAGATTCATTATGTGGTAACCTTCACAACAAATGAGATTTATTTTGTAGTAACCTTCACAACAAATGAGATTTATTTGTGTGGTAATGGAGATCTTTCTCTCTCTACATATAACGCAAGGCAGAGGCTCTCAAAGTGTGTGTCTTCCTCCTACTATTGTTCCTTGGCGATACTCTCCTTCTGTTCCTGCGCTGTCTCTCTGTTTCCCCGGTTCTGTTCATCCCGCGCGCACGGGTGATCGGAACGAGCAGGTGCCTCCGAAACTCCGTCCGCTTGAGAACCTGCACGGGTAGGCGGGCGATCAAGTTTTTGGGTTGCGCTTCAAGTGCGACTGCTCTGCATCATGTTCACCAACATGTCGACAACCGGTGACAACAACAACACTGGAGACAAGGACAAGGCAATACTGCCTCAAACTCCAGCGGAGGGCCATTCTCGGGGTATAACGTTTCACTATTACCGTTCGTTCTTCGTTTCCTACAACTGTCTGTCGCAATATTATTGCGTTCTCTTATCTATGTTGATGCTTATTCTATATTAAGCATGCTCATGTTGTACACATCTAGCACTGTCACTAGATCTACTCAAATTACAAATGTCATGTTTATTGTCTTAATATTTTGGATTAAAATATGCCGAATTATGACCAAATTTCCAACAATCCAAAAACTTGATAGGTCTTTTTCGGTAGTTGGCTTTGCTGCATCCCTAAAACCACATGCTTTCGATGGTTCAAATTATAAAAGATGGAAAGCACGTGCACTTTTGTGGTTGACGGCGGTGCATTGTTTCTTTGTCTCACGGGGCAAACCAAGTGAACTGCCTCTCTCACCTGAGGAGGAGGCTAAGTTCGAGGCTGCGGATTGCTTGTTCCGTGGAGCATTGATCAGTGTGCTCGCCGACAATATTGTGGACGTGTATATGCACATGCCTTCAAGGAAGGACATGTGGGATGCTTTTGAGGCCAAGTTCGGGGTTTCCGATGCCAGCAGCGAGCTGTATGTCATGGAGCAGTTCTATGACTACAAGATGGTCGATGGTCGTTCTGTAGTGGAACAGGCTCATGAGATTCAGATGTTGGCAAAGGAACTTGAGAACAACAACTGTGAGTTGCCTGACAAGTTTGTGGCAGGTGGCATTATTGCCAAATTGCCACCTTCTTGGACGGACTTTGCTACTTCTCTAAAACACAAGAGGCAAGAGTTCAGTGTTACTGATCTTATTGGCTCTTTGGGTGTTGAGGAGAAGGCGAGGGCAAAGGACAACCGGGGCAAAAAGATCGAGGGAGGTTCTAGCGCCAATTTGGTGCAGAAGAAGAACCCTCACGCATCCCACAACAACAACAAGAAAGTCAAACCTGACGTCAAACCCAAGGCTACAACCAATTTTAAGAAGAAAGGCAAGGGAAAGGCAAAAGGAGGTTGCTTTGTGTATGGCAAGTCTGGGCATTGGGCCAAGGATTGTCCTGAGTGCAAGGACAAGAAGTCTACAAACATGGTTATTAGTGAGGGCGGAGGAACATCGAGGTATGGTAAATTTTTACCTACAGTTCTCTCTGTCTGTCACTCACCTGATTGGTGGGTTGATACTGGTGCTAATATTCATGTGTGTGTCGACATTTCCCTGTTTTCTTCTTATCAGGTCGGGAGAGGTTCCTCCTTGTTGATGGGAAACGGATCGCTTGCGGCTGTTCATGGTGTTGGTACGGTCGATCTGAAGTTTATTTCGGGAAAAATCGTGCAGCTGAAGAACGTGCAGCATGTCCCTTCAATAAAGAAGAATCTAGTTAGCGGCTCTCTATTGTGTAGAGATGGTTTTAGACTTGTGTTTGAATCCAATAAATGTGTTGTATCTAAATATGGAACGTTTATTGGAAAAGGTTATGACAGCGGAGGCTTGTTCCGCTTTTCCTTGGATGATATGTGTAATAAAGTTGTGAACCATGTAAGCAATGATGATGATGAGTCTAATGTGTGACATTCACGACTCTGTCATGTGAATTTTGGTTGTATGACACGCTTAGCCAACATAAGTTTAATTCCAAAATTCACTTTAGTCAAAGGCTCTAAGTGCCATACTTATGTTCAATCGAAACAACCTCGCAAGCCTCACAAGGCATCTGAGGCGAGGAATTTGGCACCACTAGAACTTGTTCATTCCGATCTGTGCGAAATGAACGGCGTGTTCACTAAAGGGGGAAAGAAATATTTCATGACACTGATAGATGATTGCACTAGATTCTGCTATGTGTACCTATTGAAAACAAAGGATGAAGCATTACATTACTTCAAGATCTATAAGGCTGAGGTAGAAAACCAACTGGAAAGGAAAATCAAACGGTTGAGGTCTGATAGGGGTGGAGAGTATTTTTCCAATAAGTTTATTTCTTTCTGCGAAGAGTATGAAATTATTCATTAGAGGACGCCTCCCTATTCACCCCAGTCAAACGGGGTAGCCGAAAGAAAGAACCGCACTCTAACTGAGATGGTGAATGCCATATTAGACACTGCAGGACTTTCCAAGGAATGGTGGGGTGAGGCAATATTGACTGCGTGTCATGTCCTGAATAGAATTCCTACTAAGCATAAGGAAGTAACACCATTCGAGGAATGGGAAAAGAAGAAATTAAATCTCTCTCACCTGCGCACATGGGGCTGTTTGGCCAAGGTAAATATACCTATAGCCAAAAAGCGTAAACTTGTACCAAAGACCGTAGATTGTGTGATCCTTGGTTATGCTATCCACAGTGTGGGATATAGGTTCTTAATAGTAAATTCTGGAGTACCCGACATGTGTGTTGGTACAATTACTGAGTCCAGAGATGCCACTTTTTTGAGAATGAATTTCCTATGAAAAATGCACCTAGTACTTCTAGTCAAGAACCTATTTTATCCCCTGAGCACTTTATGCCGATAGAACATATTGATCAAACGCTTGAGGAAAATCCTAAGGAGGATAACATTGTAGCAACTCGAAAGAGTAAGAGACAAAGGACTGCAAAGTCTTTTGGAGATGACTACATTGTATATCTTATGGATGATACTCCAAGAACCATTGAAGAGGCATATTCATCTCCTGATGCTGACTATTGGAAGGAAGCGGTACGCAGTGAGATGGACTCAATTATGTCTAATGGTACTTGGGAAGTCGTCGAGCGTCCATATGGGTGCAAGCCTGTAGGATGCAAATGGGTTTTCAAGAAAAAGCTTAGGCCTGATGGTACAATTGAAAAGTACAAGGCAAGGCTTGTGGCCAAGGGTTATACCCAAAAAGAAGGCGAGGACTTTTTCGACACTTATTCACCGGTTGCTCGCTTGACCACGATTCGAGTACTACTCGCTCTGGCAGCCTCTCATGGTCTACTCGTCCATCAGATGGATGTTAAGACAGCTTTCCTCAATGAAGAGTTGGAGGAGGAGATCTATATGGATCAACTAGATGGGTATGTACTAGAAGGTCAGAAGGGAATGGTGTGCAAGCTGTTGAAGTCCTTGTATGGTCTCAAACAAGCGCCTAAGCAATGGCATGAGAAGTTTGATAATAAACTTACATCTGCTGGCTTTGTTGTGAACGAAGCTGACAAATGTGTGTACTATCGCTATGGTGGGGGAGAGGGAGTGATCTTGTGTTTATATGTCGATGACATATTGATCTTTGGGACCAGGCTCAATGTGATTGAGGAGGTCAAGGACTTTCTGTCCAAAAGCATTGAAATGAAGGATTTGGGAGTGGGTGGTGTTATTCTTAACATTAAACTACTGAGAGGAGATGAGGGTGGGATTACACTTGTGCAATCTCACTATGTGGACAAGGTCTTGAGTCGCTTTGGTTATAGTGACTGCAAAGCTGCTCCTACTCCTTATGATCCCAGTGTGCTATTAAGGAAAAACCGAAGAATAGCAAGGGATCAATTGAGATACTCTCAGATCATTGGTTCATTGATGTACTTAGCTAGTGCAACGAGGCCTGACATCTCATTTGCTGTGAGCAAGTTGAGCCGGTTTTTTTCAAATCCGGGAGATGATCATTGGCATGCTCTTGAAAGAGTAATACGCTATCTAAAAGGGACAATGAGCTATGAAATTCACTACGCCGGGTACCCAAAAGTGCTGGAGGGCTATAGTGATTCAAATTGGATATCTGATGCTGATGAGATAAAGGCCACAAGTGGGTATGTGTTCACACTTGGAGGGGGCGTTGTTTCCTAGAAGTATTGCAAGTAGACCATCTTAACGAGGTCAACAATAGAAGCAGAACTCACAGCTTTAGATACTGCCACAGTTGAGGCCGAATGGCTTCGTGAGCTCCTGATGGACTTGCCGGTGCTTAAAAAACCAGTTCCAGCAATCCTGATGAACTATGATAATCAAACAGTGATTATTAAAGTGAACAGTTCGAAGGACAACATGAAGTCATCCAGGCATGTTAAAAGAAGACTGAAGTCTGTCAGAAAGCAGAAAAACTCCGGAGTGATAGCATTGGACTATGTCGAGACGGCTAAAAATCTGGCAGATCAGTTTACCAAGGGGCTACCACGTAATGTGATAGACTGTGCATTGAGGGAGATGGGCTTGAGACCCACTTAGAGTTGCACAATAGTGGAAACCTGTCCATTGTGATCGGAGATCCCGTGAATTTGGATGGCGAAACAAACTATTGTGTAGCTGAGAGAAGAGACCCTAAAATGAGCCTATCTTCATGATGCACTTCTCTTCTAATCTGTATGGTAGGATGGTATACACCTTAATGTGATCCGAGTGGTTTTTTATAAAGCAGAGATGTTGGCCTGCAGAACATCTTAAAAGGAACACACCTATATGAGTCCAACTGCTAGTCACAGTCTATGAGATCTGGGTGATCTCTAGATACTCATGAAAAGGCCAGGAGTATGACTTATACGCTCCAAACAGAGGGGATGCAAACGACAGCCCAGTACCAGTTAAGGGTTTGAGTGAAACCTGAATCACACAAGACTGATAATTCAAGGCATAGTCCATTGTTCAGTTGTGATCTGGTGTAGCTCTTTTCTAAGGTGGAAGTTCAACTTAACAGTCTCCATCGAAACACTGGTATAACTAACAGGTTCAGTTTTGAGAACATTTCTTGTGAGCCATGAAATTTGGTGGGAATTGTTGGAATAAATGGGCTAGGCCCAATTTAATTCAATTAAAATCTCAAGAGCCCACAAGTAATGTTAGAGAGAATAATACTGCCTTGAAAATTTAGATGGAAGAACCTCAACTTAAATAGGGTGATATTAGAGATTCCCTGTTGACCGGTTGAGGTGATGGTTGGACTGCCACACGCATGCGCGCATGCCGAGTCGGCCTCGGCCGTGGGCGTAGCGAGGCGAGGCGGCCGACCGAGTCGAGCCTGCCTGCTGCTCTTCCGTTTGTAACAGACGAGAATAAAGTCACCATTAAAAATTCATTGTGTTGTAACCTCCACAACAAATGAGAGATTCATTGTGTTGTAACCTCCACAACAAATGAGAGATTCATTGTGTTGTAACATCCACAACAAATGAGAGATTTATTTGTTGTAACCTTCACAACAAATGAAAGATTCATTATGTGGTAACCTTCACAACAAATGAGATTTATTTTGTGGTAACCTTCACAACAAATGAGATTTATTTGTGTGGTAATGGAGATCTCTCTCTCTCTACATATAATGCAAGGCAGAGGCTCTCAAAGTGTGTGTCTTCCTCCTACTATTGTTCCTTGGTGATACTCTCCTTCTGTTCCTGCGCTGTCTCTCTGTTTCCCCGGTTCTGTTCATCCCGCGCGCACGGGTGATCGGAACGAGCAGGTGCCTCCGAAACTCCGTCCGCTTGAGAACCTGCACGGGTAGGCGGGCGATCAAGTTTTTAGGTAGCGCTTCAAGTGCGACTGCCCTGCATCATCTTCACCAACATGTCGACAACCGGTGACAACAACAACACCGGAGACAAGGAGAAGACAATACTGCCTCAAACTCCAGCGGAGGGCCATTCTCGGGGTATAACGTTTCACTATTACCATTCGTTCTTCGTTTCCTACAACTGTCTGTCGCAATATTATTGCGTTCTCTTATCTATGTTGATGCTTATTCTATATTAAGCATGCTCATGTTGTACACATCTAGCACTGTCACTAGATCTACTCAAATTACAAATGTCATGTTTATTGTCTTAATATTTTGGATTAAAATATGCCGAATTATGACCAAATTTCCAACAGGAAGTCTGTTTTAAGGGGGAAAAAAGGGGCTGGCAGCTTGCACACAACCACCATACAGAATAGACATTCAGTTTGGACCTGAAAGTGAAGATTGCTATCTGGTGTGTTTTTCCTCTCCTCGAGTTTTGCTTTACTAATATCAGACAGTCAGATACTTTTTGTTTTCCTTGATCACAAGATACAATCACAAAATTATGATTCTTGCAGCCTGTATCCATCGTTGTTACATCTAATCGAATCTGATTTTAGTAAGTCGGTTGTTTTTGAGCTCTGCAAGGCGGCTACTCACTAGAACCTGCCCAAGAACATCTGATTCTGAACAAGTGCAGAAATATCGCTGCTGTCAGCGCTCATGCAGCACAGGTTTCTGGCCCCAATATAATAGAAAACAAGGACACCAATGAGGACAGAGGCGAGTGGCACAGTCAGATTGTCGTCCAAGCGTGTGCTGATAGGGAGCGACTCCACAATTGCAGCAGAAAGCGATGTCACGCCAAAGGCAATCACCATGGTCCAGCTCTCCTCGACAAATCCGAAGAGGTGGAAGTAGCACATGTACCTGGCAAATACTCCAGTAGTTTCAGATTAACAGCTACCAAGACTTCAGTAGAAATGTTGCTATTAAATAGCTTGTTGCTTACAGGATTGATGCAAGGAAACCAGCTAAGAACATTGCAATGGATCCAGCGTAAGATTTGTCAGGGTTGTAAGGAAGCTTTATACGGCCTAACTGCCTTCCAGCTATGTCAGCTACACCTGAAAGAAGCAACGCAGAGAATTCGGTTGATGTCTGAAACTTTTCACTTGATGAATGAAAAGAGCAGCCCAAAATCGATAGAAGAGTATCAGCAGAAAATTTCAACTTCAAGCTAAGGCCATACCGTCTCCGGCACACAAGTTGCAAATCACAGCGATTGAAATGGGAGATGTCCTCCAGAAAATAACAGTAGCGAGAGTCATAGCACAAGCGTAGTACAGTGGTCCTTTAAGAAGCTCTCTGGAAACAAAAGGAAAAGGATGGAAACGGTTATTCCATTAGTGAATTAGGTACACGAACAGAACTTTGATGCAACTATGATGCTTTGCAATGAAGAGAAAATCTGTATGTCTAAAAAAAAAGCTCCTTTTTTTTGCAGTATTGTGAGGGAAATGAAATGAGTACCTAGGGTCTCCGTTCCTGGTCATGGAGTTAATGACACCATCATCTTTGACAATACCAAGTCCAATCAAGGTAACCTTTATGATGTTGAATGCAATGACAATGGAAGCAAGAAATGGAGCATAGACATCATCCGCACTGCAATCAGGAAGAGTACGTTGTCAGGAAGGCAGAAACACACTTGGTATGACTATGACTATGACAAAATTAAAGATACTGCTAGTATATTGTTGGTCTGGAACTCGATCGATCTGGTTTACCTGAACAAAGGCCACATGAGGAAGTATACTAAGCCAACAGTAATGTGCACGAGTTTCCTGCAAAGTTTCTGAAGATGGACGGCAAGGAGATACTCCCAGTTAAGAATCAGCAAATACGAAACACAATTTGCTGCAGTATTATATGTGATGTGACTAACACTGGATCTGACACAAACACCTCAATTAGCCAACAAATTAATGGTGTACTTTTGGAAAATTGCCGGCAGCTAATAGGGATCTAAACACACTTGTCATATCATGCTACAGAGAGCTGAAGTGAACAGTAGGTGAAGGAAGAAGAGGTGAGGTGACCTGGTCCAAGAGGGCGCGGTTGCCGACCTCTTCCCAGAAGCGAAGCACGGCGAGCGCGGTGGCTCCGGTGAGCACGGCGGCGCCGGCGTCCCGGAGCACCTGACTCTCCATGGGTGAATCAATGCTTCTCTTACCGCCTTGGCCGCCACAAACTCAATTTCATTTACTTGTAGTTGACCTTCCTTGGATTGTGCAAGATTGGATCCGGACACTGCTGTACTAGTACCGCTAGCTGACGATGATATAATATTCATCACGCTTCTCATATGTTTCTATATTCTTATATTTCACAAAATAAAGTTGAGTTTATTTTTAAGAACTTTGTATGCTTGTCTAATACTACCTTAGCATTTCGTGAGATTATTTTTAAAATTGGTTGAGATATAAAATTGAGAAACATATGAGAAAAAAAAAGAGGAATAGTGTATTTTTAATGATTTGTTAATTTTATATTCCATTAATAAAGTCGAGTTTGTTCATGCAACTTTGTAGAGTTGTTTATTTATATATTACCTACTTGTGTGATTCTTTTAAGACTTCTTGAGAGATTCTATAGAAAATGGACGTCACTAGGTAGTGCATTGTAGTGCTTTAGTTCTAACCGAAGACCACTCTATTCCATATATAATTCTCCTTTAGCTTATGGTGCATGTCTTTTTTTAATCTATTTAATGACTTATATCTTTTAAATCACATATTCCCTCCATCCCATAATATAAGGGATTTTAGAGAGATGTGACACAATCTAGTACAATGCATCTGGACGGAGAGTCTGTCCAGATACATTGTACTATGATGTGTCACATCGCTCAAAAATCACTTATATTATGAAACGGAGGGAGTATTATTTTCAAAATCTATTTGCATCATTGTACTCTACATAAAATATGTGACTAAACAAGATCTATGTTGAATATATTCAAACATTTTATTAATTTAAAAGTAATTTATTTAAATTGCAGAAGTAACTTAGCAATGAACTAGAAGTAACTCTCTATAGCATTAGAAATAATTACATTATGACTGAGTTGAAATAAGAAACTATGTAGAGTAAATTCACAAGTAAAGTGTAGAAAAGATTTTTAAGTAAATGCATTTATGAAAGTAAATTCAATAAAATCTAAAAGTAATTTAAATAAATCATAAAGTAATTTAGCATAAAATGGAAGTAAATTGTTACAATATTAAAAGCAAATTCGTCGTAGAGAGAAAAATATGGTCTATCTAAAAATTAAATTAAAGTCCACAAATTATAGAATTGACTAAAAACAATAATAAAAATAATCAACTTAGAGCATTATGAATGTATAAGAAGTAATTTAATCAAATCGAAAAGTAATTGTTATATATGATAAAAGTAACTTACGTATATAATAAATGTCATTTACAAACATAAATATTTTTTCATCATAATATAATAATGTAAGATCTTGTTGTAATGATTTAATTGTAACGAACATAATGGTGTAATTGGATTATTGTAGATCGGATAAGTAATTTGAGAGAAAATTTTATAAGAAGGGAAAAAAGACATGCATGCATAATAGCAAAGAAGACATGCATGTCTATATAGATGTGTAGTCTTTCTCTGATGTATGTGGTGTCTCCAATTAAGACTAAATAGAGAGGCCTCTCAGTTCAATACAATCTCGGCGCATCGCCACCCTTTTTACTTTCGTTCTATTTCGACGAGTTCTTACTTTCGGGTTGAGCTGCATCGATTCGATCTTCAACTAGAGGTAAGCTTGTCATGGCGGCTTGCGTTCTCGGGGTTAATGCTTCCATCTTTATGACACTTTAATCCTGTTTATGTAATTCGTCGAGTTATCATATACACGTTGCAATCTTTGTTAGTTGCACTATATAATTTTTTATCGGCTGGTTCTTACCATTAGGAAGTGACTGATAGGGTTATGTATTGTTATTAATCTAGATTATATCGTGTATCTACCATCTCTTAGAGGATTTCATCATCTTGCCTAGATCTTATACTTGTCTTTATGCTTAATACTGCATCGGTTGAGTTCGATCTATTAAGTAATATTCATAATTATGATATATGGCTTGCTTTATGATCATCGAAAGAGATAGCATCGGGGTTTCAGCCGATCTTACCTGATTTAGCTACTTTATATCTTATATGCTTGATTGATATGCTAAATCTGCCCTTTATATTAAGATCTTATCGCACTAAAGTATACTAGGCTTCTTGTTTGATATATTCTTCCTATTTTAATATCTTAATATAGAGTAGCATCGGAGTATTAGCCGATACACGCTAGATCTATCTGATCGGCTATGCTATAAACATTTATAACATTTGTGTTAATGTATACTTCGACCTAAGTGATTTATACTATCTCGGCATGGTGACCGGTCTATCCCAATCACTTAGTTTAATTATACATCGTTAGAAGGATTATATGTCGTTAATATCTACAGCCGATCGAATAGATTCAGTCTTATCTTATTTACCTATAACTGCTGATCGATTCCAATATGACATCGGCTCGAAGATAAATGATATGTCATCGGCAACGGCTATCGTTTATGGATTTAACCGCGGTTTTCTCGTCTTTCTTTCTTGTTGATTGCAGGATCAAATCAACTGGCACGCTCACGAACCTAAAAGCAAGATTTTGGACCTGCACTGAAGTTAAGCAGATCTTCCAGGCCAGTGTGTGTTTTTCGCATCAACACAGCGGTGGAGACGAATGGCATCGTTGACCCCTATGCTAGAAGGGCATCGTGCCAGGAATGGAGTTGGGCCCCTTTGCTACTAGGATGTAGTATGCAATCAAAGGACATAAAAATGGAATCCTCTCAGAAAATAGAACATAACAATGATCACGGTTTGTTTGGAGATCTTATAATCGTCAAGAAATCAAATCAGTGGAAGAGGAAAGATTAGATGAAGAGAAACAATGGGGGAAAAAGAACAGCTAGATAGATTAGGACATGGGATTGATTTTTCTGAATTTTATGGATTTTTCATGAATTATGGACCACATTTGAATAGAATTTTGAAAAATCCAACCAAAATCTGCCAAAACTCTTCCATCGGAATTGGGTGTTATCTTTTTAAAAAATATATGGTGGAGTGATCGCTAGAATGGGCACACCCAGTGCAATTTTTCTAGGTCCGCCACTAGGTGGGGTCGATGTCGATCATGGAGGTGGGAGGCACGGCAGTGATGGTGGAAGACGGAGGCCAGTCAGCACGCCGGTGGGCTGCAGCGCACAACGGCAGTGGGGGTGTTCTTAGGGCTGAAGGGTTTGCGGTGGTGCCACAGGCCTAGGTGGCGATGACGGTGATGGCGCTGATGTTGGCAAAGGTGGTGGGTGGCAATGTTGGCTAGTCAGCTTGGCATCGCACTAGGAGCAAAGTTGAGCACAGCGGTGATGGAGGTCCGCGGTGAAGGCGGCGTGGTTGTAACAAGACAACCTATGATAGCAACATGGTGGAGTTTGTGGTCGATGACAACGTTTGTGGCGGCTCTCCGATGAGATAAGCTAAGGCAGCTCAACGGAGGTTGTGGCTCATAGCGATGACAGCGTGGCAGTGACGGTTTCCGGTGAGATAATTAAGCTTCGGCGGCTTGACGGAGTTGAGGTTCTGCAACAAGGACGGTGGGGCAGTGTGATGGTTTGCATGGGATGTGACCATGGTGTAGTGATGCAGACTTTTGGCGAGATAAGCTACGATAACTCTATAGATGTGGTATCCTACTATGATGACATGGCGGTGATGGTTGCGTTGACACTGAGGGAGCATACACTAGGCGGCATGAGGCTAGTGCTTGATATTGACAAGGCTGCAGGGAGGGCTAGTTCTGCCCCTGTCTTTGCTCACGGCGGATGGAGAAGCTTGAATTGGCAGCGAGAGGGCATGGAGGCGGAAGGGAGGATTAGTTCCACATCCTCCGAAGTTTGCAATGACGAGGGAAAACTTGGAGCTAGTCTCCTAGTCATTTTCATTTCGTTTTTTTTCTTTGTATCTCAATTTTAAGATGTTGAGTGTATGCACTCGTGTAACTTTTGCCTGTGTATATCCAATTATGGAATGGATATAAAGGCCGGATTTCTATACATTATTTAAAAAGTTATCGAATATCAATCTTTCAATAAAAAAAGGGAAATACAAATACTCAACCAAGAGGTTCAAAAGAATCGGCAGAAAATAGCTAAGGAATATTCATCCTAGGCCTTACGGCTGTAACTGCTTAGCACATCCACAAAATTTTCTGATGGCATTGTCGATTCCACACAACCCCAGAAAATGCTCAATTAGCAATCTCAGGGTGATACCCGGTGTTTTAGTTCAATCAAGACATCTCCCCTACAAAAATGGGGGAGGAAATAGTTCAGCATTGGCAATGATTTCACGCTGACATATGCTCCAGGTCCAGGAAATTTATAGAGTGGCTTCGCAATATTTTACATATATAAGTTTACATACTTTTTTTACACTTTGCATTAATTCTAAGAGTTGACATCAACCATAATGATAAAAATTAGCAAACCTGCCTAACAAGCAGAAAGTTGGATATAGGAACAAACAGCATTAACTATAGCTGTGTCTTCACCTGGAAGCAACATGGTAAACCATTTCAACGTTTTTCAATGAATAGAACTAAAGGAAAGAACTGGTCATGCACCGAACAAAACCAGAAGCTGCTACGGTTGAACTGAAATTGTTAGTCCTAGCCCTTGTTTAGTTCCCAACTTTTTTTCAAACTTTCAACTTTTCCATCACATCAAAATTTTCCTACACACATAAACTTTCAATTTTAGTCAAACTTTCAATTTTGGTGTGGAACTAAACACACCCCTAGATAGGCGGTGCATAAAACTATCAGAGATAATTTATGAGTTGCATGGAGATCGAAGTCAGAGATCTACAGTGAAAAACACAAACAGTCAATCCATCATGAACCAATACACTGTCAAATAGTTAATTTCAGATGCACATACTTGGACCAGATATTCCTATATATAGATCTCAAATCTCAATATATAGCATGTTCTGTCAAAAAAAAAAGAAAAAGAAAAAGAAAAAAATCATTGTCAAACATGATATAGAGTGTTTAATAAGGTGACTTATAGGCATGCTGTTGAGTAGAACTAAACCAAAATAAAATAGCATATAGTAGGGGGAGCTATAGATCTGCATTACTCTCTAAAATCTGTATACCAATAATTGAAATTGCATATATACCTCACTAAACAAACACCAACTCCTTAGGGAAATTAACATAAACCACAATTATTAATGAATCAGTAGATAGATCAACCGGGATCAGCTATATTAATCAAAAGATACGAAAGATAATGTGCAACAGAAATACAATAAATTTATGTTTATCTTCCTCTAGATACATGCGTAAAAGGACAAGTACCACAAAATATCACCACAGTGTAGTCATATGGTGAGATGAAGAGTACTTGTCCCTGTTGCATGAGTTTTCTTCTTTCCTAATTTGATTTATCATCCACAATGACATATGATCTAGCTAGTGATATCTGATATATCACCAGGGACCAGACCAGTACAGCACAGCAATATAGTAGTGGTAGGACTCTGATGATGCATCTTTCAACAGGGGAGACATGATCAGAACAAAGAAAGAGAGAGCCCAGTAGCACAACTCTCTGCTTCTTGATCACCACCAATAGCAATAGTAGTATGATCATGATCTTCCTCATGTTTCCTCCAGCTGATCAATTCTCTCTTCCTCTTCTCGCCCCGCGGACAGATATCGAGTGAGAGATCGAGATTAAGAGGACCTCCTTGATGGTTACTACCCTCATTGTAGATCATCTCTTTCAGCACTACTGGTCTTTGATGGTTCATGGTATGATCATCTGGAGATGAAGAAGAGCCTTGGACAAAATCTGGATGGTTGCTGCTGGTATTAGCTCTAGCTTCAGCTGGTGGTGGTGGGTAATAGGGTTTTGATCCAACAAGCAGGTGATGGCCTGCACGGAGCCAGTATGATCCATGGCATCTCCATGGGGACCATGCATTGGCAACCCTATATATGTAAATATATATAGTCCATTATTAGTGATCGATCGGCGTCAATAATTAGTCAGAAGAACAAGTTAAGTGTATATGACTTTAGGAGAGGACCCATCGGCAGATTTCAATTATGCATACAAGAGTGTGCTGCATGCCAGACAAATAACTAACTAAAGTTGTCTGAGAAATTTAATGGATTTTGTTTGCAAGCTAGCTAGAGTTGCATGCATGCATGGATCTAACAACTACCTGGACTGCAAGATGGTACCGGAGCCAGCAGTGATGTGGCGATGATGAAGAGCTGCAGGCAAGGAAAGATGGCCAAGGTTGTACGCTTGTCCCCCGTCACCACCACCTTGCATTTGCAGATGATGATACTGCTGTTCATCTGAAGATCTCCATGAGCCACCACCTATCACTGTATGCACAAAATCAATCAACATGTTCATCTGAAGATCTCCAACACTGCATCTTACACAAAAAAAAATTAAAATCTGTTCATGAAGAATTAATTGGTCATGTCTGGCACATACCCTGGCCAGACTCATCGATCTTCTTGCTTCTATACATCTGAAAATCGAACATATGGAAGAAAAGGCAACATGGATTAATTTTAGGAAATTAAGAGGAAATACTACTACTGACCTAAATTAATTAATAAGAGCATAAGAAACGAAACAAGTTTGTTAGGTATAATATACCTGGAGATGGCTCTTGACATGGCCTATGCTAAGCCCTCTAACATTCATCAACTGAAGAACGAGCTTAGGAGTTGCACCTATAGGAATAATTACATACAAAGATGAATAGTGAAATTAACAACAGGAGCAGATTGAAATGAGATCGATGAGTAAATAATAAAATTAGTAATCGATCAATATATAGATACACACATATGCGCATGTTTAGGGAGGAATAATTAATATCAGACTGAACCGGACCGAACATGATGAAGCTTAATTAGCTATGGCAAATAGATAGGTCGGATTGCTTACGATCTTGGCCGCCGAGCCTGTCGACGGCGCGGACGAAGGAGAGATGGAGCTCCGGCGTCCAGCGGAGGCGAGGGTTCTTGGAGCGGATGTAGGGGCGCACCGACGACGACGACGACGTGCGCCGCTGGCTCTCCCCGGATTCCTCCTCCTCCGTAGTACTGCTCGTCGAGCTCCCATCGTTGTTGGCCGCCGCCGTCTTACTCTCGGAGCCCTCCTCCTTGCCTGCACTAGTTTTTTCCATGACACAAGCTAGGAAATTATAGGAAGGATCACCGGCCGGCCAGCAGCCAGCTCTGATCGATCTATGGCAGCTTGACGATATGATGATGAAGAGAGCTCTAGTCTCGTTGCTGCTGCTGCATGATATCGCCGCCGGCCACTGCACTGATATGATGTCAAAAGAGGCTATAGGAGAAGCCAAAAGCTGAAGCTGGAGCTGAGGTCACCATTCAATTCTATCTATCTACCTAGCTACACCCATATATATGTCCAGATGCATATATATTGCTGCCTTTTTGGAAGGGATTGAGCTAAGCATGCATGCTCATATACAAGTAACTACCAATCTACTCCAGTAGTAATTAAGGTAGCTAGCTAGGTAATTAAAGGCAGCAGGTGGATTCATGCATGAGGAGAAGTAGGTAAATATATAATTAAGATCCAGGGACAGACAATCTTCCAAGAAGTAGCTACTCCAGTTTGGAATTGGTTGGAACTTACTCGATCCAAAGTCTTTGATAGGTTTCTCTGAGTCTTACTTGTAGAATTTTCATCGATTTCTAACTTGTTAATTTCCTTTTTGTCTCTTAGCTAGTATAGTAAGAGCAGTGGACTAAAAGGACCCAGTGTGAAAATGAGAGATGGAGAAAAGAGTCCAAGAGACAAAATTCAGATGAAGTATGAAGAGTTCCGGGTCTTTGACTAGCTCCTTGCACTACATGCCATTTTGTCTCTGTGCTTGTCTATGTGAACGCACGAGTTTTTAGTAATACTTCTATGTAGGAGGATGTACGTGTCAATTGTCCTCCCGTCCTGATATACTCACGTAATTTATTTTGTCTACACATTGTACCAATTTTTATTTTTAAAAAATTATTACTCCTAAAATATAACATTTTTTAGAAGGTGACACATGCATTAAGAAGGACTAGAAAAACTTATTTGCCTTCTCCAGATAGTTGAGGTATATGCTCGGATTATAATAGAGCAAGAGGATATTAGCATAATATAATAGTTAAGTAGCAAAAGTTACTTTTTACATATCCTAGGTTGCTACATCAACAACAAAATTTGAACTATCAAACTTATTATTATTTTAGGACGGAGGGTGTAGCATGTAAAGTATATATGTGTGCTTGTTTCAATTCTAATATTATTAACATACCAATGGGTATTACTCCAGGACACCTCATCAGTATCGGTTCGTAAGGATCATCTATATATCTTTTTTTTAACCAAGTATAATTTTACCAGTAGTGAGGATTGAGGGGGTCATTAGGACGGGATGAAGGTAGAAAACCCCCCCTATCAGTGTTTGGTATTATTTAACTGGTCCTGATAGGGCATCACACATTTTAGCCGGTTCCATGGCAGTGATCAAGTATATATGAAGGTTTAAGAATTAGTTGGAATTTCATAGAAAGTCGATGAAAACATAAAGGTTGCAAAGATAATGTAAGGAATGAGTCATATGTATGGACTGAAGAAAGGGAAGATCATGGTGGTTGGCAAAAGGTTGAATGCCTTTTTCTAGCCTTTTGCTTTCCTCTCTTCCTGGCCCCATTGTTCAGCTGGTATTTCCTGCAGGATGCATATATACATCAATACATGTATAACACGTCAGTATATCTCATCATTTACAGTTACTCTGATGGAGTATATTGCTGTTGCTGATGTGTACTAGTGTTATTTTTCAGTTGAGTAATATGCCAAGCCAAGCTTGTGAAAATCTCCATTGTTTCTTTTTAAAAAATAATCATGTACCCAAAGGTTTTTATAAATATGTTCCTTTACATTTTTATATATCCTTTTTGGGATACAGGTGTTTTCAGTAGAATTCCCAGTGATGCAATATTGAAGTGGAGGAATCTCGCAGAATAGGTACAATTGGGATTTCCGTTAGTACGAAAGCATTACTACAATCCCTCAATCCCTGTATGTGTGTATTAGCATACGGATAACCCTGATGAGTCTAATGGACACTTCAATTAAAGTGCATGTACTCTCAACTTCAGAAGATGTTAATGTAGAGGTGAGGTCCATCATTGGACTACTCAGAAGACATCTTAACTAAACTTTTGAACGTATGAATGTAATTAAACCAGTAGCACTTTATCTTTTAGGTACATTTTGTACAACATTAATTAATTCTCCCTATTGACCAGCTAGCCTGTTTTTCTTTGATACAAAAGAAAGAGAGAAAACCGGTATATCATTGTTGAATTGTTGCCTGGTGGCATGCTTGTTCTCTGAAAACTTCATGAAGCATATAAGCATACAACATAGGTTTGATATATCACCGTTTCAAAAATAAGGAACTAATAAAGATCAGCTGGCATGATGATTACTGAACAGAGAGATTGGAGAGCCATGGATCAGTTACATCAGTACCATAGCAATGCATATTATTTGCCCTTTTCTCATTATTATTCCAATTTGGTACAATGCAAGTTCTTCCAGCTGGTACCTCTGGTTTCAAAGCAAAAGAGATCTAGCTTTTTCAAAATCTACATTAAAAACCTTCTTTTTCTTTATCATTCCATTTCAAAGATTAACTAACCACCATTTGCGAGGAAAAATTAACTAACTCACTTTCCTAATTAGAGAACATGAATGCTAATTATCATGGAGACCAATTGGAAGATAGGAAAAGGATCAAGCTTAATTGCCACAATAAATAGCATTTCACTGTATGACGATATCAGTTAATTATGACCACAGCACTAAGAAATCAGCTGGAGTTGTACTAGGAATTAGCTAGGCCTTGTTGACTAACAGAAACAGTACTAGCATGAGCTTATATATTTGCAAGGCCGTTCCGTTCTTAGTTTGTACTATGACTCAACCAACTAATTACCACCTAGCTGATTTGCTGCGTGCCGATTAGTTCAAGAATTAGAGCGATACAAGCAGTGGTGAGGAAATAAAACATGTCAGCTGTTCCAATGCAGCATGCATCTGCATGTGAGAAATCTAGACAAGAGAATAATAAGAGAAAAAGAAAGGAGCACACACATTTGTCATATCAGTCCGGCAAGTTCACCAACCTTTTGAATAGCTGAATAACAGAATTTGGTGGTTTGTCAAACATAGTGGCTGGTTGCCTTACCTGCACCTGCAGAAAAACGTTGCTGCTCTTCTTCAGCACCTGACATGTATTAGACATGTCACCATCCTCTTAGAAATCGGAATGTCTCCAATCTCCCCAACTGCTTGATCGACGAGGTCACGGCATTAGTCACTGAATCAAATTCAGTATAAGCTATGATACTTTTTGTGCCTCTACATATGCTCTTCTGTCTGAGAAAAGCTATTCTTCCCATGCATAGGGCATAGAATTGTTCCCGATTCCAGAATAGTTGAAAACAGTTAAACATGTTTCCATCATGTATTCCAAACAAGGTCTTCACAGGGTGCACTGTATAGTGTTTCTTTGATGAAATTGCAGTGTAAAATCTTACATGTTGGGACTCATATTAGAACATGTAGTTCCTTTTAACATTATTCCAACAATGTACAACACCATATGTCGTAGCTTGCAGGCTTGCACAGTCGATTTTTTTTCACCACAGCTGTTCTATTGACAATGATACTTGAACAGAATTATCATGTGACTATCACTTCCACTAGCATGGAGAAAAGCATTGCAAACTGATGCTTCTCACGACTTTCATTTCCGTTTTGATTGTAAACTTTACAGGTGTCAATATCACATCATAGACCAGGACAAGAATTCATCACCCACAGTTTCTGGGCCCTTTTTTCTGGAGAGATTAATTGTGGAGGAAGAAAAAGACCAAGAGCTGAGGGTCATAGTGAGGGGAAAAGGAAAATACAGCTATTCATCTTGTGGCAGAAAGAAATTAGGGCGAAGAAAAGTTCAACTGTATCCCCGCCTTCCCGAGGTCATAATCAAACTGTTTTAGGATGTGGCAGTAATTCACCTGGGCAAGAGGGGAAAAAATTCATTCAGTAACAAAATAATTCAATTTCATCAGTTACTTTAGAGGGATGTCAAAGACAAACCTCTATGCGAAATAATCTTGTTGGCACAACTACACCAAATCCTGCAGAACTCCTGAATGTTTGTAGAAACTCAGCAAGAGGGAATTTCCTGAGATCAGGCTCTGTTAGTTTGGCAAGATTTCCAGCTGAGACAAATGCATGGCCATGGATTCCCAGCTCCCTGAGAGGCTTCAGAGGTATATCAAATGACAGATCAGCAAAGGCTGTGACCGCAATGTCACCTCCCCGTGCACTTAGCTCAGGAGAAGTGGAAGCAACATTTTCAGAATTCTCTGGGGTACTGCTTCGCAAGTCTGTCCCCAGCCCTCTTTTCTTGAAACCTAATAGTGATGATGGTCCACCCAAGCGGCACATAAGAGACCTATTGCCACCCAAGTAGAACTGCTCTGAAAGTGGGGATATAGAGCCCGTCGATCCCCTTGCCAATGGGTGGATGATCCCAGCAGCCACTCCAGCATTAACGGCGCCATTCAACACACCCAGCGGTAAAGCCACTCGAAGATCAATTTCCTGATATAATGTGAATAAAATGAGTGATGCCAGTGAAAAAAGAACAATATGATTCCTGCTAGCTCTAGTAGTTTAGGCTTGAATCAGAACAGTTGTTTAATATGAAAAAAATTCAGATGTCGAGCACATTAGATATTATAAACAGAGATACCAAGTTGTGCCGTTCAAAGGCAAAGTTGTTGGTTTCTGCAGAGACTAAAAAGAAAGGGAAATGCCACGAAAGAATTTGGAATGCTTGAACAAAACATTTAATTCCAGAAGTCTTTGGTACTTTAGTGTCATGATTCATATCACACATGAAGAATAAACTGCTTTTAACAGGCAAAAACTATGGAGCAAGTCATGTGATTTCCCCTTTCAAGGAAGTGGCAGATATAGAACACAAAGGTAAAGTTGTTCAATATACCTGTCTAATGTAACGTGCATCTTTGCTCTCTGGTGCAAGGCCTCCAACTTGAGAAGAAAATAGATAAGCATATCCTCGTGTCGGTCGAATTCTTGAATCTCTCTGGTCAACCTTGTATGCATATTTAATAGAGGACAAAAGGCTATGCCCTAACTGCCCCCTTATGGAATTGGATGACATCAGTGCTCGGTCTGTTATAGTTCGCCATGACAGATTGTAAGCGAGGTTATGGTTCATGGTGGAGAGCAAACCAACAGAAACACCCATCATGTGTTCTTTGAGTGAGGACTTCAACCAGTCCTCAGAGAGAAATGATATTCGAGCTACCAGTGGAGTAGGTATTGCTCCAATTCTTGGTATTGCCACTCCAGTACTTAGCTCCACTGTCTGATCTAATCCAAGATCACCGGATGCATCCCATGTCTCACAATATCCAAATAGGTTCTTCAACTTCACTGAACCTTGAACCGAACATGATCTAGTCTGCAATAAATTCAAAAGGAATTATGCGGATGACACAAGAAGATTTGAAAAGCAATTGAAATCATGCAGCAGATATTGGCCATCATGGCATTTTCTACTCCCAGCAAAGTAGGTTATGAAACTCGATTCATGGTTCACTAGTAAAATTGCATTAGAAAAAACAAAGAAACTGCAGTGGACGAGTTATTCTTTATTCTCCAAGCAATCAAACTAGTGTAATTGAAGCAACTAATATAACCATATGCGCATTTTAGAGTAGTCCTTAAAGAGAGCTGTGTGATTTCCACCTAAAAGCAACATTGACACATTGAATTTTATCGAAACAAATCGCATTGATTGACTAAGAGATGCGCTTAAAATTTTCCTACTCATGTTCATCATCAAAGTCATGGTACCAGCATAACAAATTAACACCTGTTGTCTGCTGAGATCAAAATTATGGTACAACATTGCCTTATTTCCATGTGAAAAAAAAAACACTTATTTTCGTTGGAATTGGCTAGGTTTACTCTTGTTCCTAATGCGAAGGAAGATTGTTCGGTCTAATCCTTTTAGAAACTCAAGCAAAGTAAGTAATCATAACATGGATGTTCAATTTTATACTAGAAAGGAGAGATTTTCAGTAGGAAGCGCATACCCCTTTGTTAGCGAAGATGCCGAGTTCGCCGGCGGCGCGGCCACGAGCCTCGGCGACGTCAACAAGGACGATGACGGCAGCGTTACCGGGGATCCCTGGCGGCGCGGCGTCGAGGGTGATGGACACGGTGTCGAAGGCGCCGAGGCGACGGATCCGATCGGCGGCGGCGGCTGCAGCGCGCACGAGGTCTCTGACGGTGGCGGCACGCGGCAGGTCCGAGCCGACCGCCGCCTCCACCGCGGCGCGGCGCGTGCGGCAGCAGCCCCGGATCTCCACATCGTGCACCCGGATCCGGACCTCCTCCGCGGTGAGGCGGCGCAGGACGGACTCGAGGCGAGCCTCGTCGGACGGGGACGGGGAGGGTTCTTGGTCATCGTCCTCCTCGTCTTCGTCATCGAGGTCGTCGTCGTCGTCGTCTTGGAAGTCGTCGTCATCATCCTCTTGCAGGTCGGGGTAATCTTGGACGGAAGCGGGAGAGGATGCGGTGGCCATTGGAATGTTGGACGATCGGAAGGGGATCTCAACTGAATTGGGAGACGAAGACGACGACTCTACTCACTCAAACTCAAGGATGCCTTTTCACAAGCAACGAATAACACTATCAACTTCCTCTTTTGGGGTAAAATTTATGTAGAGATTGATGTTTGCAATTCATGAATTTCACAAGTTTTTCTTTTTAAAGAAACAAATGCATGCTAGAATATGTGAAAAATTGCTATGATCCATATGGTATAGAGGTAATGCCTTTGATACTTTTTTTTTCAATATACAAAAGATTTGAGTATCACTGTATTAAACTGAAGGGAAATGTTTACAACGAACGTGAGAAAAAAAAAAGAAACACAATTCAGAAATCATCTCGCCCCATGAGTTAGTGAGCACAATAAAAGAACAACAACTTTTTTTTAAAGGAAACACAATAGGAGAGACCCCCGCTGTTAGATAAACTTTGTTAAAGAAATAAACAAAAAGATTACAACATCCTAATCCAGTTAAGAATTACTCATCTTTATCACTTTCATTAAGCCTAAACAATAACGGGAGCATATCACTCTAAAAGAGATCCTCCAGGAAACTAGGGAATGAGACTTATTCTAAAAAATATAGTCATTCCTTTGCTTCCAAATATTCCAAGCTCCCAACAGAAAGATTTCCATGAAGCAACGATTCTGAAAAGTGCACTTAGTCTGCAATAGCATATGATCAAAGGACAGAGAAGTGTCCCAAATTATGCCCAAAGAGTTCTAGTAGCTCGCCGAAAAGGAGCAAAGAAAGAACATATGCAAGAGATCCTCCACTGATTGAGAAGAACAAAGAACACACGGTAGGTCACAGTTTGGAGTAGTATAATGCTTATGATCCAGCATATACTTCGTATTCAATCTATTCATCAGAAGCAGCCATCCAAAGACAACAACTTGCTAAGCTCGTATTTCGGTTGATCTTCGTAGCGTTGCCTTAAACGCTGGGATACGTCGCCTACCACTGAAAGAATAATTAGTTGTAAATGCGAATACTCACGTCAAATCTAGAATTTAAATCCAGGTGGTTGGTTCCAACATAACCAGTTGAGCTACGTTCACTTTCTCGTTGCCTTGATATTTGAGAGAACACAAGCAATAGGTGTCTTATTATAAAAACCATGCCTTACATTGTCGCATGCATGCTCTAAATCATAATCTGAAATTACGTTTACATTGTGTCATTATCTACTTAAATAACTTCACTAACATGCTTATTGGTACTAATAAGTTACTCCCTCCAGTTTCTTTTACAAGATGTTGGCTAGTTCAAATTTATACTAGCCAGCGTCATACATATATGGTTGGAGGTAGTATATAGTACTTCAAATACACACAACACAAAGATAAGATTACATATCGGTTAAATGCTAGTATTTATTTCCTTTTTTTCTCACCTTTACAAACCTGCAAACTCATTTCTGCAAAGAAAAAAAAATGAAAATATGTTGCAGAGTATTCCTAATTTCCTACTACACCCTCCGTCCAAAAAAATAAATCTAGCACTAGATGTGACGTATTCTAGTACAATAAATCTAGACAGAGATATTCCAGATTCGTTATACTATAATATGTCATATCCAAATATGTTTAGTTTCGTTGTATTATGATGTGTACTATGTTGGTTTTTTATTTGACGGAGGGTGTATGATACCAGAAAGAAGAGAAAACACACTGAATTTCAGTTTCAGGCTTTCAAACGCATATGTACTCTGAAACTAACTGATTTTGGGGCCTCAACTGAATTTCAGGCGGTTTCGGAGGAGGCGATCTCAAGCTCCGCCCACCACAGGGGCTTCTCCCTCGGCGCCGCCTGCTCCGGCGACAACCCGGCGATGCCCCTCACCAGCCTCGCCACCTCGCCCATGCTTATCGCTCTCTTCCCCGCCTCCGGCCTCCTCACGCACTGCCGCACCACGTCGCACAGCGCCGCCACATCTTTCTCCGGCGCGGCAGACGACGACCTCACCAGCGTCCGGTCAGCCATGGCGCTGAGTGGCCTCTTGCCGTCCAGGTAGCTGGACGCCCACAGCACCAGGAGCCGGTCGTCCTCGGAGAATGGCCGCCGCCCGGAGATCACCTCCAGAACCAGTATCCCGAACTTGTACACCACGCTTTCTTGGTCGTCCTGCTTGTTGATGTCATCCTTCCAGAATTCGATGTCGGCGATCTTGGCTGCGTTGTCCTCGGTGAGATAGATGGATGATGAGCTCAAATTTGTTGGGAGAAGAGGAGGAGGATCTAGCTGGCTCATGTGCTCCAGGCAGTAGGCTACTCCCATTATGATTCGTAGCCGTGTTTTCCAGTCCAGATGTTCTGCTTCTCTGACTGCAAAACCAAATTTACACATACAACAATTGCCAGTTACAGTTTGTTTGTTCTTCAGATTAATCAAGATCGAACACATACAAGAAATTATTATTAGGAGGCTTACTATGCAAATGCTCAAAGAGGGAACCACATGGAGCATACTCGAACACCATCATCCTGGTGAATGGCTCCTCGCATGCGCAGTAACCAATCAGGTTCATGAAGTTCTTATGGTTCACTCTGGACAGCACCGAGATCTGAAATAAGAACAGTTAGTACTATACTCTAAAATTATGTATGATTTTCATCATTACAACAAATGAGTACCTTGTTCCTGAATTGCTCCTCAGACTGAGCTGACCATTGTTGTGAAGAGTTAACTGAAGTGGACAGAACAGCTATTTCAACTCCACTTGACAGAGTTCCCTTATACAATGTGCATTCAGGTAAAGTGCCGATCACATTGATGAAACCCTCGCATGCCGCCTCCAGTTCTGTCCTCTCAAGAGAAGGCACACCTGCACACAAAGGTAAAACATACTTAGTATACTGAATATCAGTAAAATGCATCAGGCGCTCTCTGGCTTGATGTATCATGGATTTGTGACTTCTGTAGTTTTACTATTGCAGAAAACAAATTTCTACAGAAACTGACAAGTTCATTTAACCATGAAATAGTCTTAACTTCTGCATTGGTAAGATGATGATGGAACAGAAAAACCAACCTGTTACAAATGCCTTCTTTAGCTGTCCACTCAGCCCTGTAGCCCATGGCATGACAGTATTATCCTTCTTTCTACGGGAGAAGAATACATATATGGCAGTAGCTACTGCTGCAATGAAAAGGACTCCAGCAACAGGCAATGCGTAAATAGCCCAACGAGGTACCAGGTGTGATGCTGATGATTGAACTGGAGATGATTGGCTTTTGGGGTGTGTTTGTGTTTGATTAGAAGCCAGCTCCCTGGCTTGCAGAAGTCGCCTTGGTGTGGCATTGTGAACAGTTCTACCAAAAAAAGAGAGAGAGAGAGAGAGAACATAATGTGTTAGAAAAAAATGTTCTCGGAAAATTGATTCACCAAATGACTAGTATATTTGCAAATTAAATTTGATAACGGATAATCTATCAAGAAAATAAACATTTATAGCCACAAAGAAGCCTCACTTTGCTAAACATTTTCTGCATGGTTCAAATCCTGCACTGTCATGAGGTACAGACTCTGAAATTGAGCTATGCTCTTTCGATTCAGATGGTGTTTCACTGGCAAACATGTTCTCTTTGAGTAATCTGCAGAGATCATCATAGTGCTTAAGATTACATAGTACATCAGAAAGACTAAAGCTCCATTAAAATGTTGTTATTCATTGTAAAGCATCCTATATTTACAGTGCAGCAGCCAACATGTGATGACCTATATAACTTCTAATGTATCTTATATAACTATTAACATGAAGTACAATGATCTGTACTTGCATCACTTTGGAAGCATTTTCGACCGAATTACAATAACCAAAGTCATTCACCTATTTTGAACAGAAATTGGAGAGTAGATAAATCTAAATGTGATGAAAGTAGGACATCAAGAAAATTTCCCCTTGAAAAAGAGCTATGTTAATATGTAATGCATCCCCAGCAATAAATATCTAACATGAAAGACATATTCAAGAGCAATAAATAATTTGGATCCATGTTTCAGTTTGGTAGAAGAGGAAAGATTGCATTAAAGCATAACTTACAAGTTGAACACTCTGCCAATGAGCTTCCCTTCTCCCCAATTTGACAAAGAGCCAATTGATTGGTCTTGCTCACTCTCTCTATAACCCGGAAGAGCTCTCCCTAAAGCACAAACTTACATATGTTCAGGTTGTTGCAATCCAAATCCACTTGAAGCAACCATTCTATTAGCCCCTTTCAGTTCAATCTTTAGCAATCAAAAGAACATCTCACCTTCTTCACTGTGGGGAGCACAGGACCCAAATCTTGCAGTGACAAGAAAGGAGAACACTATGAAGTAGGCCACTCTAATGGCCCATGGCTCCATTTCTGTCCCGATCTAAATTTTTGGAAGAGCTCGAACCTCTTGTTTCTTGTGCAGAATGTTAAAGGTAAGTAAGAACAATACGGTGATTACGGGAAAAACACTGTTAGGAGGGGAAATGATTCGGAATTTTACCTATGGAGTGTGGAGATGGGGCTAGACAGCTAGTTTGTCCAGAAAGCTCAAATCTTTAGGATTGTGAAAGCACACATGATTGATGATTCCATACCACCTCAAGACAGGTATTACCATGTAAAGAAGCATCGTCTTCCCTCAAAGATTGAAATCTTGATCTTAAGAATTACAAAAAAGAAATGGTAAATAAGTGAAACAAGAGAGTATTATGCAAAGAGTCGAATGAACTGAGCAAACAAGGAACCGGACACTGTCATAAATCTGTTTTGCAAGTACCAAAAGTGTACAGAGGTAGTTACAAAGGAAATCGACAAGAAAAAAAAGCCAAGGATGGTACCTGTAAAGAGAGGAATCCAATTCCAATCCACTCTATAGTAGTAGGAGTAGTAACTTCCAGTTTGGCATTTCTCCTGGCTCTCTTCTCTTGGCCGGTATGCAGTTGGAAAAAAGATAAGAGACAAGCACACAAAGTCTTGAGCTTCCAGAGAGGAGAGCCAAGCACAAGCAAGAAGCAACGTCTCAGGAATAATCGAAATGGTCTCTGGAGACACATGCGAACAAAGAAAACTTGCAGGCAGCTTGGATTTTCGAGCACCTCACCTGTAAAGCTTTCCACACCACGAGTCTTGAGTTAACAAAAAGGAAGACGCGGCATATCCTTGTCTACTTTTGTGTATCGATTGGAGCCGAATGTCTGCCCTTCTGCAGTAGTAGCCCTGCCTGCCAAGTACTCCAGTATTAGTATTATACTACTAGTGTGCAGGTTAGATATGGCAACGGCAGATTTTGTTTTAAAGCCAGCTTATGGTGTGCAGAAAATGAACTTCTGTTGGGCACATAACCATTTGTTACTAGTTCTGCTTTATTTAAAGTTCATTTTATGTCGATCGGGATAGTTTAATTATCAGGCAGTTCGCAGCTTATCTACTCGCATGGCAATGGCAACTTGGTTGGTGTCCTCCTATCTTGGCTATGTATATGGCTTGCTGCTTCCTACTAACCAGCTAGCCATTATATATCGATAAGAGGATGTAGTTGTCCTAATAGCAGTAGCCATGGTTATTGTAGTAAATAGCAAACGCACTTCCAACTCTTCAAGGTTTCATTAATGCAAAGGTTTTTTTAAAAAGCACCAGTGTTGTGGTGGTGGAGTCGTAGGTGCATGACTCTATGTATCAGGTTTCAAATCCTAGTGCCCACGAATATTACGTATATGTAAGTGAACTTTTAACATAAATTTAGTAAATATGAGGAAGACAGGAACGTGTCGCTGGTTTTCGTATCTTTGAGTGTGTGTTAGGCGATGTATTCGTGGATGTGTGAGTGTGATATCGCGTGTTGTGTGTGTGTCTATCTTTTTTTTTTAGATAATGGTATTTTTTACCCGGCCTCCACATCCAACTGGATATATACGGCCATTGAAATAGGGAATTTAGCCCCGCAACGAACCCAATCTCTGAAATTCGCTCCTATGAATATTTGAAGCCAAAACCTTGGGGTACTACTCAAGTCTCTGCAACCACTAGGCTACATGCCCTTTTGTCTATCGTGTAATCGTAAAAAAAATAATCCAAAGCTTTTTTCTTTTTTATATGATTTCATCCTTCTTACCTTCTTATGTGGAATAATTCTCACCAACAAAGTTTGTGGAAGCTTTCACATTTGAACATTTCTCAACATTTGCACAAGGCGTGCGTTAGTAGGTCAAACCAGCCTCCCACAGGTTATATTCATTGATACAAAACAAAAGGTGGTAGAGAAGAGCTTCACAAGTTGCATTGCACACCTCACACACCTTATACAGCTGATTAAATCAAAGCAGAGAATTGACAAGGCATCTACCTTTGATGCGACTGAGGCTGATTAACCATCTTATTGTGTTTAATGATTAGCTACTTGTTGTGCTTCTATTGGCATGTTTTTATGTTTGAGTCGATCGTCAATGGGAGTGAGTCAACTTAAGAAAGCACAAAGAAATCTTCACAAGACATCGAGACAGTGACAGCTTCAAAGCATATGAAACAGGCAGGCTCCTCGCCTCCTCATCTGCAACTTATATTACCTTTACTGATCAAAATGCTCCAAAAGACAAAAGGATGTTGAGATGAAAATGGAAGTGGTCAGTTAACTTCTGAATTTCTTTTCAGACAGCTGCTAACTCCATTAGTCCTAGCAATTACCTACTCGATCGTTCGTGTACAATTTCCACTTGCTTTTTCTAAAGAAAGATTGCAGATTGTACCATCCAATACTTGAGGAAAAAACATAGAAGAAAGCTTTATATTCATAGGAAAACTAGATTTAGTTGGTATTCGTACCTTTCATGAATCATGGTAGCATGCTCGCAGGTTAGGCTACTTCAATCATGCAAGGCGGGCCATGATGCCCAGTATATGTGCAGAATTAAATTCTGCATGTTCCATAATCACTAGTTTATCAAAACAAATGCTGAAATTATTTCTGGACTAGCACATTTTCTCTGTCACCATTTGTGTGAAAATTGGTTTAACAAAAGAGATGATAAAACGTCTATCACCAAAGGGTGTTTGGTCTAGTGGTATGATTCTCGCTTCGGGTGCGAGAGGTCGTGAGTTCGATTCTCGCAACACCCCCTTAACGTTTTGCTATTTACAACTAGGTCCTTCTCTTACAGATGTGATGTACTCTTTCTGATGTTGCAAGTCTCTGTCTTTTTCTCTTTCCTTTTTTTTGGTCCTGTACATGGTGCAAATTAGAAGCACTCCAAGATAATTGGCAGCTAAAATTGGGCCGTTTGCTACATTATGGTGTAGCTGTGATGAAGATGATATGGTAGTGTATATTGCAAGAGCAGGAGGAGCAGCTGCATGATCCAACGAATTCCGCAACATGCAGACGACAATCAAGCTGGACAAGGTCACGTTCAGAGGTAACGAACCCATGTGGCCACGCCGTGCATTCTCATTCTCATATTGAATGCACATTCCAAGCATGTGCTCCAATCTTTTTGTATATTGCTCTCTAGAGACAATGGATCATGGATGCACATCAGCACTAAACTATTTTATCTTGGAGCTTCTAATGTTTTCTCAAAATGGATATTCAGGTCATCAGAGAAGCAAAAGATTTCACAAGTAACTTGGTGGTGCCATACCCACCGAAAAGTGCACAAGGTTCGACCGATCAAAAGATCAGATTCACGAAAACAGACACTAAATTGCTGTTCATCATACGAGTCGCAAACAGGGCATATGCCATATCTAATTCAGTCGTACGGTATCATCATGCATCAATTATCAATATGATGGTATCGTATCAAGTTTCGGGGATGGTAACAAACCACCCATCTGAACGAGCTCTATCAAGATGGTAGCAAAATAAAATCAGTAATGTGGCTTAAACCCCCACTTAGTTTACAGGCACCGGTGCAACTTATACATCGTCTCTCTGAAAAGACCAAATCCAACGCCATGTCAACGGAGTGACAGCCCCTACTTCACCGGAAGTAGATTGATACCAGTGGGATGTCAACGTCGTTGTCATCATCGTCCTCACAAGCCACCACCACGTCAAGATGGCGCCGGTATGGGGGCACCTCCACCTTTGCCACCTCCCTCGCCACATCGACCACCTTCTTGTCTAGACGCTCCTTGTGCCTCGGGAACATTGAGTTGTACAGCAGCGAGGTGCCGCAAGATATGCTGTATGCATTCAGGCCCTTCTCCTTGAGCCAGTCCAGAAGCTCCCTCAGCGTGATGTTGCCAGTTATGGTCCAGCGGTCCCAAACAGTCCAGGCCATGTCCTGGTGCTTGATGGTCTTGGGAGGGACCGGCTCAGCCATAGAGAAGAGGGGGATTGCAAGGTTTGCAAATGTGTTCCTGTAGTCTTCAACCTTGTGCCCACCACCGAGTACCTTGTACAGTTCCAAGCAGACAAGACCAGTAGCCATCGCAGTTGAGGTGGCAATGGCAGGGATGATCCTGCCAGCTATGAACTTCGCCTTCAGCTTGTCCACTTCAGGAATGCTATAGTTCCTTGCCCGCATGTTAGCAAAACCAGCTATCACGTCCATATGGTAATTGGTGTCATCATCCTGCACGTACATGAATGCGGCTTAGAAAACCAACTCTCAAAGCTAACACAATTTGTGAAACTCTTTAGGGTCATAAGGGTGTTCATCCTAGAGGTGCATGATTGGCTACAAAGGAAAAGCTAAGGAAAACAAAATCACATTTACTCTCTCGAACTTATCAGGGAAAAAAATTGAAACTAACCTTCTCAAACTGGATTGGTTTCATCTGGAATCCTGGTTGCAGTGTTTTGGAAATTGCTTCTAACTTTGCAATAAGCTCTTCAATGACAGCAGCATCATCAACAGATGCAGACGAAAGACTAGTAGCCTTCTCATCTGTAACTATCTTAACCCCCTGTTTTGGTTGGAAATCAGGAACAATCACCTTGTCAACAGCTTCAGCCATCTTTGCTGGGTTTTTGACCCAGTCAGGTATGGGTATCCCAAATGTCTCTGCCCTTAAAATTGCAGCAGCCAAAATAAAGTTAAGCTGGCTTGGATCAGATGTCAAGAACTCCAGTGGTCGTGGGAAACGCTTTGGAGCAGACCAGAAAGGAGCACCAGAGCTGGTCATCGCATCTTCAGGGAAAGTGTATGTCAGTTGCTTCACACGGTTGGAGAAATAATCCTCAAACCTAAGATGAACAATCAATACAAACAAAATGCAAAGTGTATGTCAGTTGCTGCAAAATGCAAACAACAATCAAAAAGCAAATGCTTTAGTTGCAAAATTTAAATTTTGGAATATTCTTGCATATTGCAATAATGAAATTCAAGCAGATGTACACAGCTTCACCCCCTATGCGTAATAAGCTAAAGGTGCTCAAGAGATGTGCTAACTTACTTGAGCCGGGCCCAGGTAATACAATCTTGGAATGTCTCACACTTCTCTCTCTCGAGACATTCAATAACGCGCTCAAGCTGATCCCTAGCCTGTGCATCACCAGCAGTTCTTGCTACAGTTGCATATCCACCAGGATTCGATAGGAAGGCATTTACTTCAGTGGGGGTCTTCTCAAGCAAACCCTCAAACTCAGACCTAGCCCAGGTTAGGCAATGATCAATATTATGAGGAAATGAATGTACAGTACACATCGGCGCCTGCTTTTCAGGTGGATCTCTGGATGCGCCATAGTTCTCTGTTAGGTGAGGTATGACCATCTGTGTGTTACATTTAGCACCCAGAGTCCCAGATTCCAAGAGTGGCTTCTGGAAATATACACATCGGGAGTCAATATACATTCTTGCGGTAACATTGTCCAACGCATTGACAACAGCATCCAGGCTCTCCCAAAAGGCATCGTTGAACACATTTTCAGTCTCAGGACTTGCTCTGTTCTGAAGGGCCTCGACATGAAGCTTAGGATTAATTGCCATAGCAGCAGTAGCAGCAACCGTGGACTTGGGCTGACCAATGTTCCAGTCACGGAAGAGAAACTGGCGACTGAGATTGCTCTTTTCAATAACATCATCATCTGTCACTGTCAGCTTTCCATTCTGATTGCAAGAAATGCCCATTAGTGCTAGGTTTTTCAAGAATTCACATCCAAGCGCCCCAGAACCAACCATAAATATTTTCGCCTGCTCAAGTTTCTTTTGAAGGTTAGATCCAAAAACACTGATTTGTGCATCATATCTAGTATTCTCTGGCTTCAACTCGGCTGGCTCCAATGGTTCAACAGGGAGAGATTCAACAGAATCAAAATAGAAGAACTGCAAAACCAGGAAAATTACATTAATGTTTACATGAAGAGTGCAGATAAAAAAAGGGATTTACGTTATTATAATGAAGGAAACAGATTATAACCTGGTAAAGTGGATGGAATTTCCCTGAGCATGCTTTCACAACCTCTTGACCTACAATGCCACCAAACATTGCAGCCATAGGGTTCAGAACAGCCCTGGAACCACTTGCAAAATGATGCAGAAGCTTTTTGTCGAGCTCTTCAAGTTTGCTATCACCCAGGGACTCGTTAATGCTAATAGCAAAATCTATCAGTCTTTGCACATCATCACTAGACCCAGCAATAGGGAATCGCCTCAAATCATTCCTAAACTTATCCAAAGCTTGGAAAGCCAAATGCAGAAGTGGTGGACGGTCGAATTTGGAGAAATCGCTCATGAGAAATTCTCCTGGTTCCTTAATGGCGTCTTTCAAGGTTTTGAATTTAAGAACCTTTGGTGGCTTGACCTGAGTAACAATACCACCTCTAACATATGTCCCATATGAGGTAGTGTCTTCTTCTAGAGTAAAAGAATAAGGCCTAGCGTTCTTAATCTTTCTTGGTTTCCCATCATTTAGTTCACTCATTCCATGGACTTCTGAGAACACAACTAAATCACCATCCTGGAACTCCAGACGCTCATCATCAACACAGGAAACAAGCGCAGGGTTGTCATTGCTGATCGATGCTACTATTCCTGTATGTGGCTCCTCTCCATCAACATCCAATACAGTAAACTCAGGACCAAAGTCACAAAAGACACTGCCAAAAAGGCCACGAATTTCTGACTTAATGAAAGCAATTGGTGGCTGATGGTTGTGGCAGTAACTGTCAAACTCAACTGCTTTCTCTAAGCTGATATCAGTAAAGACCACAGCCTGTATGTTCACATGGAAATGGTTATTCCAAGAATAAGAAAATATGCAATACAAAGAGACAGTCATTGCTCAAAACAGAAAGATGGCTCTGAAATATTATCTTGAACTACTACAGACCTTTTGCAGGCCATATTAGTATGAAGGATTTACTGCCATGCCACAAAATTAAAGCAGACTCACACGATTGTCTCTGTAGTCTACTGAGATGATGTGGAACTACTACAGCTTTACTCTTAATTTTTCTTATCAGTAATTGGCACAAATTTAATAGAGCTATTGTGTGGGAATACGATGATAACACTAACTACTAAGACCAAATTCACTAAGTTTAAATAGTATGTGTTGCACTGTTGCTAAATATTAAATATGGAGTTCCAATGAATGTAAAAGATGTTTCTTTGACAAAAATCAAGCAATCAAAGGAAAAAGGCGATAATACCACAGAAACCTGAGGGCTGAAGGCCTAATGAATGCAACGAACCTTTATGCTATTCCAAATATCAAGCAGAAGAGGAATTTGAGGAAGCTAGTAGTGATACACATGCATAGTTAATCCTAAACTCCATGAAATTTGGTGTGTAAATACTATTTTGCATACCTTGATTGTGCACTTCCTTATACATAATTGTTGACTTTATTTCTTCATTCAAACATATATTTAGTAAATTGTGAAACCGCACTGTATTGCCTATAAAGAATTTCCATACTTTCTATGAAGAGTAGCAACAATTCCTAGACTAAGATCAAATAAAAGATGCACAGCCTGTAGTCACAGACTTGCAGCTCACATGGACTGAAGTACAAGTGAAACGACTACTTGAAATCTAAGATTAACAGGCATACACGATGAAGTAGAAGAAACAAACAGCAAGGAAGGAGATCACAAATCAACTGCATGCTCACATACCTGGAAATTAGAAAGCTGCTCCTTAGTCAAATCACCGGTTATAGTAGAGATAATAACAGCATTATTGAGCTCCTGTAGCTTCTGAACACAAGTTTGAGCACGGTTTTGACCAACATCCTTCTCTGTGAGGAAGAAGTTGCTTGATAAGTCCCATAGCTCCACATTGTCATCATCGTGCAAGGTTACGGACTTGACACCCGCAAGGACAAGGTTCTTGGCTGCAGGAAGACATTGGCATTAAGTAAATTTCAACAGCATATCTGAAAGTATGAAAAAGGCAAAGCCAAAAACTTGTACAATCATGTGATTTGAATCCTCAAAAGGTCTCCCAATTTCACAAGGTAGACATTGCATTCTGAGTGGTTAAGCATTATATGCCAAGTCTCAAGCATCTTAGCTTATTGCATAGCACAGGGGACTGACCAGAACTAACACAGATTTGTTGTATGATGCAAGCTCCTAAAATGTAATAAGGGGGTAAGAGCACCCCAGCACAACTGGGAAAAGTTTAAACTCTGGTTCAAAGAATGGACTCAAGAGTCAAGAGCGTCAATGTGTTTGACAATTTGAGCTGCTCCTATAATCATTGTTTACAAATCTTAAAATTGAAGAATCAGTTAATAGGAAGCACACGCTACCACGCTTCATATTTCTAGTAACAAGATGTAGAACTTGCGGAACTGAGGGCAGTAACCCAGCATGGAGATCGTAAAGCACGCATTGAGATAAAATTTGATAATAATGAGTAGCGAAAGATCAACTTGTGCACAAGTGATATCGATAACTGTCTACGGGTCTATAATAGATAAGATCGATTGTGGCAGGAAAGTGGTAATTGAAGACAAGTTGCCCCTTTACTCAATAAGGTCGATCTGTATGTAGAGTAGATGAGGGGCTTTGGGAAGCTAATTAAGGCGTACCGATCTCGGCGCCGAGGCCGTTGAGGCCAGAGACGAGGACGTTGGAGGCGAAGAGGCGCTTCATGGTCTCGCGGCCATAGACGGCGAGCTGGCGGCTGTGAAGGTCCTCATCGATCTCGGGCGCTCTGCCGGTGGTCATGGTGTGGTTGTCGTCGGCGGGTTCGTCGTCGGCGCGGGTCTTCTTGTGCAAGTCGTGGACGACCTCGCCGGCGAGATCCTCCCGCTTGCGGGTAAGCATATAGTGTAGGGCGCCGCCGAGGAGGCCGACAGCGACGGTCACCGCGAGGACGAGGCTGAAGGCAGCCGGCGAGAGCTGCCGCGTCAGATCCAGGACGCAACCACGGCGAGACCTACACACCCGACCGGCTGGGCGTGAGACGGGAGGGAGCACCGCACCAAGAGATGAGGGAGTTGGGCGATGGACTGGAGGAACTCACCTTCTACCTTGGATTCGTCTCCCTATTCGTGGATCGACTTGGTTCTTCCTTCGCTTCCCTTGTATACTCTATCTAGGGTTTTGAGGAGGAAAGAAGAAGAAGGGCTAATTTGTAAATTGTGGCCGCTTCGCTTGTGCGTCTGATAAGAGGAGGTGGAGAAGGGGAGTTGTTTGAGTTTGAGACGAGATGAAAGATGTGGGGGTGGGGCCCAGTTGGCAGTGAAAGAAACGAAAGGCAAAGCAAAGCATGAGTGCTTTCCTGCGTTGGCGCCATGAGCATATGCTTCTCTCTATTTGCACATCAACTCCGGCCTTTTTTGTTCACACCAAACTTCTCTCAACTCTCAACTTTTCATCGTATCACATCACATCCAAAACTTTTCTACACACATAAATTTTCAATTTTTTTTCAAAATTACCAACGTTTCCCTAACTTCTCCCCAATTTTAGAAACTAAACACAGCCGGCCATGGAACCATCTCGAAAGACACAAGAGGAGTCTTGGAAAAAAGTCCACTTCACGTCTCTCATCTCATCTTATCGTTGAGTTTAAAATACATCCCTTAACAATAAACCCAAATATAGCATCTTTGGTCTTGCAAAAACCGCAGTATGTATGGATTGGCTCCGTTGACGTGATAAATTGACTCGGTCCACTTACGCTGACTAGACACTTGCATGGCAAAAACAAAATACAGCCCCACATATAATTCTCTCCTCCCTTCTCTCCCTCTCCTCTCCTTCCTCCTCCTCCTCTTTTTTTCTCTCCATCTCTCTCCCGCACCCTGGTGATGCTCGACACCGTCCTCAAAGGATGTCGACTGGCTTCTCCACATCTCCTCGTTGTGGTTCGGCAGCGGCGGTAGCGGCGACGACAACGACAACCTATGCGGGCATTCTAACATCACATAGAACGAGCCCATATTGTTCCTTATCTGGGACCACCTCGTGCTCGATATCTTCATTGCAGAGGAAGGTGCCGATGAGGATCAATGTTGGGTGCTCAACATACTGCTATACTTTTTGCTTGATTTGGATTGTCAGCGTCGAGCTTTTACATGTCGCTTGTTGCGTGTCTTTCCTGTATTAGGTCAATCCTTTCTTTGTCGGTCACCACCCTTCCAGTCCGTCATGAGACAAGTGGGCGGCGTCGACGCCCGGCTTGTAGGTGACGAGGTGTGCCACTGCTATCGAGCGCGCCGCATGTCGGTCACAATCTCCTCACTCCCCCGATTGTCCGTGCCTCCACTACTTCTGCCATCGCCGAGACCGAAGGATGGGGAGAGAGATAAGGAAGAATATTTGTTTCACTGACATGTGGATCCCACGTGAGTTTTATTTTTTATTTTTCCCTTTTAGTGTCGCGTCAGCCAAAACCACCCTCAATGCTATATCTAATGTGACCTGGTTTTGCAAGATTAGAGATATGTTAACATGACCCGGTTTGCAAGTTTTAGAGACTAAAAAAATGCATGTGCGTTGCAACTGCATAGTCTATTTTAATCTTATTATTGTTATACGGTTTAGCTATGGTGAAATTCACCGTGGGAATTCGCCTGGATATTTTATTTTACAAAATCATGAGTTGCAATTAGGAGTTCGTTACCATACGAGTTTTTTTAAAAGAGATTTCTCATACGATTCATTCTGCATTTCTAAAAGCGAACGGACATAAAAACCAACTCAAACACGGATCTGCATTTCCAAGAAAAAAACTTAAAAACCGACTCAAACATAAATAACGTGCTAAAATACAGATAAAAACATCTTCCGTTTTTATAATAGCAGAGATATAGACGTGTTATAATGTGGAGCCTCACCACGCCAGCAAAGGTGGGCTCAAACTCAAACATAAGCTGTCACTTAAGGCCCAATTATTCTTGATGGGCCCATCCTCTTCTTTTTCTCTCTCCTTTTCTTTTGTCTGTTCTTTCAGAGGCAGCAAAGCAAAGGGACATATATGCATAAAAACTTGCCAGGCTTCGAGTTACTAACATAAACTACTAGGAACATGACATAAGCACGATGAAACAAGCATTAACACCACAATGGATTATCATACTGTTCCTTACTGGCTGCCAGCAAAATCTCTCTAGCAACAAACGTGTAAATGCTCCCCAAAATACACCATCACCATGACTCCATGCATAGCCACAATATCACAAGTATCGCTACAGCCAGCCGCGCCATGTTCCTTTTCTGCGAGGACGCGCGACATACACATGATTCTGAAGCTCTACTGACCTAGACACAGGGGGAAGTTCATGACCAAATTGGTTGGTTCATTCACTCCATTGCTACTGCGTGCTTAATTTGATGAATACACAGACTCGACTTATTTTCTTTCTTTAGCTGCATGATCCCATGGATGGAAGAAACGAAACCTACTACTGCCCTTCACACCGTCTCCTCCATTCAAGCTTCTTCCTCAAGCAGCTTCTGATCAAAGTGCCACACCCCTGCAACACAAATTACGTAGCAAACAACAACTGATGAGTCAAACCACAGGTCTATAGATAGATGGTAGTACATCAAATGAAGTATTTTCTGACAAAACACACTAACCATGCCCCTTTCCCACTCTTCTCAGCTGGGCGACATACTCAGAGATCTTCTTGATGGCTTCAACCTTTCAGAGCAAGGCAGATATTTTCAGCAAAACATAATTCACTAAAGCATAGCAGTTGAATATTAACATCTCAAGAGCTAGTTCAGTACCCAAGTGGGCAGAAGGTTTTTTACCTGCTCCTCAAGGAATTCACTCTCAACGAAGTCGGTCAGCTGTGGATCATTGCACCTTGATGCCACCTGTTGATTCACGGCAACACATTTTCAAGTTTCACCATATATTTCTTTTCAAAATAGTGTTGAGAATTATACAACGCATTCTAAATCCATGTTCAGCATTACTGCATAACTGCATAACAGGAGAATATCTTACACTGTGCAGGTTGTGCAACTTCTCATTTACAAGCTTTTCGAGAGCCAAGGCCAACTCCATAGCTGAAATCACAAGCAAGCTAGAGGGTAAAACATAGGGGAACACAAAGTTTGTACAGGTATGTACAGCAACAAACAGCCAGTGCATGCTACTTTCTGGAGACACTAGCAAATGCCATAAGGTGAAATGATGGAAAATATACAATGACGTTTTCTCCTTTAGGAGCGTTTAGAATTTAGAGAATCTTTTCTGTGCAGTCCAAAATGTTTAAAAGAAAGCTTTTACAAAACAAAGTAGCCTTTATTGAAAGTTACTCCCTTCGTTTTATAATGTATGACGCCGTTGACTTTTTAATTAACGTTTAACCTTATTCAATTTTTTTTGCAAATATAAAAATATTTAAATCACGCTTAAAGAACATTTGATGATAAATTAAGTCACAATAAAATAAATAATAATTATATATATTTTTTGAATAAGACGAATGGTTAAACGTATCTCAAAAAGTTAACCGCGTCATACATTAAAAAACGGAGAGTAATTGACATCAGGATTCAACATGGAACTTTTGAAGAGGAAAGTATCCTTGCTGAATCTGGATGGCGAATGAGCTCATTCACCAAGGAAGTTCCCCTGTTCTTGCCAAAAAAAGGGCTCCTCCCAACCTTAAGGATCCAACCACTTAAATTTTCACATAGATAATAATTAACAGACACTCAGACTAGCACACAGTAAGGCGTAAGCAGAAGCACAAGTACATATACCATGGAATAAAAAACATAAGAGATAATAGGACAAGCTGAAAGCAACTCACCATACAAGGCATCCCCTTTCTCAGGATGGTCGAACTCTGTCAAGGGTGTGACGATGGACTGGAGCCGCACCCTGCCTCCACGCATGTTCTGACAAAGAAGAACATGGCAGTTTTAGCATTTGGGCGCATGATTATAGTGGTACAGCCTACAGTTTTCCTGGTGTGCCAAACGAAGCAGAGGTAAAGTTACCTGGTACTTCATGAGTTTCTCTGCGTGATCCCTCTCCTCATCGCTGGATTCTTTGAAGAATCTGAAGGAACAGAATTTATCGATACATGGGTGACAATTTTCCTACTTGGTGATGGCTAATGAGGGGTGGTGATGGCTTACTTGGCGAATCCCTTGAGAGCAACGTTGTCACGGTCAAAGTAGGCGAAAAGGGAGTGGTACGCGTACGATGCATTGAACTCCACACTGCAAAGATTGAACTATTTTTTAGGATTGAATTCCAATTCGGAATATAACTACGGATGACAAGCTAAGGGGGTGTTTGGAACAGGGACTTCATATCGGATGAATTTGGAGTATTGAAAATAGACTACTTATAAAACTAATTACATAAATGAGAGCTAATTCGCGTGACAAATTTTTTTAAGCCTAATTAATCCATAATTAGCGCATGTTTACTGTAGCATGACATAGGCTAATCATGGATTAATTAGACTCAATAGATTCGTCTCGCGAATTAATTCAGGTTATAGAATGGGTTTTATTAATAGTCCGCGTTTAATATTTATAATTAGTGTCCAAACATCGGACTAAAGAGGTTTTAGTCCCATCTAAACAGGGTCTAAATTTAGCTAAGCACAAGTGTCTTTTCTCCTATTTACATCAATTATTGTGGACTAAAATAATTTTGTATCCGTTGGTCCATGTAAAAAAAATGTTTGGGAAAATCTGCAGCACTGTAGAACAGACGCATCCCAAGAGCAGAAATTATTATAGGATGAAAAATGAACCCTTTACGAAATCCAATCACTAACAAAGAAAATAAAATGACCAGGAGGCACAGAGATTTTTGTTAAATTTTAAAAAAGAAGAAGCAGAAGAAATGCGCACATGAAAGGGGAATAGAAATTCAAAAATGGAAGGCAGAGTGAGGAGGAGGAGGAAAACAGACTTGATCTGCTCGCTGATGGCGGCCTCGCACTCGTCGACGAACTTTTGCCTAGCAAGAGACTGGTCCTTGGCCTGGGGGACGAGGGAGAGCTCCCCCTTGAGCTCCTCGAATGGCTGGAAGACCACGCCGCTGAGCACCTCCTTCCCTTTCCCGGCGGCCCTGCACACTGCCACGGCTCCGGCTCCACGCGGCACAGGCAGCCAGACGGAAGCAGGGGTCGAGGCCGCGGCGGCGAGATAGGTAGGCGCCGCGGCGGCGGCGGCGGCCAGAGAGGAGGGGGCAACCCTAGGAGGAAGCATGGCGGATTAAGTGAGAGGAAGGCGCGTGTGGCGTTCGGTTCCGGAGTTCGCGGCGCGGCGGGTGAAGAGTGATGAGATTGTGCGGTGGTAGGGGTGGAGGTGATAGAAAGGGATAGATATAGGCGCGTGGAGCTCACGGATGGGCCACACGTGGACGGTCGAGATGGGACGAAGGCGAGGGAGCGCGTGGCGGGCTCGTGGCTGGAGAGGATATTTTGGGCTTGTGGTTGGTTGATGTGGAGCCCGGCCCGGCCGCACCGGAGTCGGTCAAGCTTAACCACTATTCCTTCCCGGATTGTCTCTGATGGATCGGTTAGTCTTGTTAATTTCGTCATCAGCTTATACTTGGTTTGGTGGAGTTTGTGTGTTTATTGCTTTCCTTCCAAGTTGATTGCGATGAGTTGTACAAAATTCCACACAAATTTATACGTCTAGATGCAATGCATGCTGGCAAATTTCTCTCCTTCCTCTGATGATTGGTCAGCAGAGAAGACAAGGGGGATATCGAGGAGGAGCTAGATGAAGCTAGACAAGATAAGAATGGCGTGCACAGTGTGGACTGTGGAGATGCGGTGTCGATATCCTACACAAAAAAGTCATTTGGAGGCGTGTGGAGGCCTCACGCCCGCTCTGGACCAGATTGCCCTATTTCTCTCCACCACAATTATCATCTTCTTTTTTTTTCCACCTTTTTACATACTTATCTGTCTTCGTCAGTATTCATGTGTTGCACAGAGCCACATATACACGGTACCCTCTTCCTTGCATTGCAACCATATGTTTACTTGGCTCCTATAGTGACAAAACCATCTTTTCTCCTTTTAACAGCGCATTTGTCTCTTGACAAAATTGATTCATCGAGACTCCTGCTTTGCTCGTATTCTTTTTCTATATAGTATATACTTCTAGAACGAGCTAACGTTTTCATTTTAAAGAAAAAAAGAAAACGGACAAAAGTTCTGCTGGGCTTCGTTGGAAGCGAGTTCGTTAGTGGGCCTAGGCCCAAATACAAAATCCAATCCAATTCCATCCATTCTCTGGGAATCGCCGTCGCCGTCGCCTTCGCCTTCGCCTTCGTCGAGCAGAGAGGGAGGCAAGCCATGGCCGCCGCCGCCGGGGATGGGGACGAGCACCTCCTCTCCCTCTTCGCCTCCGCCCTCTCCCACCGCAGGTAACCACACACCCTTCTTCCTCTACGATCCACCAACTTGGATTTCAGTCTTCTACAACCGCTCCATTCTGATTCTCCTCGCGCTGCTCAGGTTTGGGGACCAGGAGCTCCGCCTACTCGACGCCGCGCTTTCCGCCGGCGCCGACGTCCCCTCGCTGCTCCACACTCGCTCATCCGCCCGCTGTCTGCTGCGCAAGGCCGCCGCCCAGGCATTCTCCTCCGTCCCCGATTTGGGTACCACCCTCTCCACGGCCGACTTCTTCGCGCGCGCCTTCGCCCTCGCCGGAGATGTCGAGGTCCTCACTCACCGATGACTTGCCTCAGCGCCTGTGGCCAGGATTGTGGGGCCATTAATCATGTGCACATATCCACTAGTTTTGTTTGCTCTTCATTCTACACCTAACTGGGTTTCGATTGCGATGCACATCGGGTGCTCCAGTTCTGTATGTTCAATCCAATTCGCATCATATGTCGATGCCCTTATAATTATTCATTCTCCTCGTGCAAATACACATTCTGCACATGCTACCGTACCGTACTAAACTAGCGGTGTTGCAACTTTTTTTTTTCTGCCACTACTTCACTAATTCTGCTAATTTCTGTCATTCACTAGAGTTGCCTTGCTATGAGATATGAAGCTCTGCTCCTGAGACAAGCCGAATACTCCGATGACCTTCATTTGCAAGTATCCAATGAAGAATGGCTAACTTTTGCAAAGGACTCTCTTGATAATGGTTTTTACACCATTGCTTCCAAGGTACTTTCCTTTCAGTTCTGCTGTACCTCCACTTAATTCTTTTATTAGTCAGCATTGAAACAGAACTGATGACACCTCCTAGCTAATACTAATTCTATGTTGCCTTGGGTCACATGTTACTTTTGTACCAGAATTTAGACTAATGACCTTTTCAAGTGGAAAGGCATCGCCATTTGGAAATATGTTCTGAACAATGTGATGGATGATGTTTGATAACTGCCTGCTGTTCATACTGGTAGTATTGTCTGAACAAACATAGCACAAATAAACATAGATCACTATGTAGAACAACACTCTCACGCTGGAGGGCATTGTTTTGTCTGCCTCCTTTAGCAGTTATGATTAGGTCATAACCATGCCAATGTGTCAATCTAATCATCTGTCTGTAATTCATTTTGTTGAATGACTGCATCATAGTGCTTCAACATTATTTATGTGCAAACCACTGATTCTAGGGTTTAAAACCATGTGGCCATGTTTCTTTCTACTTATATATGTATTTACCTTTTAGGCTTTTGCAAATGCTCTTGTGCGTATTGATCCCAACCACCCAGAATACTTGGACTCAACCAATTCTATTCTGAAGAAAGATAAGATCAATGATATAAGTGGACTCCAAAACTTGGCCAAGTCATTATCCGCACTGCGTTCTGGTGAGTTTTGTGATACCATAAAATGATGTAAATTACATGCTGCGTTGACTGGTTAAAAGAACACTTTAGATGCTACTCTTGTGCTCTAACTGCCTCCTTTATTGTCTCTCTGGGGACTTCTGTAAGACCTTGCTATGTTCTTACGTTAAGTGATGGAATCGGCATAAAAACTCAAACTACATCTCGGGAAACTGCAGTCTTACTTTAAATTGACTATTAAACAAGATGTTTAGAGTAGATAAGTGTATTTCAATGGAAAATCATGATCTTTCTATGTAGAAAAAGGATTAGCATAACCTGAGTATAGGCTGTACAACTATGTCTTTATTTTCATTTTAATTGAAGGAACATCTGGGCATCTGGTTAATTATTTTGTTAAACATCATCTATAAGATACTCGAGGTTATTAGGTATGACTATGTTTTTTTTATCATATTGTGTTCATTATTCTGTTGGATTGATGTAGCATTCCCTGAACATAGATCAAGTCAAGGCACTAAATCTTCTATTAGATTTTTCAAAATTCGGTGCTTATTTCCTTTTGTTTCAAATAAATTTCCAATACAGCTACTTGTACTATGACAGTTCAGGCACAATCAGCTGAATACATGAAAAGGAAAGCTTCAGGGGTTGATGAAAAGTGTAATTTGCACTTGAAAAAAACAAAGCTACCTGGAAGTTCAATGTTTAGGCTAGGTATCAAAACAAGGAACATACAGAAACTACGTTGCAGCCGGGAGAGTAATCTGTAAGATGTTTGAAGCAATATCGGTGTGACATCTTCCAATAGGCTGATAAGAGTGGTATGATCTTTCACACAATCTGTTGTTGATGTAACAAAAGGTGAATCTCATGCCTTGGGGTTTACTCATTTGTTTACTGAGAACTTCTCAGTTTATTATTTTGGTAACTAGTGGAACATCTGCAGCTGCACATATGTCCAGTATAGATTTTATCAATCTCTTACGGTTTCTTTGCTGACTACCTCTTTGTTAGCTCAACATATTTCCATCCTGCTATCCACTCATTTTCTTCCTTAAATACATCCATACTGCCGTATGTACACGTCTCCTTATCAGATTGCTATGATTAATGTTCTTTGATCGGAACAGAATAGGACCACTTTGAACTTCCTCTTTGTAAGATAGCAATGTAGGTTATGTAGAATTTATATGTGAGGGTTGTGTTGGTACATGGCAGCATGTGCACTTTTGACTCGTTCTCATTTTCTTTGGTAAGTATCATCGTGCATGTGTTGTACCATGTAAAACTCTTACCATTTGTCACTTTCAAGGAGTACTTTCAATTAGTTTCATTAGTATTATCTGTATGACCAAGCCAGGCCCAACTTCTCACTCCTTTAAAATAACACTACAACATCTTCTCTTTCTTGCTTACTTTCAGAGCACTGGTGGAAATGAGAGCACTGAGTAGAATAGCACACCTCACTTCAGCACAGAAGTTTAACTATACATTTATCATATTGAAACAGGATACTTGTATCTGCTCATATAGTTACATTGCATCACATTATTGCGTAGGAATTCATGTTGTTTATTCACTTGGAATGATTGTCGATCCCATTATTAATTACATATCATTCTGATATACCACTGCGCATTTTGGTCTGTCCAATGTGGCTATGTACATTAATACTTAATATGCTTCAACGTAATGAGTTTGCTTCTGTTTTTTCATTCAATTAGGTGAACATTTTCGTGCAATGGGAATTTTGATCCTGATGTCGTGGATGGGTATTTGGGATCCTGAGACAATGAGGGTATCACTTGCCTCTTCTACTGCTGTTTCACTGGGAACGTAAGCTGCTTTTTTAAATACTCCTGAATATTATGACTTGTGATGTACTAAACAATATGCTATATTTTTGCTATGCTTACGCATCTGTATTAGGATCATAAGGATTAAAATCCAGTGCTGAAGTATTTTATTTACCTTTTGAGATGATATAGTGAAGAACTTCATGTTGTTCATTCGTGGACAGGTTTATTATGCACGGCACCAAATGATAGCATAAGACATGCAATTAGCTCAGGTATTTTTTTTAGGGAAACAATTAGCTAAGTTTCATTGAAGAATCATGTCATTTATATTTAGTAGTAAAATAGTAAGGAAAAATATTGAGAAATAAGCATGTTTAGCTTGGAAAGTCAGGTACTTGACATGTGGCAGTTGGCAGTGACATAGATGGATAGACCAAAATCTGAATACTGAAGCTGATCCTAGAGCACATGCGGATGTATGACTAGATCTTAACTACTGTTCAGAGAACATGAAGCTAATATAATTAGTGGTCCAGATGATAGTGTCTTGGATCCCTATCCAATAGCAAGTGTCTTCATAGGAACAAGTCATCGTGTTGAGGAAAGAACATGTCTGTTGCATATGCTCTCGCTAGGAATTGAGGAAAAAGGAAAATACTGATGTTAGTAAAAGTTTGCAAAATAAGGTGGGTTGGTGCATAGGCACAAGATATAAACGAGAGCCTAGCCTGTCATGTGGGTGATCACCCAGTTAGCCTAGTGAACTTGCATGTGAGGGGTACGTTTATTTTGACCTTGGAAAAGGGAAGAGTTGGCAACGGGTTTATACTTTCCTTGACTTGCTTAGTGGTAAAACACTGTCGGCAACTTAGGGTGTCGGCGCCGCCTTCTCTGATTGTGATGACCATTCATATTTATGCTTGAAATTCTTGGTGAACTTAGGGTGTGTTTAGTTCACAAAAAAGAAAATTTTTAGTGTTACATCGGATGTTTGACCAGATGTTAGAAGGGGTTTTTGGACATGAATGAAAAAAACTAATTTCATAACTCGCCTGGAAACCGCAAGACGAATCTTTTGAGCCTAATTAAGTTGTCATTAGCACATGTGGGTTACTGCAACACTTATGTCTAATCATGGACTAATTAGGCTCAAAAGATTCGTCTCGCGATTTCCATCTAAACTGTGCAATTAGTTTTTATTTTTATCTATATTTAATGCTTCATGCATATGTCCAAAGATTCAATGTGATGTTTTTGAGAAAAATATTTTGGGAACTAAACCAGGCCTGAGTTTTGGCAACAATGGCATGTGCAAGCACGCATACGGCTGTAAGAACACTGATCCATTGTACTCTATTTCAAAGGGTTTTGCAGCAAATGAGGGCAGAGTCCTCGTTCCGCTAATGTAGTCTACACAAGCTAGACAAAATCAACGCAAGAGGTAGAATTTTGTGTCTTTTGTGTGTCGACTGATCGAACAATGTTATTTTTGTTTGCTAGCATCGCTCCAACATGATTTTGTTCTGTCATCCACATTGGAAACAAAATCTGGGAAAAATAACAATATAAGGGATTAAGGGATGTCGTTGTGGACTCTGCATCTATCATAATTAAGCTGCGAAATGCATTGCATGGGAGCATGGGTGTTTGTAGTACATGTCACTCACCACCTGACTCAGACTGAAACCACAACCACCGGAGGTCCCATTCGCATTTACACAGGCATGACGTATACTTTGTCTCTAGCCACAACCTGCTGTATGCATGAATAATGCTTATCTTAAGACATCCTCGGTTTGATGGATGTTGTAAATTGCTATGCTCGACAAAGTCCTAATCTCGTCGTTGTTGGATAGCCTCTTCCGGCGTTTATACGTGTCATCTGGTCTCCTGCTGTTGGCTACTAACATGCACGTATGGGATAAACAAATAGACAAACAGGAGTACTGGAATACTACCTGTCGTTTTCTCATGTTTTAATTAATCTATATCCTTGATTTACGATTTTCCTTTTATATATATAGCTACTTTCTCCGTTTCATAATATAAGTCATTCTAGTATTTTCCACATTTATATTGATGCTAATGAATCTAAATAGATATATATGTCTATATTCATTAGCATCAATATGAATATGAAAAATGCTAGAATGACTTATTGTGAAACGGAGGGAGTGCTATGTTATGATCGACATATATAAAAAGAGAACGATGACTGGGAGAGGTGATGAGATCTGGTGAGGTGTCCAAAGTTGCTAATGTCCAATTGCTAGAGCTTAGAAGAAGCTACAATTAATATTTTTGCTGGTACTGTCAGTTGTTTGTTTTACGTGGATTGTGATGAATACTAGTACTGTCTAGCAATTAAACCAGAAGTTAACATGCAAGTGTTGCATCTCAAGGTCAACTCTGAGAACGTGCGCAGGAACTAACATTAACAGTTCAGTAACCAAAGGTCAAACAAACTGCACTAGAGTCCACATTTACTAGTGTGTAGTAGTAGTACGTTTGAACGAACTTGATTACCAGCTGTCGTCGTAGTCGTAGCTAGTTAGGGTCCAACTCATTTTTGTCGATCGCGGGGGAGGAATGTTAACGGTGCATGTGGTTGGTTGATTTGATTAGTGAAACAAAAAAAAAGTGGTTTTCGGTGGTGGTAATTTGAGCTTGCTTTGAACTTTGAAAAGTGATCGATGCCTGCAATTCACACTTCAGAAAAGAATGAAGGCTTAGCTCGTATGTAGACTTTTGATGGCTTAATCTTATTTGCTGCCAAGTAGAGACAAAACAAGTCAGAGAACCCATTACTGTACATATTTATACATGAGTAATCAATGATATGGGTGGATGTGATCCATGCCTCCAGCAGGACATCATGATTAACATGTTATGAGGGATCACTATACTTAATACTCCTCATATGCTTAGTTGTTTAGTAGTGTTAATTATGTTTGTCGTGACTCAGCTTAGTTGTTGCTGTTGTTGAGCTATAAAAGGAGAAGCTCTGCTCCCGTGCACCCTCCCCCCTGAAGCCTGCTCCTCTGCATCAACTGTTTGCTGCCCAGTACAGTAGAGGCCTGCACTTGCAAGTTGCAACTGCAAGCAATGGCGGGAAGCGGGAGCGGGACACCGTGCGCGTCGTGCAAGCTGCTGCGGCGGCGGTGCACGTCGGAGTGCGTGTTCGCGCCCTACTTCCCGGCGGAGGAGGCGCAGCGGTTCGCCATGGTGCACCGGGTGTTCGGCGCCAGCAACGTCAGCAAGATGCTGCTCGATGTGCCGCCGCCGCAGAGGCCCGACGCCGTCAGCAGCCTCGTCTACGAGGCCAACGCCCGTATGAGGGACCCCGTCTACGGCTGCGTCGCCGCCATCTCCTTCCTCCAGAACCAAGTCTCCCAGCTCCAGATGCAGCTCGCCCTCGCCCACGCCGAGACCGCCGCCCTGCAACTCCAGCTGCAGCAGCAGCACCAAGATCAAGATGACCACCACCACCAGCAGTGCATCCTGGAGAATGCTGCTGCTCATCACCAGCTGATGCTGCAGGAGGCATTCCTCAAGAAAGAGTCCATGTGGACATAATTGTAGTAGATGCTTTCTAGTAAATCTTTATGCTTCGATTGATATGATTTGATGTTGCACAAAGATTTATAGTAAATCTTTGTGCTTGTTGTCTTCTCTTACGTAATTTCCGGAAAGAATGAAAATGAAGAACAACAATTCGGTCTCATTAGCCTACCTCATATCCCCATTTCTGTTCAAATGCTGTATTAGCAAGACAGAAACTGATTGGCTTTCTGAAACACCTGTTGGCTTCATGAACCATCAATTCAGCTCCCATGCATGCACAAGTTTCAGACAAGCCTTTTGCTTTCGGAGATATGGTTGTTTGCTTGGTAAGGGTCAGTGATGTGGGACACATTAATTTGTCTTCACATGGTCTCTAGTTCTAGTACAGTAGGATCCAGATAGTATGTACACGAACTAATTAAGCACCTCAAACCACCCCAAACTCAATTAAGTAGCAGGAGAGCTAATGATATTAGAAGTCCTGATCTCACCTACTAGATTCCTAAGTTCTCTACACGGGACATGTGTCCTTTCTGTGCTAGGTCTATATCATACCTGGACTTCACTAATACTCCAAATCCAATATCATACCTGGAGTACTAATTTGTCAAATCCAATGTTGTAAAATACCTACGCATCAGAATATGAGTTGGTTGATCGATCCTACAAAACAAGAGTTGAGTGCCCGTGTCATCAAAGGGACCAACACAGACAAACCAAAGGTTGTCTCTTTCTTGAGAAAGGAATAATTTCCAGCTATGCTTAATTTGGTTGTTTTTTTTAGTAATGATATATTAAGATGGAGTCCTTTTAACAGCTTGTTTTTATAAACTTGATCATGATTATCTTGGTTATGACATTATCAAGGTGCTAAAGTCCCAATCTAGGACAAACAAAGGATTCGCTTGTTACCCCCCACCCACATTAATTTCTGCACATATGAACATATATTGTATCTTGCACATACATTATCTCCATTTTTTTTTATCAAATACTGTATTAGCAAGACAGAAACTTATTGGCTTCCCGAAGCACCCGTTGGCTTCATGAACCATTCATTCAGCTCCCATGCATGCACGACACGACAAGTTTCAGACATGCCTTTTGCTTTCAGAGATATGGTTGTTTGCTTGGTAAGTTTCAGTGTTGTGGGACACATGGTCTCTACTACAGTAGGATCCAGATAGTGTGTACACGAATTAAGCATCTCAAACCACCCCAAACTCAATTAAGTGCAGGAGAGCTAATGATATTGGAAGTCTCAGATCTCAACTACTACTAGATTCCTAAGTTCTCTACACAGGACATGTGTCCTTTCTGAGCTAGGTATATGGAGTACCATATATTGGACAGTGGCATGTCCTTAATTACATGAACTTCACTAATACTAATTTGCCAGGTTCAATGTTGTTAAATACCTATGCATCACAGAATATGAGTTGGACGATCTTATAAAACAAGAGTCGGGTGCCTCATGTCATCAAGGAACCAACACAGTCAAACCAAAGGTTGTCTCTTTCTTCTAAAAGAATAATTCCCAGCTAGTGCTTAATTTGCTGGTTTTGTTAGTAATGATATCATTCCTTGGTTTTATATTATAAAATATTTTGACTCTTTTTATAAGTCAAACTCCTATAAGATTAATCAATCTTATAGAAAAATGTAGTCACTCTTACCGGATCAAATTAGTTCTATTAATCTAACATTTGAATACATTTTAATAGTATGTTTGTTTGGTGTAAAAATATTGTTATATTTTTCTATAAATTTAATCAAACTTAAAAAATTATATAAAAATAAAAATATCTTGTAATATGAAACAAAGGGAGTAAGTTGAAGTCCTTTTACCAAGGACTTGCTCATGATATGATTGGCTTGATTATGACATTATCAAGGTGCTCTAATATCAACCCATGACAACACAAAGGATTCGCTTGTAACCCTCACATTTCTGCACATATGAACACTGTATCTTGCACATACATATGTGTGCATTCAAACTTTTAAGGATCTTAGACATAAGTATATACGCAAATACTAAAATCGTTGTGTTTTAAATCATTACGCAAATCTCGTGAATCGTTGTGTTTTGAATAGTTTATATAAATACTTAGGAGAAAAATATGATGGTGAAAGATGCATTTTAGAGAGCTAGCAATGTTTAATACTCCTTACGTCCCAAAATATAAGTAGTTTTGGATCTCGATACGGTCTCCGAGATACTACTTTGACAAACAATATCTACGAAAGTATAATGTTTTAAATAAAAGAGTTGCATATTATGATAGTTCGTTTAATGATAAATATATATAGTAGATCAAATTTGCATGATTAATCTTTCTAAATTTTTTGCTATTAATAGTTAAAATTTAAAAGTTTAACTTGGCACTATTTTAAAAATACTTATATTTTAGAACGGATGAAGTGTATATAAGGAGTACTCTAATAGTTTAGGGGTGATTTGCTCTGAGTATGACCGGCCAACCAACTGTTCCCCTTTGTCTTTTTACCAACATCAATCATTGATCAGCCCATAAATATTTGATCTGACATTTTATTAGAGCTGGTACAATAGCAGACTATTAGCCAGCTATAAACATAGTATTTTAATGAGATAAAAAATAAGAGAGAAGAGCAGTGGGCTATCTGTAGCCAGCTCCAGCGCGGATTTAAAGACGCAATGTGTGTATGACAGGTGGGACTATATATTAGTAAGCAACTATTGTATGAATTGACTTTTAGATTGGTTATCGATAAATTGGAGCTAGTAGTGGGCTACAGATCATCTTATGCATGCTGTCTTGGTTGACCCAAAAATCAATGGAACAAGACAGTACGAAAGCAAGCATGCACTCACAGATCGACATGGGCCGAGCATTCATGTATAGCTAGCCCAGAAGCTGCATTCTAACTCTTCTTAATTTCAGCCCAGCTGAATTGAGATCTTACTTCTGCCAATTTAATGCAGGTTTGCCTTCATTATAAAAAAAATATTTTACTCCTCCAACTAATCTATATATCATAACAAAAACATATCATACATTAATCCACATCATCTTAAAAAATACTCCCTCCGTTTCAAAATGTTTGACACATTAACTTTTTAGCACATGTTTGACCGTTCGTCTTATTCAAAAAAAATTTGTGAAATATGTAAAACTATATGTGTATATGAAAGTATGTTTAACAATGAATCAAATGATATGAAAAGAATAAATAATTACTTAAATTTTTTGAATAAGACGAATGGTCAAACACATACTAAAAGGTCAACGGTGTCAAACATTTTGAAACGGAGGGAGTAGTAGTCTTTGCATTCTTCTTATGTATTGATCTCAACCCATATATTATATGTATTTATAACCTACTTAGTATTGTTATTGCTACATAAATCTTACTATACATTGAACCATGTCACCTGGAAAAGTATAATAGCCATTGGATTATTTTCATACTTGATACATAACCATTCAAAAGGATCCCTTCTTATGTTTTGATCCCAATCATTCGTTCGTACTACTACTGTACATGTAATGTTATGTCTTCAGACTGAAGATTTGGAAGGCATGCAATCAATCTACGTACGTACGTACGGCCATTATATTATACCTGGTCTTTCCTTTCTAGTTTGGCCCATCTGGAAAGCTAGCCCAGGAAGGATCGATCGATTAATTGTCATCAGTGTTTTTGTCCTTAATTAATAAATTAAAAAAAAGAAGGAAAGAAAAAGAGGATATCATTTTCATTAGAGTAAGTTGTGTGTAAACAGTGTCAGACAAGGGGGGGGGGGGGGGTTTGGTGAGTTAGTTAGTTGACGCCTTGACGGAGAAAAGAAGGGGCCAAATGAGATCGACAGCATGGCCCCTCGGAGGTATATAGGTTAGGTGAATGCAGATGCAGCCATGCAGGCAGAGGCAGGTGTAGGCCCTCTCTAATTTGTGGTCATCTTTATTTTCAAGAGACTCTTGTTGATCTACCGTACCAATCAACAGCTAGCTAAGCAGAGTGCGTGATTGTGATTACAGTGTTGTACTCTTGTGCGCACAAGGCCGGTTAATTTAATTTGTTGGTTTAACTAATTAACTGTCAACAGATTGATCGATCGATGATGTTGCCCGATCGTCCAGCCGATAGATAAATCCTAACAGCCAATAATATAGTATATAACTGGACCACTTTGATATCACGGTTGCAGCAGATTTTGATATCTCGTCCATTGTCTGAGGAATTTATTAACCATGGATTTTGCCCTGAAGCTCCGCCCCTGATTATCATGACTAGCTAGTTCATGCGTTCATTCAGGCTTTATATAATCATGCATAGCATGGACTGGGGAATCATATATATGTACATGGATCGATCGAGTAGGATGCAGAGGTCGTCAAAAGAGTGGGACAGACCGAGAAAATAGACAGTGCTCTGTCGGCAATTAAACTAGCTATAACAATCTTTATTAATTTCATATGATCTGTAGGTTACTCACTTTAGGTAGCTAATGGTTCAAAATCAATCAATCAAAGCTTCATTACTATTATTTGTTAGTAGCTAGCATCATATATTTAATAATACAAAGTCGTTTGCAACTAATGCATGCGTGCCTTCGCAGCTAGCACAGATCGAAAGGAATATATACCACTCCTTACATGACAAGAACACAGCGACCTGCAGACATTCCAAGTTGAAACGCCCTCTAATTGGACTTGTGCATGAAGCAATCCATATTTCATTCGATTCAATTCATGTGGAGCATTAGGTACAATTCATCCCAACTGCTGCTACTGTGCACATCGATCTCAATCTTACTAACCTTCTAAGGCTCACTAGCTCACCAGCTGATGTACCACCAAGCAGTAATAATTGTACCATTCTCCACACTTGCAGATATGTTCATCATTTTTTGCTCAAAGCATGCAGCTGGTGTACACGATCATATACCTGTCAGAGACAGGTTTTTTTATATATATAAAGAAAACGGCAACATTGCTATCCGATTAGCACCATGGATGACCGTACTGTACATGCATATATCTTTTCTAAGTTTTTCAGCAGGCAAGCATTCCTATTAGACCCCACACTACTTATATATTGGGACAGGATACCAAACAAATTAAAGCAAATCTCACCACAGAATTTTTCACCTAACCCTTTATATTTTTGGTCTTTGGAGGCGCACTCATTTCATGCTATGTGGAAAGAAGAGATATGCAAAAGGAGTCTACTAACACTGAGTAGCAGGGACATTAATTAATTTGAATATCCACCGCCAAACCAAATTGATGCTGGATTAATGTTTTGATTTATCATGTGCCGTTTACCTCTAGGCACCTGCATGCATGGTATTAAACAAAAATTAATATGTCTTATATATCCACTCCATTATTGATCCCCGGCCGTACTTTTGCCAGAAAAGAAAGATTGGAAGGCGAATAAAAGACGGTGTGGACCATTATTAATTGTCCATTTCTAAGTAAATCCAAGCGCATGCTGGCTGGTGGACTATATATTTCACTCATCTTCTGCTATACATTTGCGATCAAAATTCACAACTTTATTATTCAGAAACCAGTCTTATAGAGAGAAAGACAGACCGACATGCATCAGTTGTAGTTGTTCAGAAAGATCAGGGGCGCCGTTGCATGCACATCGACGCTGGGACCAAAAAAAATATACAACATCATCGCTGACTCAGATGTTCTGAAAGTAGCTAAGAATGTACACATGTAAAATAAGTATGATCATTTCTTTGCTTAGTGGACAAAGATTACCTTAATTATATATATATCTCGTTAATGCATGCATGTTTGATAAGGAAAAGATTTCTTTGCTGAATGCTCACCATCAACTTTTCGTGGCCTAAGTTGCATGTGAATCTCATCATTTTTACAATTGATACACGGAATAATCTTTTTGGTACATGTTTGGTGCGATACTGTGGTGGACTTGTAGATAGAGAGGTGTGTCGGTCACCAGAAACCAGCACTCTAGCTACCACGAATCACCTTTTAATTTTCCCTGTTTGCTTTTCGTTAGCCAAACGAGGCACAGTATGAACATGATAATTAAGCAGCAAGGGAGGATCTACTGTAGATGATTTCGCAAATTCAGGGCACAGTACATGTAGCAGAGGGACCAACATTCACATGCAGAGCCATTTCAGTTTCAGTACTATCTAAAAAGGCTAACCTGCTCTCATGCTTTGCCATGAATAATGATGGAGTTGTTGCATGTGCTGAGATGATGAATGTTTCAGATGAATATATAAGTTTCACCACCACATTCCAAACAAACACACAACCATTCCAATTCTATTCTAACCCATTTATAAGCTCCTTCATTGGAGGTTAGCCCAAGGGTCAGTGTTGCTTGAGAGGTACTCACCCTGTGCAGGTGCCAGTGGACTCAGGCCATTTAGCTAGCTAGCCAAAGCCAATTGCCATGTGGAGTGCTCTCTTCTCCCATCTGAGAGAGGTTCACAAGAGAAGCGGAGTTAAGGAGGAGAAGTTGATAATGAAGTCGCCACCAGCAGCAGGTGAGGCCGGCTGCCACAAGCCACAGGCGACTGCCACCAACAAGATGACGGTGCTGCAGTCCCCGCTGGGGCTCAGGACCATCCTCACCTCCCTCGTCGCCTTCTTCATCGTCGTCAGCTCCGTCTCCCTCCTCTTCGACCGCGGCCAGGATGCTCAGGCGCAACTCGCCGTCGAGCAGCATCAGCACCAAGAAGTTCTGCTCAAGCAGAAGCCGGCATCAGCAGCAGTGGGCGAGCAGAAATCAGTGGTAGTAGATCAGTCGTCGTTGAGGAGCCAGGAGGCGCAGGTGCAGTGGACATCTGAGCTGCAGGACGTGGCCACGGACAGCGGCGACGGCGGCTTCGACGGCGAGGAGGACTGCAACTGGTCGTTGGGACGGTGGGTGTACGACAACGCGTCGCGGCCACTCTACTCCGGCTTGAAGTGCTCCTTCATCTTCGACGAGGTGGCCTGCGACAAGTATGGAAGGAATGACACCAAGTACCAGCACTGGAGATGGCAGCCTCACGGTTGCAACCTTCCAAGGTATCAACACAACTCATCTCCATTCTAATCCACATCAATTTTGACACTACGTACACTCACTACTGCTGCAAGGATCTGAAACTGCACTACTACTTAGTACTACACTCCGTTCGTACTAGCTGTCTCAGTGTTTCTTACCAAACTTCCAACTTGACCTACTCATGGTAACAAAAACGTTTTTAGTTTTGTGAAAGCAGGGGAAAATGTTCTCTCCTAGTCCTGCAGGAAAAAAAAATCAACTTTATTTTTTTTTTCAGATTGCTCTTGTAACCCAGAGTCCTAGGTGCCAACTGGAAAACATACAGAGAAAAATTGGTTGGTTTTGAGTTCTTTAAACAACGGTTAGTTTTGGGGAATAAATTATTGGACAGCAAAAGATCGGTTGTTTTTTTAGATAACCAAAGATACAGTTTGTGAAAGATCAGTTATGAGAGAACCAATCGCCAATGCTTACTTGATAAAGAACTTCAGAAGTTCTTTTTTTTTTCTTCTGATATGGTGTCGCACTCATAAGAATGGACCTTTTAAATTCCTATATAATGGTCAAATCCATTGGAAGTTTTGAGGAAATATAACATGAAGTCCAAGCTCTTGATAATTTCCTTTGTGTCATCCTCTCTTCAAATTCCTGTACTGTTATGAAGCATCCAAAAAACACAATTGAGTAATTCCTATATTTTTCATATTCCTTATGATTACATTGACACGTCACTTCAATTTCTGTGCTTTTCTTATTCTTGTGTTTTCCTGTGTTTCTCAATTCCTTTGATCCAAAGAGTCAGTTAATATGTTCCTCCCATAATTAATACCCAATTAAAATAGTACAAGGTACCTAGTGGAAAGAAAAAAAAAACGTCATTTATAATGTGTCCAGATTGCTAAATTTATAATATGGTTGCTTCTGTAATCCAATGGCCAACTAGAAAACGTACAGACAAACTATTGATTACTTTTGAGTTATTCTTAAAAAAATTGTTAGTTCTCAGGACTAAACTATTAACAGTGAAAGATCCGTTATGAAACACAAACCAATCACTATTCACTAATGCTTACTATGGATTAATTGTTTTTTTTTCTGATATATGGTGTCGCAATCTTTACCCTGTCAAAACAGATTCAATGCCACAAAGTTTCTTGAAAAGCTTAGGAACAAGAGACTGGTTTTTGTGGGCGATTCAGTAAACAGAAATCAATGGGTGTCGATGGTGTGCATGGTGGAGCACTTCATCCCTGATGGCCGCAAGATGCGCGTTTACAACGGCTCCCTTATCTCCTTCAAAGCATTTGTATGTCTCACTAATCTCTTCATCCCAACATGCTTCTGAATTCAGAAATCAGAAACAGTACATTCTCTGATCTGAACATTTCTTCTGTTTGCTCCAGGAGTACAATGCGACGATAGATTTCTACTGGTCACCACTGCTATTGGAATCAAACAGCGACAACCCCATAATTCACAGAGTGGAGTACCGGATCATAAGGGCAGACAGGATTGAGAAACACGCCAATGTCTGGAAGGACGCTGATTTCATCGTCTTCAACTCCTACCTTTGGTGGAGGAAGCAGAGGGATGGTATGATGATGAAAGTCATGTAAGTACTTAATTTTTACTCCTCTTTCTTTCCTGGTCAGAAAAAAAATGTTGCTCTTTTTTCTTATTCCAATGCAACAAAGTGGGGTTTGGAGGCATCAGAAAGTTTTACTACTTTTTCAGTCAAAAAAAGTTTCCTTTTTTTCTCTTTCCAATGCAACAAACTCTGATTTGGAGGTATGATCAGTAAGTCATTATGCAAAAATGTAGGTATGGTTCATTTGAGGACGGGGATGCAAAGTTAGATGAGGTGCAAATGGTTGATGGTTATGAGATAGCTCTCAAGAAACTAACTGAATATCTTGGAGCCAATATCAACAAGAACAAGACTAGAATCTTCTTTGCAGGCTCATCACCTGCCCATTCCTGGTGAGAGAACGTACAACTCTTGCATCATTTCTCAACTGCGAAACATTCTGAAAACCAATAAAATTCATCAGCTCTACTCAAGTTCAAAGCTTGCTTATATTTTTGACACTGAAAATGAAAAAAAAACACAAATATTAGGGAAAGACCTAATATCAAATAATTAGAAGGGATGAGACTTTGAACCCATGCCGGCTAGCTCCAGGCCCACCACCTTGTGGAGCTAGCCGGAAGATCCCTGGGTGTTTCTCATGACACTGAAAATGGCAATTAATCTACACTGAAAATGACAATCATGTGCATTCTGACAAGAAAATTCTGGAACAAAAATGGATGTTTTCCAGGGCTAGCAACTGGGGAGGAGATGACAACAACAAGTGTCTAAACGAAACAGAACCAATTCAGATAGAAGATTATAGGAGTGCAACCACAGACTACGGCATGATGGACAAGGCGAAGGAGATATTTGGAACACTGGAACCAAAGGGCATACATGTTCAGATACTGAACATCACCCAGCTTTCTGAGTACCGCAAGGACGCCCATCCAACGATATTCAGGAGACAGTACGTTCCTCTGACGAAAGAGCAGATTGCAAACCCGAGCATCTACGCAGACTGCACGCATTGGTGCCTCCCTGGAGTTCCTGATGTTTGGAACGAGTTCTTGTATGCATACATTATGCACAAATGATATATGTATAATAATGTAATCTTAATTTGGCCAAATTTCTTCTTTGTTAACTTGTGGGTGTCTAAGTAGGTATAAGTGCACAGTACTTGGCCCCCATCAATTTTTTTTTCTTTTTTGACATTTACATCATTACATTACATGTAAAGAGAAAGGGAAGAACATAAGCGCAGAAATGAAAAGGAAGAAGATAAGTTAATTTGCCTATACTGAGAGTTACTGCTACTTATCGATGGTTGTGCTTGTGCAGCATAAAAATTATTTTTTGTGAGTAAGTACTATACATTGTACATAAAGCAAATGCTGTAAAGATAGGAAATCAATTGCCGAACTGGTCATGTCATGAAGCTCACCAGGGAGCAGATACCAAATTCAGATAGAGAACTTTTCGTGCTTATGTGGATCGTTGGTTCCTCCAATCGATCACCTTTTGCCATATGGGCTGTTTAGTCAGCCCAGCCCAGCGTAGGGCCCATCATCATAGATTGTGAATTAAGTCTAGTTTACGTCCCTCACATTTTCGTCAAGATTAATCAGAAATCTTAAATACCTACTTACAAAACCGGGTTAAATGAGATGAGATGTACCGTGGGCGACGACGAACTTGGGGGCGTGCATCCGGTGTGGGTGTGGCCAGTACGTGCAAGAGGAGAGGACTGGACTGCTGCACCTGCGGACACATCCACATCACGGGCGGGCCGCCGTCGTTTAGGCATAGCACCGCCGCACGCTCAAGTGACCCACGGCGCCGCCCTCGACTTCGCGTCGTGCTTCTCACTGTCGCCCCGCCCGTCCACGTCGTCGTCGTCGTCTCCAACCAGCTATAGCTCATTCTGCACAACGTACGTACGGCAAGATGAAAACCAAACCGTGTTCCCTGCTAATTAAAACTAGCTGCCCTAGTTAATGCCTATATAAGCCCTTGTTTTCTTTCAGGTATTTAAATTTTTAGTTTCAAGTGCCAAATTTGTACTGTGTCATTCATACCTTCGATCTTTCGCTCGCTCTTACTAGTAGGAATCTTTGCAACGATGATATTAATTAATTAATACAATATGAACTTAAAAATAAAGTTCTTGGGTTTAGTAAAGATCGATACTACACATAGTACACGTTTTACACTACTCATGTGATCCAACCTACTAACCCTTATATGATCTGAAATAATTACTACTACTACTATATAGTATAAGTACATAGCCCTTATGAGGGCTAGGGTGAAAAAAAGCTTTTTTTTTCTGTCCTATGCAGTAGTAATATGTTCGTATATTGCAACGGATCTATACGACAAGAAATAGAAATGATTTGTGAGTATGATCGAGTATATATATACTAATATAAAACGGAGAAGTTTTTTTTCCTACATCCATCTAGTAAAATGTACACATGATTTCCCTTGTTTTTCTATAGCCATCAGATCAGATCCTTTTGTCTAACGGCTGAAAACGTCCACAATTGGCTAGTCTAACATTGCTATACGGTGAACTCACCGCAGAAACGCCCACTGCCAGACGCACTTCTCCCACATGCTAATACCATCGCCGTGCCTTCTACTCTATGAAAACATCACCGTCACACCCTGCTTCTCCAACACCGTTGCTCCCTTCATGGCGTAACCTCGCTCCTCCAACGCCGATGCACGCTTCCTTCCACTACGGTGCGTCTCCGCTCACTACAAATCACTTCTCTCACTGCAAAATGCATCACATCCTCCTCTTGCGTCGGAGCCTTGGTCCAGTACTGTTGCATACATCCTCCCGTGACGGCGCGCCTCCTTTCTTTTTAAATAGTAAAAATAGAACTATTTAATCAGTATAATTTCATATGTATAAAAAAATTAAATGATAAGGCATTTTCAAATATAGGTACATGTAATTGCGAATATCTAGCTAGCTATGCAATTAATCAGGTGCTTAAGATGATGTCACTTAGATGGTTAATTAATTACTTTGCTGATGTATCTGGTAGCTTTTCTTTAGCGTTTGAGATGCAAATGAAAATGGGGAGCATCCATCCAGAGTAGTCCATGTGTGTCACGCATTCGTGTATTCCATCGGATTCCCCTGCCTGCAGACTTGCAGATACAGTTGAGCGTACAAATAAACCATCAACAAAATGGTCCTTATTGCGCATGCTGCTTCCTGCATCAATTCTCGATCGATCAATCATCGTGCAGATCAACACGAATGGTCCACGGTACAGAGACAGCCGCCCCCATGCACCTGGTTTTTTCAACTCTGGTTTTCAATTCGTCATTTGTTCATTGTTCACATGTTCGTGTACATGTACATGACAAATTGACAACCAGTACTTCATTGTACAGGTACTACTGTACTAGCAGACGCTATTACTTTTCACTCACTCCGTTTCTAAATATTTAACGCTGTTGATTTTTTTAAATATGTTTGACCATTCATCTTATTTAAAAAATTTAAGTAATTATTAATTCTTTTTCTATCATTTGATTTATTATTGTTAAATATACTTATATGTATACATATAGTTTTATATATATCACAAAAATTTTTAAATAAAACGAACGGTCAAACATGTACTTAAAAAGTCAATGGTGTCAAATATTTAGAAACGAAGGGAGTATTTTATAATCTTAAAAATGTACATATACTTAATTACATCGATCAATACGTGTTGCCTAGCTCGAAAGTCGAAACCCAAAATTCAATTAGTCAATCTACTACTACTACCTTGTAAAAGGCTCAGGGGGTGTTTGGGAGAGAGGGGCCTCAGTTTATATGCGGTTTGGTTTAACTATAGTTTGATCATCACTTAAGACTAAAATGTCTTCTCAAAATTTCTGCTGGTGCAACTCTACATAATATTTAAAGCGTGCAGATGCAATCCGCATAATACGAAGTGACAGAGCATATTAATTAATCGATGAGAATCAATTTCATAATCATGGAGGTTTTGTTATGACTGATCAGAACATTATTTGCCTAAATGATGATCAAACATGGATGAAGGAGATTGTATATAATAATTATCAAATTAAGATGTTGTCACATCAATGTCCTAAGTGACAAATAAAAAAATAAGAACACCATGTCGGTGTTTGTAATTCATTTTATATAATGAAAATGGATTATGTCGGTGTCTTCAATTAATAACAAGTAAAAAGGAGAAAAGAATGGAGGTAGTAACTAATTAATTGATCAGAGGAAAGTATTACAGTGATGCATATATCCATTAATGGACGCATGGACGAAATTGATCGGAACGGTTGGAATCGGTAGTAAATCTTTGAAAACAATTCTCGGTTGGTCGAGAATGAACCATGCATATTTACCAATTTAACTATTCAATGTCGATATAACAGTACGATGTTAAAAGAAATTAGAAAAAGAAAATCAAATATTATATATGACTAGAATTAGAAATGATATCACTTATATAATAATAACGATGCCGGGTCAATCAGAAAATTCGGTGGCAATAATATATATACCAGCAATATACATGTGCGCATATATAGAGCATACATTAGGAAATTAATTTCGGAAAAGGAGAATGAAGTTTGAGAGTGACATACATAGTCTTAATCTGGCTGCGCGTATATAGTTAGCTAGCCAGGTGGTAAATGGATTAAGGAGATGAGGGAGACATGCATGTTTGTGTCGTTTATATTGAGAAAGAGAGAAATAAATATAGGGGGGCTACGACAGCGGGGCGGCGCTGGATGGATGCTGTATATATATATGTGGCCGGGCAAGAGCGAGCACAGCCGGCCGGAGGAGGAATTAAGCAACAAGCTAAGCTAAGCTAGCCAGAGGAAACAACAAGGAAAAGGAGAGATCGATCGAGCGATGGAGCGGTCGACGACGACGACGACGGAGCAGCAGCAGCAGCAGCAGCAGGGGCGGAGGAGAGGCGCAGGATGGCGGCGTTGGGCGGTGCTGGTGGCGACGGTGTGGATACAGGCGGTGACGGGGACAAACTTCGACTTCTCGGCCTACTCGTCGGCGCTCAAGGCGTCCCTGGGTGTCTCGCAGGAGGCGCTCAACTACCTGGCCACCGCCTCCGACCTGGGCAAGGCGCTGGGCTGGTCGTCGGGCCTCGCCCTCATCCACCTCCCCCTCCCCGCCGTCCTCCTCCTCTCCGCCGCCTCCGGCCTCGCCGCATACGCCCTCCAGTACGCCCTCATCCTCGACTACCTCCACCTCCCCTACCCGCTCGTACGTACACACTTCGTCTTCTCTCTCTCTCTTTTTTTTTTCTTTTCTTTATTATCGATCGCCTATTCGCTTTGTTTTAATTAAGCTTGATTATTCAATTAGCTTTCTAGTTACGAGTACCTATAAGGTGTCCTTCCATCATGATTATATACAAGAAATATAATGGAGATCTTAGCCAACTATGCTGATTGATCGTAGTAGTACGTGGATGTATAGAGGCCAAGGCCGGCCAGCAGGGTTTGGAGATTCGAGATCGATAGTACTAGTAGTAGTAGTAATGAAGCTACTGATCTGAGTGGCCACAAATAAGTTGCAATCATATATCACATTTACGGACGCAATTCTAACGTCCCATTCAACTGCTACTGAATTATATGTATATTAAATCGATATCTGAGAGACTCAATGCATCCATATCTCTCCGTCGCCGCGCCCACCTCTCGTTTTTCCTTGGCTTACAATTTTTTGGAATCGTCTGCTGCAATCGATTACCATTTACCAATATACTCCTACTGTGTATTATAATATTGCCCATGTTATACATAGTCAATCTTATATACTGTGTATCTGCAGCAATAAGTTAGTTTCTGCCTTAAACATGTATCTGGATTAATTGATTACTTCAATCAACTCAACGTATATTTTGGGATGGAGGGAATAACAAACAACTCCTAACCAACAACACCCGCATATGCCATCATCAACCACGATCAAAAGTGTTTATTTAATTGATTCTTTCTCATCTCCCTTTTAATTTTCATAAATGTTAGCTGCTTGCGCCTATTTCAAAAGATGAAGAGCCAAAAATAAAAATCCCACACACGATCGAAGAAGAAACAAACAAATGGTTCTCAAGTCTCAGCTTAAAATGGTCCAGAAAAGTATAAATAGCTAAAACTCCATCGGTAAGTTCACGCTTCACTCATGAAAAACTCACGAACAAACTAACGCTACGGCACTATGTAAAACTAAAATCCATTCTGTTACTCTAAACATCCAGGTAGCTCTGTGTCCTGAATTACAGTTAATAAAACTCGCTATCAAAATACCCATGCCAGTGAATCCTGCATTATTGGCATCATCATGAATTAATGCCTTCCTGCCCAACTATCAGTTTCAGCTTCAATCCAACTTTGACTAGCAGATGAACAAGCTACCATTCTCCCCCCAAAGAATTCTTCTTACAGAAGGACCATCACTACACTGTATCCCCTTCTTTTGGTTTCTTTCTGACTGGTAGGTGTTGATGCAACTTGCCAAGTCACCTCCTTCCTTCAACTTCTCCATCATAAACAGTAGCAAGAAAGAAGCAGCACATCCTTTTTATCAGTTACAGTAACCAAATAGTATGAACGTATTCCTGATTTTAGGAGTCCATAACCAATCCTCTGCTACCATAACATACTTTGAATTGCATAATAAGAGTTGTTACACTGCATAGCTCAAAGACATAATTAGCCGTCCTGGTTACTCCTCTGAAACTAAAACAGCATGCCTAGACAAGGTCAGCAAGTTACCTATTATCAGACCGGCTGCAGTTTTCCTTTTCTGAAACCAAACGGACATGAGGCCTTTAACAAAGCAAGGTCTTCAACCGCCAAACTGAAGGCACTCCCTCTAAAACAGAAGCCACATCATCAGCCTAGAACAAAAGTCCTGACAAAGAAAAGCATTGCTAGCGCGTCAGCCATAAATGTGATCACAACTACAACATCACACATGCCTGTTGCATTGCATTTTTCAGTACTCAGAACAGCATCCTCAACCTGCTCATGCTTCACATATTCTTCCTTTCCTTGGGCAGATCTTTTGATGTCAGTAGGAAGTACGACATCCTTTTTACAGATGAGGAAGCATAACATCCTGATAAATACAAATACCAATTAGATCACAGAATTATTACCGAAGATCATGCCATTACAGTTTTTCCGTAACCGTACATAACACTCTCTTCTAAACGCTACTCGAAGCACCAAATCTGGATTTATCACTTTGTTGTATGCATTACATATTAGTATACTTCATGTCTTGCATACATTAAACCAGGATGTATGACCTGATCGTTGGTACATAATAACTTACTGGTAGGCATGTTGTCCTTTAACTCTCATCAACAGTATTAAACCAGCGATGTATGGACATGCTTTTTAACTGTTTGTGGCCAGTAAAACTGAGCTAACCAACTGATGGACTAATTTGGATCATGTATTACTATGCAGGTGTTCTTGATCTGCCTGGTAGCAGGTTGCAGTATCTGCTGGTTCAACACAGTATGCTTTGTGCTCTGCATTCGCAGTTTCTCCTCGAGCAATCGCCCACTGGCCCTCTCCCTCTCCATAAGTTTCAATGGGCTAAGTGCTGCATTCTACACCCTCTTTGCCAATGCCCTCTCCCCCTTTTCCCCATCTGTATACCTCCTTCTCAATGCAATTGTCCCTCTCGTTGTATCTCTTGTTGCACTGCCAGCAATACTCCTCTGCCACCCACATGACGGCCACCTCCACGTTGTGCCCAAGCATGACAAACATATCTTTCTTGGTCTCTACCTCCTCGCGTTCATCACTGGCATATATCTAGTGATCTTCGGCTCTTTCAACACAACCAACTCCACTGCATGGGTGGTCCTTACAGGTGCCATGGTCCTCCTCGCCCTCCCTCTCATCATCCCTGCCTCCTCCAGTTGTTCTCATGTGGACACACATGACCCTGAACCTACTGCTCAACTCAACCATGACGATTCAAAAAAACCACTTTTGCTCAATAATAACCACAGCACAGAGTCCAATGCCATGATCCAGAAAACAGTGGAACAGCCGATGCAGGATTGTTGCTTGGGGACAATACTGGAGAAGGGACACATGTTGGTTCTTTGTGAGGAGCATAGTGCAAAGAAGCTTATCCAGTGCGTCGACTTCTGGCTATACTACATAGCCTACTTCTGTGGTGCCACTGTTGGGCTAGTGTACAGCAACAACTTGGGGCAAATTGCACAATCATTTCACCGGGAATCTCAGCTCACCATGCTTCTTGCCGTCTACTCCTCCTGTTCCTTCTTTGGCCGCCTTCTCTCTGCACTTCCAGACTTCCTTCACAGGTCCCTATGTCTTGTTCTATATACTTGCATGCATCTTAATTCTCACTAGCTGGTCCATAAACTAACTATATAATGAATTTGCATGCAGGAAGGTTTCATTTGCTCGGACAGGGTGGCTTGCAGCTGCGTTGGTTCCCATGCCAATGGCGTTCTTCCTAATGTGGAAATTGCATGATGTAAACACTCTGGTAGCAGGAACAGCGCTAATTGGCCTAAGCTCAGGCTTCATCTTTGCTGCAGCAGTGTCAGTGACCTCTGAGCTCTTTGGACCAAACAGCATTGGCATGAACCATAACATCCTCATCACCAACATCCCTCTTGGATCACTTCTCTATGGTCAGATTGCTGCCCTAGTGTATGATGCAAATGGCCTAAAGATGTCAGTAATAGACAACCACAATGGCATGATTGACACTATGGTGGTTTGCATGGGGCCAAAGTGCTACTCAACCACATTCTTCGTGTGGGGTTGTATCACATTCCTAGGGTTGGTGTCAAGCATAATCCTATTCTTGAGAACAAGAACAGCTTACAGTGCTGCTAATGGTCAGCAAGTTATAAACACCACAGCCAAGTTTCGAGTTGACAGAACTCCTTGATATGTTCTTTACTGCTATGAAACCATGTCTACTTTGTACAAGTTTTGATTGAGTTCTAAGTGAACTCGGTTAGTAGATAACATGCATGTAAATAAAATCATCAGAGAGAATTGTAGAGAAAGAAGCAGATTAGGGTAGCAGTTCCATTTACAGGGCATTGATGTTGAGTTGCTGACATCCAAGATGCCACGAAATTAGTTTTGAACAATTGTTTCTAACATAAATAGTAAAATCAAGAACATTTCTCAAGGTTTTTTTTTTCATTTAGCACTTTGCGTATGATGCAGTTGTGGAATTGGATGCCTCTGCCTAACATGCTAGGTTATTACCTCAATAAGAACTACGAAAATTAGCTGGTTCAATGGCACAGTGGAACATGAAATTTAGTTAGGAACACAGCCGGAGCCGGGCAACGTCAGCTATCTTTAATCACAAAAACCCATAGTCCAGTAGCAGCAAACAAATGAAAAAGGATAGTAGTAACACATTAAAAATAGAACTGTTCAACCTCTCCAAGCCTATAATTTCCTTGTTATCTAGTATGAAACATCAGTGCATCACATAAAGATGGCATGCCATCTGTGTATGTGTGTTGAACCAAAAAAAATATATATCAAGACATACGGGTGTATTCTTCTAAAGTATTTGTAGAAGCTACCACCTACCATCCAGAAGTTCGAGAGAGGTACAAATACTGCAAAAATGCTACTACCTCCGTTTCAGGTTACAGGACTTTCTAGCATTGCCCACATTCATATAGATGTTAATAAATCTAAGCACACATATATGTCTATATTCATTAACATATATATGAATGTAGGCAATGCTAACATGAAACGGAGGAAGTACTAGTACATCCAACAAATTACCTCATGAAGGGCTTACAATTGAAGGGTGGCAATGAGTCTAGGGCTATCTTTTCTCTTGGTCATCATGCTTCCTCCATGGATTCAGGGCTTCTCTCATGGCTTGAGCCTCTGGGCTGGTTTCCCAAGCTCTTTTCTCTGACTCCAACACAGTCACCTTCTCATCTGTAGTACAGAGTCAAATAGAGAACATAGATCAACATTAGCATGCAGTGATGAACACAAATAACAAAAAGAAAAATCCTTTTTGCAGCAGCAGGGACGCACAGAAGCCGGTGTGGATCATGAACAGCTCCATGGCAGCGCCTATGGCCGCGCCGCCGGCCGCGATCTTGAGGTACCAGCCCAGGAACCTCATGCCCTCTTCACTAAGGCCGGGACGAGACGCGAATTTTTTGTATTCTCTTGCACTCAATTCGATTGTCGCAACCAAGCTGCCGGCCGGCCTGACGCATCCACAGACCCACAATAACCAATCAATGAAATGAGAATGAACATCAGAAGCAGGGGGAAGGAGAGATCACCGGTGGTACCTTTCCGTCGCCGGAGCGAAGTGAGCAATAAGGCGGAGGCGGAGGCGGATGCGGCGGAGGCGGCGGCCGACGAGGAGGAGGTGAGACGGGGAAGCAGGAGGAGAAGAAAGGGAAGGCAAAGGTTTGGAGTGGGCCTTTCCTCAAGATAAGAAGGCCCACTCCAACTCGACCCAACCCAACCCAAACCCAACCCAAAAATATCACTGCTTGGACGGAGACCACACCACAGTCCACAGTCACACGCTCGCGCGGCATGACGGCGACCTCGCCGCCGATGAGGTCTGTCGCCGCCGCCGCGCTTGTCCTAACCCCCACTCCAACGCTCAACCGTCTCTCCTTTCCCTTCGCCCACCGTCACTGCCCTAGTACTGCTGCTCCTCGGTGGAGGCCCGCGCGGTGCCGCGGGAAGCCGGCGGTGGAGGACGTGGTACACGACGACGAGGAGGAGACCTGGCGGCGGGAGGCCAACCCCGAGAGGAAGGATGGAGGAGAGGAGATGCTCGGGCGCGGGTGGTTCATGGTTGATGAGATTGGTATGGAAATCCTCACCATCGCCTTGCCTGCTGTGCTCGCCCTCGCCGCCGACCCCATCACGGCGCTCATCGACACCGCCTTCGTTGGCCATGTCGGTAAGGACCTTAATTGCTTCCTCACTTACTACTTGTAATTGTCCCTTCATTCTATACAAATCTACATTTACCGCACAAGAAAAATTATATCCCCTTTTGGACTGGAGTGGAGAGTGAGCTCCTCAATTTCTTGCGTCGGTTCTTGACAATGAAATAGGGAAAAATATTCTTTCTATGAAATTACATGCTACGATGACTTCAATTCTGAACTCAGAATATCTGTTTCCGCTGTCTTATGTTGTGAAGAAACTTATTTCTTACACATTTACATTCTTATTTGCTACAAAAATGTTGATCACGATACTAATTCACTTGGCGGTCTCCAACTCATTCACCAGGTTCAACTGAACTTGCTGCCGTTGGAGTATCCATTTCTATCTTCAATTTGGTATCCAAGCTGCTCAATGTCCCATTGCTCAACGTCACCACATCCTTTGTTGCCGAGCAGCAGGCAGTGGATGCCGATTATAACAGCTCCGTAGAAAAGTAACCAATCTGCACATCTTATTTGCTTTTTAAAATCTTTCCTTCTTGTTTGCACACTACTGATTAGTGTTTAGTTCTCACATAGGAGAAGAGATTTCCATTTCACAAGAGAAAGCAGGTGAACAAAGGAAGTTTCTTCCAGCTGTCTCAACATCCTTGGCTCTAGCTGCTGGCATCGGATTGATGGAAACCGTGGCACTGATCCTTGGGTCTGGGACACTACTGGACATCGTCGGTGTACCTGTCGTACGTAAGCTAATTTATTTCAGTATTCAGTTATCTAGGATTTATCTGTTCTCTGAAACATGGTTGTTGATATCTAAAATCGTGTGTAGAACTATCAGCTAGGTGGGTCAAGTGCCACATTTTTTGTCGTGTTTTTATGTATTCATCTTGATGTATATTACTATTACTTCAAAAATGTTTCCAGACCTATTCTATGTGCTTTATTAGTCAAGTTTTCAGCTGATAATAAGGAATCAAAACAACAGTCCTTGATCAATGTGTGAATATGAAGCCAAACTAGAATTTACATTAAAATAATAGCATGACACTATAACAATATTTGGACAAAGTTTGTACCGTAAGCATATTACTTATTTATATGGATACCAGCATATTACAGAGCACAAAATATTTACCTAACGGGCCCTTGAAACTGATCACCCTAAAGGCATTAGCCCATTAATAAAATTTTGGGGGACCAAATTTAGTCTGCAACACCTACTCTCCTTTGGTTTATTCATTTCAAACATAGTGAGCTTAAGGCTACGTAACCTTGGAATTATTCTAAACAATCTTTATTACAGATCTAGCAAGTTCTTAATACTCTTGCTTCAACATAAGTTCTCTATACAACCTACACAGGATTCACCGATGCGTATACCAGCTGAGCAATTCCTTACTTTAAGGGCATATGGTGCACCGCCAGTCATAGTAGCGCTTGCAGCACAAGGTGCTTTTCGTGGATTCATGGATACAAAGACACCGTTGTTTGCTGTGGGTAAGACAATGTATGCAAACTCTTCTGGATGAAATAATTGGTTTTAGGGTGCTTTTCAATTCTTCCGTCTTCCATTTGGACTTGCTAGTTGCTTTCAATCTGGTATTTGAATACCAACACTTCTTTTTAGATGAAATACCTTCACTACTTGTTTCAGTGCATGTGTAAATTCTCATGATACAATTTGATTGATAGTATTTCTCACATGCATCTTTTAGTTCTTATAACTATGTTTTTAGTGTTATTTATATGTTCTGTGCTGGCTGTTAAGTTCAAAATAACTTAAATTTCTGAGCATGTGTTCTGAAATTCAGCCTGATGCATATGATCTGCTGTGGTTATTCAAGTATAGTTACTTATTTTATTGTTACTATGGTTTGTTTCTTGTTTAAGACAATAAATTTATTCGACTCAAATTATAAGAAACTAATACTCTGGTGCTTACAGTTGCTGGTAACCTAGTGAATGCATTGCTGGATGCTATATTTATTTTTCCACTTGGTCTAGGAGTAAGTGGCGCTGCATTGGCAACAGTGACTTCTGAGTATGTTGAACTTACTGTGAGACTTTACAACAAATTTACCTTTTCTTTCAATTGTAGTCTCTTCACTTATCTCAATATTTTCTATAAGTTCTCATAGATCCCTGATCTATTTTTCATAATTATCTGCATGTATTTAGGTATTTGACAGCGTTCATCCTCCTCTGGAAGTTGAATAGCAAAATAGTTCTGTTCTCATGGAATATTGTTTCTGGAGACATCATCCGCTACCTAAAATCTGGTTGGTCAATATTCCTCATGTTGATTTCCAAAGACTACAAATGGTGGTCTTGCTTCGTAAGAAAACGTTGATCTAAATGAACAGATGAAACTATTGATAAGCTCCAAGTCCATTTAGTACTTGCTCTATTAAACAAGTTTCATCTTGCTGCAATTTATCTCTATTAAACAAAAAAAAAAACACTTTAACATACACCAATACATGATTCTCTAGGTGCGCTGCTAATTGCAAGAACCATAGCAGTAGTCCTGACATTCACTGTGTCGACATCCCTGGCTGCCAGGGAAGGGTCTGTTCCAATGGCTGGCTATGAGATATGTTTGCAAGTGTGGCTAACGATTTCTCTACTCAATGATGCACTAGCTCTTGCTGGTCAGGTGTGTACATTTACAGGAACAGACCTTTAGTTTCTAGCCTCTAATTGTGTTCACTTGTAAAGTGTTCATAATATAATGCAGGCTCTACTTGCAAGTGAATACGCAAAAGGAAACTATAAGAAAGCCCGTATTGTCTTATACAGAGTTCTGCAGGCAAGGAGACATTATAATATTATGTTCTCAAATGATTGACATTTATCCTCTTATTTTCGCTCTTGCTATAAGATCCTCATACTATTTTTTTATGTAGATTGGAGGCGTAACTGGTGCAGCACTTTCTACAACCTTACTCCTTGGGTTTGGATATTTGTCCATGCTGTTTACAGATGATGCAGCAGTTTTAGACGTTGCCCAAACTGGAGTCTGGGTAATGACTATTCTGAGAAGTCAATACTTGATTTACCAAGTGATATGCAATGGTTTTATAGTAATTGGCTGATGGATTTTTGCAGTTTGTCACTGTTTCTCAACCAATAAATGCTGTTGCGTTTGTGATGGATGGGCTCTACTATGGTGTTTCTGACTTTGCTTTCGTGGCATACTCTACAGTTCAGATTTCTATTCTTATCATGTCCCATTGTATAGTTTATCAGTTATAGCTGCAGCATCCTAATCACATTAGTATTTTTCTTGTTTCAGTTATTTGCGGGAGCTATCTCATCAGCAGTACTGCTTGTGGCCGCTCCTAAGTTTGGTCTTGGTGGCGTCTGGGCTGGCCTTACTCTATTTATGAGTTTGCGAGCAATTGCTGGGTTCTGGAGGTAGTAATGGATGATTGCTTAGGATGTAGGCCAATTCTGTTAGAAAGCAAAGTTGTTGACTTGAGTGATTTTGTGGTTTTTCAGGTTAGGGAGCAAAGGTGGACCATGGAAAATAATCTGGTCTGAAACTGAGTAAAGAAAAAAGATAGTGATGCATAATTATTAGATTAACATCTTACAGCAAACATGTAAAGGCAACTACACAGGAAAGGCAGATAGCTGCTGGTCATAGTTCAGAATAAGATTTTCTTTGGGAGATGACAAATGTATGTAGTGATTTGGTTACAAGAAGTACAGATACAGATACTTGTTGGTGGCTCTAGATAGATAGCTCTCTCTTTGTTTTGACTGCTATAGGAAGTTGATTCGACTTGTACAGTGCTGTCCTATAGAATGGACAAAGCTGATAGCTGATGTACACAGGAACATTCAGAATCATTCATCCATGTAAATAAGTCTTTCTTTGGGAAAAGTGTACTGTTTAGTGAACAATTCTTCTCTCTTTATATATACCTTTTGGAATGAAGTTATGTCCTGGGATTTTGGTACGGATCAGCAACATTAACATATACTACTGCGTTACTGCCCCAGGCAGGCCACAAAGATTGTTCAGTGGTTTGACATATTCCGATGCGACATAAGGTATTGATTATTTTGTTGTTGCAGTTATTTGCGGGAGCTGTCTCGTCAGCAGTCCTGCTTGCTGTCGCTCCTAATAAGCTTGGTCTTGGTGGCGTCTGGGCTGGCCTTACTCTATTTATGAGTTTGCAAGCAATTGCTGGGTTCTGGAGGTAGTAATGGATGATTCATTTGGAAGTAGACCACTTTTATTAGAAAACCAAGTTGGTAACTTGAGTGATTTTGTGGTTTTTCAGGTTAAGAAGCAAAGATGGACCATGGAAAATAATCTGGTCTGTAACTGAGTGAAGAAAAGAGATAGTGATGGTGTATACTCAAGTATTCGATTAACCACTTACAGTCAACATTTAAAGGCAAGTACAGAACGGCAAGCAGGAAAGGCAGATGACTGGTGGTCATAGTCTAGAATATTTTTTTTCTCGAGGAGATGACAAATGTAGTGATATGGTTACAAGGAAGTTGATATACGGAGTATATATACAAGAACATTAACAAAAGGAAGAATCAGTAACAAATACAAGGCGCAACACAAGAGGGCGTGAGTTTTGTTGTTTTTCGTTTTCGAGTGAGAACGAAAACGAAAACGAACAAAGACACTCCAAGTCAAGACACTCCGCTGTGTGGATACCTGATGTGGCGGTCACCAAGATGATTGATCCGCTCCACAGTGATGGTATGCACCTCCTCCAACTCGGAGTGATGAATCCATCGCTGCGGTCCAGTGGTCTCGTGGTTATCCAAGATGTGTATGTGGAGTTGTCCGTCGCAGATGCGGTATTCAAAGCACAACACTGAATGAAGGCCGACGAGATCCTTTCCAAAACAGAACTTGCTCAACCTCTGAAGCATCTTGCTCCGTGCACAGCCTGACCTGTAAACCAGATCTTCATCTTCAACCGAGTTGAACAAATCATACCATGGGCATACCCATATGGTTCCAATGAAAGGCCCGCGTGTGTCAAGAAGCTCGGCGATGCGGTCCGCAGTCAGGCCACCACCAACGTCCCACCGGTGCCGCTGCCACGAGCGCACTGGCAGCATATATGGCGCTGGAGCTGGTGCGCTTGTCGTCCTCGCTCCACCTAACCTCTGTATCATATCAATCACATCTCCCACTCGAGCTCCTTCTTTCGGCTTCCACACCTTCTGGCAGAAGCAGGCCCTACGCAGCTTGCGGGGGGCCGCGGCGTTGCAGGGGAAGGAGCCAGTCCCGTGCATAGTCTCGTACTCCCTTCTATGCTGTACCTCTACGCACTTGGTGGAAGAGACAATCGCACAAGTGTCTGTGTCAGAATAACAAATATATACTGCATAACTACCTGCACAAGTTACCTGGAGGAGTATATATAGTATGTAAGCCAAAAATAACTTTTAACTTACCTGGAACTGTTTGCTGTAGTGGACTACCAAGAAATTCTTGAAATGAGTTCTTCTGAGTAACTAGATGCAGATCAACTCGCTTCATACACTCATCAAAAGCATCCAAAAAACATGTGATTCCAGCACTGTCAGCAGCAATCCCTAGGCGCATGGCCTCAACACGAATAGGCGCAACCTGCAGTAATTGTTTATCAGTTACAGTGAGTAGAGCAATTGAAGTCCACTGCCAAAATCAATCAACTCACCTTATTACGAAGACCACGTGCTGCCAATACATGCTCTTTAGTCCAACCCTCCATCATACTTGTGTAATCACTTAAGGACTCCTGTTACAACTTACAATCACATCACAAATGTGTAATAAACATGACAAGCAGATTCTAACATAACTCGACGCTCATCCAGAGAATCTGATGCTAACCAAATTCAAATAAGCATATAAATAGACTACTGTTCCCAGGGAGCAAGCCCAACAGAGCACAACTTTAAGGTGAAACTTCAAACATTATCCCAAAATGTACCTAGAATTTTTGGAAACCCAAGTTACAATATTAGATAAGGAAGCTTAATAACTGAAAATCGGAAAACCAGGGTTGCATTTGCTTAGATGAACGAAAATCGGAAAACTTCCAATACTATTCCTTGGAAGTCAATTGATATACCGCTATGGACCCAATAAAATGCCCCAAGGTTTCAATTACTTATGCAGAAGAGTCGAGAACAACAAAAACTTATGCAGCTCTCCCATCAAAATCTTCTATTTTCAGAGCATGTTCAAGATGCATTCAACCCTAGATGTGTTCTATAGGATACAGAAGGAATACAATGTTTGTGCACACCCACTCCCCTCTTTTAATTCAGCGTGGCAATCTTGTAGTGTAGGTGATTGGATTGTGGAGCACTGGAGCTATTGACGATACAATGTACTGTGTTTTTATGTTGATTGATATGTACTCCCTCCGTTTCACAATATAAGACTTTCTAGCATTGCCCACATACATATAAATATTAATGAATCTAAACACATACATATGTCTAGATTCATTAACATCTAAATGAATGTGGGCAATGCTAGAAAGTCTTACATTATGAAACGGAGGAAGTACTTACAAAAAGAATTGTTTTTTTCAGGCACATCAAAGCCTAAAGTATGTAGGACTCCTGGATTTTCATCACCAGCAAGAGTTCCTCCTAGGTTTTCTTCCGGATTTTCATCTCATATTGGTTATCCCCCTCCTGGATTTTCTTCTCAGGGTGGGTCTAATCAGGTGTATGTTTTGGCATAATACTTTTTTCTTGGAAGTCAATTGCGCTACCACTATGGACCCAACAAAATGCTCCAAGGCTTTAATTACTTATGCAGAAGAGTCAAGAACAAGAAAAACTTATTCAGCAGAGGGTGCCCTCCCATCAAAATATTCGATTTGCAGAGCATATGATGAAGATGCATTCAATCCTATGAACGTAACGATAACTATCTTGCATCGTGATTCTCCTAGATGTGTGAACATTAACAAAAAGAAATTAAGCAGTAAGGGATTGAACCGTTGTTTCACATCAAGAACATGAACAAGGCAATAAGGGATTAAAAGCATGGGTCAAGAAACATCAAGAACGGGCAGGAAAGAAAAACATTCTTGGGCCAAGAGGGCACATAAGCTCACCTCGATGTCAGCCGTAACAGGCGGTGATGGTCCGACGAAGATGGCCTCAGCGCTGGTGTCCATGGAGACACCGGTGTGGCGCGGTAGATGGACGGCGCCGTAGGCGGGAGTCGCCGGCAGGGGCATGACACCCAAGAAGAGGAGGTAGCCGCCGATGAGCTGCGGCTCCGAAGGTGTGGTGGTGTTGAGGAGGAGGAGACGGACGGCGGCGACTGGCAAGGGATTTCTTGATCCTTGGCGCAGCGAGAGAGAAGAGGAGAGAACAGAGGAGGAGGACGTTGAGCGCGCGGATGCGGGGAGTTTTCAAGCCGAAGAAGGGACGGACAGGTGGGCCCGACGTGAAGCAGCGTGGTCGGGCCGCCGCATCCCTGGACATATACTGACTTGATCGAGCCCAACAGCCCAACAGTTTAGGTCCTTGGGCCTTGCCTTGCTGGGCTGGAAATCTGACGAGACCCAGGCACGGCGCCTCGATCTGCTGCTGACGATTCGCTCGGGTTCAATCGCCTCGCCGCCACCGCCACCGCCACCGCCACCGCCACCGCCGCAGAGGGATGGCGACGGAAGTGGCTGGCGAGAGGAGGCTGCATGAGATCGAGCTGGGACTGAGTGAGAAACAGGTGGTGGGTAGGAGTGGCGGCGGCGGCGCCCTGACCTGACCTATTAGATCTTAGGGCCTCTGCTCTCTCTCTCACCTGGCCGAGCTCCGTGCCATCCCGCTCCACGCCGGCGAGCTCCGCGCCACTCCGCCGAGCTCGTCGGGGCGCGGGGAATCGGTGGCTCCACCCCCGTCTCGGCCTCCTCCGCCGCCGCGTCCCCGGCCTCTTGACCGCCGCCATGATGTGAGGAGAGGAGAGAGGAAGCCGCGACGTAGGAGGAGCGCCGTCCGTGGAAGGAGAAGGGAGGAGCTCCCACCGTCCCCCGCGCTCCGCGCCGCCGACCTCGCCATCCGCCGCCGAGGGGTGGTGCGCCGGGCGGTGAGTGGATCGGGACGGCGACGGAGAACGTGAGGGAGAGGCCGGAGGGGATAAGGGAGAGGGGAGGGATGGGATTTGTTTTTTTTTTCTTTTTCTGGGTTTCAGGGTGTTTGGCGTAAATTTTGGAACTTCCCATAAATTTTGAAAAATATGAGAACCGAAAAAAAGGTCCTACAACCACTTGCACTGTGAGAAAAGTAAACTTTGGACCCGTATCCTTAGACTACGTGTGTCACGTCCTAAAATTCACGGACCAGAATTTCAAGTAAAGTAAAATATGTACTAAGAGGCTATTAAGATTATACTCAAAATAAATCTTGCCAAAATTTTGGCAAGTTGGCAATATGCTAAAATTTTGGCAGGATTTCTTATGCATTTACCAAATTTTGGCAACAAACTAAACGTAGACATATTTTTTTTGTAACTATACCAAAATATGGTATGGTTGAAAATAACATCAATCTGAACAGCCCCTAAAACTTATGTCCAGAACCAGGCAAGGTACACAAACGATAAAGTTATTACACAGATCCCCGTCTTAAAAAAAATAAAGTCTTACATATACAGCAGGATATTAAAACGAGCTAAGTAATCAACAGAACCCTCATAGCGTAGCGACTCCAATCCACGGGCATCCTTGACGACAGCAACAAGCCTAATCCTCTGAATAGTTGCCATCCAAATACTCTACTTCTGAGGGTTGGAGGAGGAAATAGAGCGAGGCTGATGCAACAAGTCATACCAAGAGAAGGTATGATGCAAGATAATTCGAAAGGAGGCTACAGGTTATTTGCACAAAGCTAGCATTTAAAATCATAAGTTGAAAATAGTGAAACAGCTGATATAAGTTAAGCAATATTAAACATCATTGTCCAACGCTAAACCATGTTGCAATAGGCCCAACCAACCACCTGAACTAAACTAGTTTCATTAAGACAAATTATTAAGATGAGGCAATCAAGGTGAATCTTGTTGATCACCCATAACCACGGGCACGCTATTCGAATAGTTTTATTTTGATCAGAGGTGTACAACTGTACCTACAAGATAGCCCCGCAACACGTTTCCGTGCACCGACATGTCACCACGACATACCGGAAAGAGACTGTGACATGACCCTTCGCATAATCCTCCCTAACTAATCGCACCACACTTCAGGTTTCGCCCCCACCCCTAATCCAGCAGTGGGCAGCCCCCTCTTGTGCCTAGGTGAATCCGGAAGCAGTATAGGCCGTCGCAGGGCCCATCCAAACTCCATCACGCCCACCCTTGCTCGGGTACGTCAGTTAGGAAAAGCTACACTACAAGCCCAGTCGTTGCCCACGCTTAAGAATGGTAATTCTTACGGGAGGTTTCCAGCGAACCGGTCCTTAATTGCCATGAATACGTCTAACAAAACCATGTACCCACAACCCACCATTAACCATGTTTTAGTTTATTAATACCATTGTGGTACATAATCATTAATCTCAGGAATAATCAAGGTCTAGGTAGTAATGTAAATTCCCTTAGTATGCTAGTTGATCGAAGCATGGCTAAGCATCTCCTAAACTAATCATCTAATTGTTTTGTACCCCAAGTTATCAATGATACAAGGTAACAAATAGGCTGAGTACAACAAGTATTCATCCCGCATGACATTATAAAAGTAATGCAATTTAAATAGAAAGCGGGATATTCGTAACATAGGTACAATATGTTCAATGAGATATGCATGAATTGCCCTTGCTCCGACGCTGAAGGAACTTTCGCTACCACTTCGTAATAGACGGGAGCGTCGGGACCGTTGGATTCTATTCGACAAATGAAACACACAAGCAAAACATCAAACATGCTATAAGTCTACTGAAGCAAGAAACAAAACCATTTTAATGGATTTTAGACATTTTTATGAAATTACTGAGACTTGAATGGATTAAATCGGAGCACGAACGAATATGATATGAATATTAGAAGTTTCACTGTATTTTTATTGTAAAAATAAAAGCCATAATGAATTAATGCGCAATTAAGCCTGAGGACTAACGTCATCAAGGGGTGTCGATGATATGGGCCCGGGGGTATCAGGTCCATGAGGAGGAGGCTGCCGCCGGTGGCTACGTGGCCCTTCCCCGAGGAGGGTCGGGCCCGAGGCAGAGCGGCGGCCGCCCCCTCTGTACCTGGGGGTCAGGCTACCCTGACCCCCTCCGCACGGCGCCGCATGTGCGAGGTAGGTGGGCGCCCCCAGCGCCCACCGAACCGCATTTAAGGCGAAGTGAACGGGCGGACCACGCCGCATTAAATGCAGCACGTGGTGCGCCTGGCCTAATTATGACTGGTCTGTGACCAGTCTGTGACCGGTCGAATGACTGACATGACCGAGTGTTGACGAAAAAAATCGAACACACCGGCCTGGGAGATCTGCTTAACTCTTGTGCAGGTCCAAAGGTTGATGAGATGCGAACGTGCCAGTAAGTTTGACCCTGCAACTGACAAGATATGCAAACAGCAGATAAAACAGCCGATCGACTGACAAGCCGATGGAGGAGTTCCAGCCGATAGCCGATAATAGCCGATGCCGATACCAGCCGATAGCGATAGGGTTTAAGCAATCGGCTATATGTCCAATGTAGATAGTGATATTAAGGCAATCGGCTACTGATAATAAAATAAAACAATATAATCCAGTATAAACCAATCGGCTAGCAATGATATGATAGAATAAGCACTGATCCAAAGGTTAAAGCATACATCGGCTGGGGGTCCGATGTCATAAAATCCACAAGATTAGATTAATCAATGAAACCGTTGTTGCGATCGGCTAAATCCAACTTATATGTATATGCAATCCTTATTAACCGATGCAACGTCCAGATAATTTATCGGCTAACACCCCGATAAAACATTAGCATGAACCTATCGGCTTAACAAGACTTATATTATCAACAACAATCTAGTAGGTCGGACCTAACCGATGCAGCACGAGATTGTATGATAATCTAATACTCAATGAGCCGATAGATCTGTCTAATGTGATGGATATAACAAATCTATTTAGAACAATATTGTGATTGTAGAGATATATCAGCTAAGACAGAAGATCAGACCTAACCGAGACAGTTCCAGCTAAACCGATGCGTCTCTAAACACAATGCAATTAAAGATAGAATTGAGATATCAGGTAGGGAAATCAATCAATCAAACTAGAGCGATCCAAGAGATCGATGCGATGCAGCCTTGAACGACGCCGACGTAGATGACAGATTCACTAGAGCCCAATGGAATGTAGGACTTATCCCTTCGCCAGTGATCGGACTGAATCGATGCAGCCCCATGTCAGGTGCCCAAATTCCGCCGGAAGATAAGTAAAAACCTCAGGGAAGAGGGTGGCGATGCGCCGGGAGTATTATTGATCGTAGAGATAAATTACAATGACCCCACGTGTACATATTTATACCTATGGGTAGATACTAGTCCTTGTAGGACAAGAAAGAAGCTTTCCTAAAGATAAAAGGAAAACATAAAGTCCTTATCGGACACTAAACACACTTTCCTAAAGATAAAAGGAAACTAACAAACTATTCCTAATTAATAGATACAACTGCCTTCTTCGGACTCGATCCGTATGTGGCAATCATCATGAAGCACGTCAACTCAATCCGACAATGATTCCAATATCACCTTGCCGGAATCGGCTACATTGGCTTGCCTTGTCCGATTCGGTAACTGCCGATGCACACTATAGCCGATGCGGTTTCGAAGCCGATTCGTACCCTGTTTCCGTTATTGATTTCCTTGCAAATCCGCTTCGGCGTTAACTCCAAATCTGATGGATGATTTACCAAATTTCGTTGTTAACACCGGGGTAGTGCGCCTGCGCACTGCTACATGTTAGGCGACATGCCGCCTGACATCCCCTATCACGTCGAGATGATGAGAGGCTGTTTGGCTGCTCATCGCAGTCGGAGGCTGTTCGCCGGCGCTAAGATGGGCCTAGACGCGAGCCGCGCCCTGGGTAGGGGTGGGCATTCGGTCTAACCAAAAATTTCGGTCTCGGTCTTCGGTCTTTCGGTCTTTGAAAAGTGAAGACCGAATTTCAGCGCAAAAATGTCAGGACCGACAATTTCGGTCTCAGTCTCGGTCTTGACCGAAATTCAACAATATTTTCATATATACAAAGAAATAATGGAAATTTTCAATACAAAAATCACAAAAAAAAATTCGTAAGCACTTATGAGTAAAGACTCTTATTAGGTTGTATGCCTAGAAGAAGTAGGGATGTGAAAATTAGAGTTTAATCCTATTAAACATAGTGGCTTGTAGGTTGCATTTAGACATTTTTTGGTAATTCAGTCTTTTCGGTCTATTCGGTTACCCGAGGAGACTAACCGAATTGACCAAACAAAATTCGGTCTTTCACTACCTAGGACCGAATCGATGACTGAATTTCTCGGTCTTGATCTTTTCGGTTTGGTCTTTTTCTGCCCACCCCAGGCCCCGGGGTACGGCGAACTCTGGGGGCTCGCTCGGAAAGACCTAGAACGGGTCGTCCCCGACCCCTGGTCGCCCACACCCTCGGTATGGCCAGTCTCGCCATGCGGATCACCCCCGAGGCACTAGCGCTGGCCCGTAACGCTCGAGAATGCAACCTGAGCCCGAACCCCGCTTAAGTGAACTCAGCAGGATTAGGCAACGAGTCAGCCCTCTCGCGCTTACCATGACTGACGAAAACTTAAACATATCTCATCACAGGCATTCACAAGTGGTGAAATGCACATAAGGACATCGGAAAGGCATTATTCACGCAAGGCTGGCACAAGGGATTTAAGAGGCACCGACAACTTTGTCGGCCTTAAGGTAACACCAAGTTCATACAAAAAAACAACTTAATAAACAAAAGGGAATTAATTTGCAGATAATCGGGGAAGGGCTCACGATCGCCTATGGGGCGGCCTCCCCCGCACCCAGGCTACCGGTCGCGCTACTGCCGAGGAAGTGATCCCAGTACTCCTCCGGGTCAACATCTTCTGAGGCCACCACGAAGGTGAACGTAGGAGCAGTCCCCTCGAAGTTCCCCATGATCTCCTCCGCAGCTTCGTGGACCTCCGTCTCCTTTGTCCTGGGGGGAGGAGAGGGGGGAGTCTTCAAGTGCAAGCCACGGCAAGAAGTCGGGGTCGCGGGCATGGTAGCTCGCCAGCACGAGCTCCACCACCGACGAGGACTTCACTGTGTCCTTGACCACCTCGGGAAGTCTTTCCAAGTCCTCGGCCATCTCCCCGATCCGGTGGGTGAGCGCTGTCATGCTGGACGGGAGTTTGGGGTCTCGGCTAAGCGAGATGCCAACCCGGTGCCCCGTGCGGTCCAGCCGGACGAAGGCGTCTCGGAGCATGCCGGGGCCCACCTCGTTCGCCAGCCAAAGGGCCTTGACCTCCTCGACGCGTTCTTGCAGTGCCCTGTGTAGCCCGGCGATGGTGTCTGCCGCCACAGTGAGCTGCTCGGCCAGTTCGCCTTCGCCCATGGGCACCACGCCGCCGTATGCCGACGTGGCTAGCTCCTTCTCCTGTGCCTCCAGCTTGGTGACGCGCTGCTCTAGGGTGGCCCGCTCGGCACGAGCATTCTCCAGATGGCGTTGCTCACGCCCCGCATTGGCCTCCTCACGCTTGGCGAGCTGCTCCCCATGCTGACGCGCCACCGCTTCGCGGCGGGAAACCTCGGATTTACGGTCCACGGGTTTCCCGTTGCACTCCCACCATTCCTCCTCCCGGAGGCGCAGGCTCTGCTCGAGCCGCTGAGCGGTGGCCTCGGAGTATGCAAGGGTGCACATCCGCTCGACGACCGCGTCCTCGTGAAGGCGGAGTGCGGACTCCGCCTCCGCGGCTGCGGACTCATGCGCCACTAGCGTCGCCTCCCTTGCCTACTGGGCTTGGGCGTGCTGCGTAAGCACCTGGTCTTGCCTGGCCAGCGCTCGGCACTACTCATCCAGCTTTCGGATGCGCCGGTCGAGGGACTCCATCCGCCAGCGCAGGGCGGCCACCGACTCCCGCAAGGATGCGGCTCGCCCTTCCAACTTGGCCGAGTGTTGCGACAAAGCCTCGGCCTGCGTCGCCCTCCGCTCCCGGGCTAGGGCGGCATTGAGCAGCCCCCGCATGGCGTCCAGTTTCCGCGCCAACTCCTTCGCGTGGGCGTCGTGCTGGAGATGAATGTCGTTGATCGCCTTATCCAGCGCGTTGGTAGCGATGAGGGCCAGCTGCCGCTCCTCCTCTGTCTCCCGCATGACGGCGTCCATGGTCTCGGCCCGAGCGCCGAGCTCCGCCAGGCGCATATGGTGCGCCTTCCGACCGGCCTCCACCAAGGCCTCCACCGAGTGCCACCCCTCGGCCACTCGGTCCCTCTCCTCGTCCAGTGCGGCCCTCTCCTCCTGCAAGGCATGCATTTGGGTGTTCAGCCCTTCAACGACGGCTGTGTTCGTCGTCGCCAACGCCTGCAGAAGGGGCTCTGTGCCCATTGGGGTGGAGGCGGAGAAGGAAGAACGCCGTCCTCGTGGCGGCGGGGTCCGGCTTGACCCGCCGGCAGTATGCGTGCGGGCCTGGGGGCTGGACTACGGGCCCGCTCCATGTGGGCGCGTCCGCCCCATGCCCAGCGACGTATGGGAACCGCTACCCTCCGTGCCTTGCGTGCCACCCCCACCAGTGTGGGACGCGTCCTCAGCGGGACCCCCTATGTGCCCTCCACCCGGTGTGCGGTCGGGGAGGCCTCGCTAGTTGTCGTGCGGGGCGCGCCATGCTCCCGCTCGTCTTTCTTCCCCGAGGGCCAGGCCTTGGGTTCCACCTCTGGCATCGCCCCCATAACTGGGCCCACTCTGCTTCGACCTCCGACGCGGCCTCAGTCTCCGGGCCCCCGCTCGAAGCCTAGGACTTCGTACTGTCATCCGGCCGTGCGCTCGCCTCCGCCACCTGCGCGCTCGCCTCGGCCGCTTGCGCGTTGGCCTTCGCCCTCCCCGGGCGGCCGGTTTTGGACTGCCGAGAGGGTTCATCGGTGGGACTGTCGTGGAAAGGGACCTCGCTAGACATAAGGAAGTGAACAAACCAACAAAGCATAAAAAATAAGCAACCCGAGGAATGAAGAAGCGCAGACCATGGCGGCGAGATCATACCTACTGGGAGGGCATTTGAAGCTCCATTCCGGGGGCTCGATGAAGCTCCCCCGTCACGTCTGGGTCTCACCTATCTTCCGCGGCCGCTTTTTCTTCCTCCCGGTCTCAGGTGGCACCACCGGCCCAGCGCTTGGCGGGTGCCTGTTGGCGGTGCGCTCTGCGCTACCCCCGCGAGAGGGGTATGGAGGGAGAGTCCGTCCGGGCCTCTTCCCCTTCGGATCGGCTGGATGGCTACTGCCCAAGCCCCCCCATGGGCCCCTCGCTGTGGCCCCCTCGGGTGGAGGGGTGTTGCTCCCCTTGTCCCCGGCTGCCGCCTGCGCCGTCATCGTGGCTGTCGCCCGCGCCATCGTCGCGACCATGATTACCGGCCGCGTCGATCGCCTGCATGACCGCAAAGATACTGTCGTGATCTCGGTCGCTGCAAAGAGGGAGGATCCCATCGGGGGTAAGCGACGGCTCAATGCTGTGGTGGTTCAGCATTCGCTGGATCACCAGACGAAGGTCGTCCTGGTCCCAGTCCCTGTTGGGGCCCGGGAACGTCCGCATGGTATTGTCGAGTCCGGTGTACGCCCATGCGCCCCGAAGTCGCTGCTGGAGCGGTGGAGGTAGTCACCGTAGACCATGGCCCCGGTCAGCCCCCGGGACCACAAGCTGGCGAGGCGATTGAAGACCGCATCATACGCGTCCCCTAATTCCGTCGACGCTTGCTAGCTTGTCGCCGGTGCTGGCGCTCTAGAAGGGAGCTAAAGGCGGGCGTGGTCGGGGAGGGCGGTGTAAACCAGTCACTCTTCAAATCATCCCACTTCTTGCGCAGTGTGCAGCAGATGTAGGGATGCGCCAGCTGGTTTCGCGGCTAGAAATAGCAACCGCTGACCTCCGTCGCAAGGAACGCCGGCTGCATGGTGAAGAAGTACCAGAAGAGGCGGAGGCTTAGTCTCACCCCAATGAACATCTCGCACAAGTGTGCGAAGATGGCCAACATCATCACGGCGTTGGGGGTGAGGTGCGCCATCTGGATTCCGTAGAACTCCAGGACATCATAGAAGAAAGAAGAAAATGGCGGGATCATCCCCGCCATAGCGAAGGAGAGGAAGAAGACCGACTTCACTAGGTAGAGCAGTGCGCCTGCCGCTGGATCTGGGAAGGGGAGGGCGCTTGCCGTCGAGCCCGCCGCTGTCGCGCGGCTCCTGCCCTCGCCGTCATTAGTGAGAAAGAGAGGAGAGGAGGAGAGAAAGTGAGAGATTGAGAGGAGAGGAGAGGAGAGGAGAGGAGGAGAAGATAAGGTTGGTGAAAATTTTGAAGCGGGGAAGAGGGAGAGGAGGCAAATCAGACTTCTAAGCAAAATATAATTTCGAATCGAATTTTATGATACTAAATGAACTCATGTGAAAAAGTTGTCAAAAACAAAGTTGTAGAATTCATTGAGATCTACCAATTTTATTTTGGTTATTTCTCCATCCAAGTTTGATTGAACTATATAAAATTTGAATTTTAAAATATAAGAAATTCAAATAATTTTTCATGTAGTAAATGATTTCAAATGGAAAAATTGTCAACAACAAAGTTGTATAACACATCAAGATCTACAACTTTTGTTTGGGAAATCATTCAAAATGTTGAAATCATTCAAAATAAAATGTTGTTTCCGTCTTAATTTGTTTCTCCTTCTCCGAGAGCAGACCGATTCACCAAATCCATCTCGATTTGTTTCTCCTTCTCCTTCTCCGAGACCTTCTCCTTCTCTGAGAGCGGACTAATTCACCAAAAATCCATCTCGATTTGTTTCTCCTTCTCCTTCTACGAGAGCGGACTGATTCACCATATCTTTCTCGATTTGTTTCTCCTTCTCGGAGAAGGTCTCGATTTGTTTCTCCTTCTCCTTCTCCGAGAAGGGACTGATTCACCAAATCTATCTCGGTGATTTGCTTCTCCTTCTCCGAGTTTGAGAAGGTCTCGATTTTTTTTCTCCTTCTCCTTCTCCGATAAAAGACTAATTCACCCAATCTGTCTCGATGATTTGTTTCTCCTTCTCCGAGAAGGGACTGATTCACCAAATCTGTCTCGATGATTTGTTTCTCCTTCTCCGAGTTTGTTCCGTCTTGATTTCTTTCTCCTTCTCCTTCTCCGAGAAGGGACTGATTCACCAAATCTGTCTCGATGATTTGTTTCTCCTTCTCCGAGTTTGATCCGTCTCGATTTCTTTCTCCTTCTCCTTCTCCGAGAAGGGACTGATTCACCAAATCTGTCTCGATGATTTGTTTCTCCTTCTCCAAGTTTGATCTGTCTTGGGGACTGATTCATCCGTCTTGGGGACTGTTTCTCCTTCTCTAAGTTTGATCTGTCTTGGGGACTGATTCACCAAATCTGTCTCGATGATTTGTTTCTCCTTCTCCGAGTTTGATCCGTCTTGATTTATTTCTCCCTCTCCGAGAAGGGACTGATTCACCAAATCTGTCTCGATGATTTTCTCCGAGTTTGATCCGTCTGGGGGACTGATTCACCAAACGAGAAGGGATTGATTCTCTCCTTCTCCGAGAAGGGACTGATTCACCAAATCTGTCTCGATGATTTTCTCCGAGTTTGATCCGTCTTGGGGGACTAATTCACCAAACGAGAAGGGACTGATTCACCAAATCTGTCTCGATGATCTTCTCCGAGAAGGGACTTATTCACCAAATCTGTCTCGATGATTTTCTCCGAATTTGATCCGTCTTGGTTACTGATTCACCAAATCTGTCTCGATGATTTGTTTCTCCTTCTCCTTCGAGTTTGATCCTTGATCCGTCTACCAAATCTGTCTCGATGATTTGTTTCTCCTTCTCCGAGTTTGATCCGTCTTGGGATTGATTCATCCGTCTTGGGCCAAATCTGTCTCGATGATTTGTTTCTCCAGATCGATGATTTAGTTTGATCACTTGCACTTTCATCCTCGCTTCGTGTAAAAGGGCTAACCCGAGAGTGGTATGGTTGGAGGGAAGAGGCCTTATAAGTTGGTTTCACCCTTGCTAAACTAGTAAGGTGGTACTAAACATGAGCACACAGCTCTCATAGGCCACACAGGCCAAATCCCAATTGGGCCAGGATGTCACAATGTAGAGCCGTTTCACCTTCTCTATGGTAGAGGAGGTAGAGCCTATTATTTTGTCATCCTCTAGTCGCAGGCTGGTCAGATACCCAAACCCTGTTTTGGATGACTAGCGGCCTACCAAGTCTTAACTTGATGTTTTTATTAGTTTATTATCTTACCTGGGCACCACAGGTGATTGATCGGTACCCATGTTAATATGATACTCTCTCTATTTCATATTATAAGTCGTTTTTAACTTTTTTCTTAGTCAAATTTGTTTTAGTTTGATCAAGTTTATAGATAAATTTAGCAATATTTACAAAACCAAATTAGTTTCATTAAATATTTTGATAATATGTTTATATTGTGTTGAAATTATTACTATATTTTCCTATAAACTTAGTCAAACATAAAAAAGTTTGACTAGAAAAAAATTAAAACAACTTATAATATGAAACTGATGGAGTTTTTTCCCCTCGGATTTATCTCTCTTTTTTTTGCCGTCCAATGATGTGAACCAAGTAGGGGGTGAAAATGGATCGGAAACCAAGTAGGGGTGAAAATGGATAGGATATTATCCGCTTCGCTCCATTCCGAATTTGTCTAAAGTGAGGATATGGTAAGTAGGGGTGAAATTTGATCCGCTCTGAATCCGTCCGAAATGAGGATATGGTATGAGTTTCTAAAAATCCTGCGGATATGGATGCAGATGCGAATAGTATAATGCAGATGTGGTATCTCTAAAATCCGGTGATGCAGATTATCTGGCATTTCTATCGGATTATCCGATAGGCCATTTACCGGATAATCGGAAATTACTTTTGCAAATAACATGAGCTGGTCTATCCTATGGATTAGTTCATCAATTAACCTAGATTTTTTTTATTCGATGCTTTCATCGTCTCATCTCACACTTGTGTAGTACCGTTTTTATGTTATGTACATCATGTATTCATGTTGTTTAGCACTTAAGCATATATTATTATGATGGGTAGTCCATTGATTATTGTATTGCTATTCGTTGCATTATCAACTCTATATCGTATTGATTGCTTATACACATAAAATCCAATAAATTAAATCCATTTCCAAACCGACTCCGCACCATTTCTGACATCCGAAATAATCCGCTCCACATCCGCATTCGTACGCTATCCGTACCCGCTCCGAATATGTTTAAAATATATGGTTTAGGATATGTCATGACCATTATTCATCCGAATCCGGTCCGTTTTCACCCCTGGTAAGGGTTTTTAACTATCTAGTGGACATGGATGCAGATGCGGATAGTAAGGTGCCGATGAGAATGATGATATGATATTGGTAACATACGGCAAATGCGGATTATACGGTGAACGTTTTTGGCGGATAATCCAAATTTCACGGCCCATCTAACCACTCAATTTGAGAGTTTCAGAGATCACATGGACTGTGAGTTTGCACAATACAGTTTATTAGTTTGATAGTAGCGGATTATCCGCCAAAATCTCTGAAACTCACAACCTTACACAGTAGAGTATACTCCCATCCTAATTTTCCATCGGTACTGTATATGTTGATTAAATATGCTTATTGGCAAATGACATGTTAATGGCTAATATCATATTGTGATATTGGTACTGTATTGTTGCTCACTTTATTGATCAATACATGTTGAATCGATTATATATGTCACGCCCAGAAATTCCCGAATAGAATTCCAAGCAGAATGTGCAATAAAAACCCATGTCCAGGACCGGCCAGGGTACACAAACGACAAAGTTGACATACAGATCCACGTCTTACAAACATTATAAAAGTCTTACATAAATGTAGCGGAAAATTAAAAGATAACTGGAGTTAAGCCTTGACATTGATTGCAGTGGGGAACACCTCTCCACAGGCACCCTCGACGGCACAGACGAAGCCTACTCCTCGGAAAAGCCACCATCGGAAGCATACTCGAACTCTGGGGGTTGGGAGATAGAGCAAGACTGAGTACTACCCACTGTACTCAGCAAGTCATACCGGAACGGAGGGTATAATGCAAGATATAACCAAAGGAGGCTAAAGGAGTTCATTTGCTTAAAGCGAGCATTTATAAACAGTAGTTGAAAGCAGTAAAACAGTTGTAATAGTAAAACAGTTGTAATAGATAACCATCAATTAACCCAATCACTGCTCAATGCTACACCACGTTGAGACAGGCCCAAACCACCACCTGAACTAACCAGTTCCATTAAACTAAGCTAGGGGTGAGACTAATCACGGTGAATCTGGTTGACCGCCCATAACCGCGGGCATGGCTATTCGAATAGTTTTACTCTGATCAGAGGTGTACAACTGTACCGACAAGACACAGCTCCACGACACGTTCTCGTGCGCCGACATGCCACTACGACATACCGGAAAGAGGCCGTGACAGGACCCCTTCGCATAACCCCCTCTAACCAAGCACACCACACCTCAGGTTTCACCCCCACTCCTCGACAGGCAGCGGACAGTCCCCTCTTGTGCCAAGGTGAATCCGAAAGCCGCATAGGCCGTCGCAGGGCCCATCCGAAATTGATCACGCTTACCCTTGCCTGGATACGTCAGCTAGAGGAAAGCTACACTATAAGTCCAGCTGTTGCCCACGCTGGCTTGTGGTAAGTACGATAAGTTCTTCCAGGGCATCCCGCGAACCGGTCCTTAATTGCCATGGGCACGACCATTAAAACCATGCACCCACAGCCCACCATTTAGTGTATTTTAATTAACCAACACCACTGCGGTGGCACTAATCCAAAATCATGCTAGAGTCCAAAGTCTATGCATTAATGTGACTCCCCCATTGTGTACTAGTTGATCTAGGCATGGCTAAGCAATTTCTAATCCAACATCTAGTCATGTTACAACCCAAGCTAGCAAAGGAATAAGATAAACAAATAGTATGGCTGAGACGGTAGGTAAACATCCCATGGTAACGTTATAAAACAATGCAATATTTAAAGAAGACAATAGAGCATTTGCAATATGGGATCAATATGTTCAAGTGACAAGCATGACTTGCCTTGCTCTGCAGCTGGAGAGACTTCGGTGACTATCTCGAAGTACACCGAAGCGTCGGGAGAGCCGGAATCTATGTGACATACAAGGCAAATAATGCAAACAAGCTATAAGATTACTGAAACAGAGAACAAAACCATTTTTAATGTATTCTTTGCATTTTTCTTGATTTAATGAGACTTGAATGGGCTTAAACGGAGCACGGATGAATTTTCTATGAATTTTAGAAGATTCACTGTGTTTTAACTATAATAGAAAAATCCTTAATTGAATTATTGCGCAATTAATACCCCTGGTGATGTCAGCAAGAGGGGAGGGCGGCACCGGCAAGCGGGCCCCACATGTCGTAGGCTCGGGGTGCACCAGTCCACGGTGGACCAAGTCCACGGGACCGGGGAGGGGTGCACCACGTGGCGCGCACGTGGCGGCCACGTGGGCTGCCACACGGGCGGCGGCGAACGGCCCCGATCTACCCGAGGGTAGATCGGACGGCTGCGAGCGCTCGCGGCTGGCGCGCACGGGCGGCTTAAGCCAGCCCGGCGGTCATGGCGCGCGGTGGCGCAAGACGGCGACCGGGGGCGACTGGCCGACGACGGAGAGCGGCGGCGACGCGGCAGTGCGGGCAGCGCTAGCGGCGGCTAAGCGGCTAGGCAGCGGCAACGTGGCTAGGCGGCGCGACAGAGAGAGAGGAAGGGGGAGGGGCTCCTCACCGACGATGATCGACAACGGCGAGCGGCGGAAGGCGACGACGACGGAGGGACGTGCTCCGGGACGACCTATGGAGCAAAATGAGGGAGGTTAGAGAGGGAGAGAGAGACCATGGGTGGCTAGGGCACCGGCCGAATGCGGCGGCCATGGCAAGCTCACCGGCGCGAAGGGGAACGGCGGGTTCCGACGGCGAATGTGACCGCAGAGATGGCGGACGGGGTCACGCTTGAGCTCGCGAACCCGACGGCGGCGATGGCGAGGCTCGGCGGCGGCTCTAACGGCGGCGAGTGTCGGCCGGAGGTGGCTAAAGCGGCGGCGGCGGGTGGTGCACGGCGCTAGGACGGAGGAGAGCTCGGGAGCGTTCGGCAAAAATGGGAAAAAGGTGGAGGATGCGGGGGTAGTTTATATAGCCGCGAGAAGGTCGGACGTGGCCGGGAGGAGCGGGAATGGACCGACGAAGTGGGGGAGGTGGGGAGAGAGAGAGGCGGCCATCTCGAGCGTGGGCGTGGGTGGGAAAGTGGGGCAGCGGTTGCGGGGGAGTGCGGGGTGCGCGCGGAGAGCGGGCGATGTGCGCGAGCACGCACGGGAGAGGCGGGCGGCGGCGGTTGCGGCGCGGCGCGGCGCCGGCCGGAGGTTGGGAACGAGACCGACATGTCCCGAAGGAAGGAGGGGGCGTGGGGCGGCTGGGCTGTGGCCTCGGGCCGGCCCAGCAGGGAGGCGCGCGCGGAGAGGGGGAAAATGGGCCGACGGCCCATTTTGGGAAAAAGGAGGGGAAAAAAAGAAAAAGGGAATTGATTTTCCAGGGATTTGATAATTGTTTGTGCTCAATTTTAATTGATTAAAATTATTTCTAGAGCTTTGAAAATTCTAAAAAAAATTATGATAGCATATTTTGACATGTAGGACCCAAGAAAAATTCCATATGTCATTTTCGATTATTCATTGCATTTATTAAATTAGAGTTTCTCTCTAGCCATTACACAAATAATTTCTTGAGACCATTTATTAATTTAATTTAGGTTTGGGAGAAGAACTTTAGGTGTGACAATATATATATTCAACACAGACAGTATTGATGAATATCAGGGCTACATGGACATTTAGGATTGAGTCCATGTAGCGGACATGTAGCGATGCGATGGGAAAAACAAAAATCGCATTGCTACATGGACTCAATCCTACAACCCTCAATTAAGTCGCTCTCCCACTAAGTGCACTATACTTGTATACTATAGTACCGTTCGTGTGTGATTGTAGTTAAAAAAAATTGTCAATTGACATATGCACGCAGGCAGGCAGATTGGATATCTCCGGAGCACAATTACCTGAACCTGAAAACCCATCTATCCCATCTATCTGTGCAGAATAACTACCCTGGCATGGCACCATGAGGAGGACCGTAACAGCACACTAGCAAGTTAAGAAACAAATAGGAGGACCGTAACTCCAGTTAGTATGTGGTATCAGCATCACATGCACAAATATCTATCAACCTCCCTCAGGCAAACAATATTCTGAATCTCAAGAGTTCTGAACAGTGTACAATCATATTCTGCACAAGATAAGAGGACTGCTAACGTTTTACTCCCTCCCTCCGTTGAAAATATAAGAAACTATTGAATCTGAGTAGAATCATTTTTATCCAGGTTCATAATAGTAGGATATGTCCCATTTAGTTTTTCTTATATTTTGAGGACGAAGGTAGTACAAGACAATTCAATTTCTGTTATCACCAGACTTGATTGGCACAAACGATGCGAGCAAAAGGGCGTCCAAGGGGCCACTTCATTATTCCCCCTAGTCTTCTTTTTCCCCATGACTACTGTTGACAGAGGCCGGACCCAGGCGGCAAGTGAATGGCATCTCAAGCCCTATAGACCCGCACGGCAAGAGTTGTTGCTCAAACCGGTCCTTGTCGTTTCCACAAACAAATTTACGACCCATGGGGTGTAAAATGTCTAAGTGACCACGACAAAACGCGCAGCTCTTCCTGTACTGCCCAAGAGGCTCTTCTGCAACCACCAACCATGCATGGGTTGAACATCAATCAATATCATACCGACCAGCTAACAGGAAGTAAGGAAAGAAAGAAAGAAATTCATATACTGCATAGATACATACCAATGATGGTGCATGCTTCAACGACAGGAATTGGGAGTGGAAGTAGCAGATCCGAGGAGACGGAGCTGCTGCTGGGTGGCCTCTCAGCTCCTGGGACTGGAAATGGCAGGTAAGAGCAGACAGAGCTGCTGCTGCTGGGAGGCTTGTAGTGCACCTCAGCAAAGAAGCGCTTGATCTTTTTGCTCTTGCGGGAGCGAGCCCAGAAGTTGATGTGGAACCACACCTGGCCCCTGAAACGTACACTGGATTCCATCAGAGGCTTCACAGCATCAAACTCCTCATCCTGCAGGCAAAGATCGATTATATATGTCATGTCATGCAGCTCTGGGCAGGAACTAATTGCGATGAAATTGATAAGGACTAATTGAATTCCATCTCGAATGAAGCGAAGTGGACATACTGGGTGTTTGGCATTGTAATGGTGGAGAGCGTAGCGGACATGGATAATGATGAAGAAGTCACGCTCCCTGCATCCAATGCAATTGGAGAAATTTGATTGATCAGTTATTTGTTCAATTGGTGTATGGAAAATAATACAAGTCTCATGTATGAAACTGCCATCGGTTTCACAAACTGCAGATGTCAGAGACTCACAAGCTGAAGTTACAACATAGACACAGGCCAACAAAGCAGAGTTGATATGAATGATTTCCATGCTGGAGAGACAGCAGTTCTTCATTTGAAAGAGAAGGGGCACTACATCAAAACGAGATGGCATTTTGTTTGGCTTGCAACTCTCAAGGGAAACCTTTCATTGACAGTAAATGGATCTACCTATGCTATGTGCAAGTGGATATTGCGTAATCAAACTTAATGAGTCTTTAACACACAATAGCATAAGATCTTTTAAGTTAATTACTCTTTTCTTCTAGGTTTAGTAGTGATCTGTGACTTTGTTGCTTCCAGATTTTACAGGGCTGATTCCTAGAGCTCCAAAGCAAGGAAAGGAACACGTCACAGGAAAGTTTGTGCTATTCCAACTTCTTAACAACACACGCGCATGCACCAAGTAATTGAATATAATTTCAATTGTAAGTTCAGTTGGACTTGTATAACTTGGTGAACTTTTGATACACTGCACTCAAAAAAGTATCTGATGCTTGTACTACTACTTTCAATACCAATGTAGGAACCGGTAAGCCTTCCCAATTATCTGCACCAAGTTCTTTTCCTGCTTTTCCAAATGATGGCAAGCATTTCCAATTGTCCAAACCTCTATAGCAGAGCAGGGATCTAACCCTGTTCAATGTAAAATCTGTAGTGGGAAGTACCCTTGTAGCATGAAAAATCTCTAGTGAAAAGTACCCTGACTCTAATTCAAGTTGGGGGTAAACCTATTCAACACTAGTCTTCAGAGGTCAGAGGGGCAGGGGGGGGATTGTTTGAGGTGGGTGGGGCGGGACATACCCTTCTGAGTGCAGAGAAGATATTGGAGGAGAATTCTTGTTGTGCCACTTGAGGATACGCTCGTGCTCACGCAAGTGGTTGTGCAATCGTAGTTGCTCCTCATGGGAGAGTTGTGGGAGCAGGTCCTCCAGTGCCGGTCCCGTCCACGGCTGCCATCCAAATGCCCAATCTTGTGCCGATCCCATCATTGAATTGGCAATACGGCCCCAGTTAAGTGAAGGTGCTCTGTGGAAGGAATTTTTTGTAATTATTTTTTTTGCAAAGGAACTTGAAAACAATTGAATGCAGTGTATATTAGCAATGGCAATAGGTAACAAATATGGTTCAATGCCAATTTACAATATGCGTCCAACTGTGCAGCGAAAATCATTGTAATTATCACTAAAATCAATCACAAACAAATACTAGCAACTAAAATCTGCAACAGTGCAGTGACAACCCAGATTTTAAATCTGTGCAGTGACAACAGATTTATTGAAATTGGCACCGAGATGGCAGTAAGTAAATACTAGCAATTAAAATCAGCATGGGCAAGTCATCACGAAGGGAGGGAGCCCTTTTATCTTAACTAAAAAGAAATCATCACGGTTCATGACTTTCTGCACCGAAACCATGCGCCTCTAAGGGTGTGTTTGGTTGCTCGTATCCTTCTAGCCTAGCTCATCTCCCTCATCCAGGCTAAGCTTAGCCTGGTTTAGGGGATACACATGCATGCGTTTGGTTGCTTGCATGAGATGAACCTGGATATGATGAGATGTTGTTTGGTTGCAGCAAGGGGCGGATGGAATGGTAGCATGCAGGAGATGTTGTTTGGTTGGATGGATGCATCTTGTGTGTAAATACCTATTCTTGTGGATGGTGAGGTTACCCCATAAATGTAACGGAATGGCCTGGCTTACTAGATGAACATGCTAGAGAGTGATTAGTATAGCAAAAATCATGTACATAATTTCATTGACGACACTGGTACATTTGACAATTCAAAACAAACATACAAATATACGTGCTCATGGCAAGTTTTTTACAAGGAACCAATTTGATAAACAAATTAGTAACCATCTATTTCAGCTATGTTCTGCTTGCATGCTTTTGTACAGATTGCTTCAAACTCATCAACCTTAGTATATCTACACTTGGTCTCACAAGTTTTTCCATTATCACATTTTCCTGAAACATAGTAAAAGTAAACAGGATAACCTGTACCTTTGAAATAGTACAGGATCTGAGTTGCAGAGATCAGGGTGCAAGAGCATCAACACTTAATAGTAGTATAATCTTTACCAAAAGAGCAAGTGCAGAGTGTATCGGTTTCTTATCAAAAACTTGATCATGTCAAAATAAAGTGTGGTAACCTAAAAAAAATAGTACATCTGTTGATATCAAAAGATGAACAAGGAACTTGATAGTATTTGCCTGACATCAATAACTTGAAAATGTAGCAAATATGTGCAGAAATTTGACATCATTGAGCCTCATTTCCAACAGGTAAATAAATGCAGAACAATGGCCTCAGATATATGAAGAATGTGAATTAGCTACTATCATTGGTATCTGTTCTTACCAGTATCTATCAAATGTAGCAAAAGAAAAGGTATAAGGAAAAGGAAAATAAGACCAAGTGTAGGAAAAAAAAACAGCAAGAAAATGAGAACAAGTGTAGAACAAAAATCTATTCACATGCATCACAAACAGCAGCATATATCATCATTGGCCATCTTTCCCAGCCTAACAGCAAGAAAAAAGAACAAGTGTAGAAAAATATGTTCATGTACTCTTATAAATTCTGCTCAGTTCAAGTGTAGAGGTGGCCTCAGTTCTGCTCAGATCATTTGAACTATAAAATACTGAGAAAGATCACAGAAAGACAGAAACTTAGAAAGGGCATGTTTGGTTGCCTGACCTTGTCGAATAAGGAAGTGCAGGCATATCTGTTCTTATGCATCACAAATAAGCACTATTAATCAAGTGTGTATCTGTCAGTATCAATTTAAAAGAACGCACTATTGTATCTGGCCTTATTAGTAACTTCTATTTGTAGCCAAAGATACAATGGCATAACACAAATCAGCAGGAAAATAGGAATAAGTGTAGGAAAAATCTGTTCATAAGCATCACAAATCAGCAACATTAGTCATCATTGGCCATCTTAGAACAAAAAAGCAAGCCGCTAGACATTTCATTCCATCGAAATCAACCAAGAAAGATATCAGCTTTTAGTAGATCTAGCATATTTATGAAGGGGACGCGGTCTAATCCAAACAAATCGGCTGAAATCAAAGGAAGAGAGGAGAAGAAACTGAAGGAGGTGAGAAAGGGAAGGAGATGCCCAACCCAGCCCTTACCAGAGAGCTCAACGGAGAGAGTCGACGAAAGAGAGGGGCGTGGCAGAGAGAGCCGGCGGAACCAAACGGCTTGACGGAGAGAGCGAACCAGTGGAAGAGAGCGATGGCGACTGGCGAAAGAGAGGGAGGATGACCAACGGAAGAGAGGATGCTGACGGAGGACTGGCCTTCCCGCCGGCGAGGACGGCGCGACGAGCCTGGCGACGAGCAGCGCCCTCCACTCGCGAGTCGGCGAAACCCTAGCTTTCCACTGGTTTGGAACAGATGACTAGATGGGGAGGAGGAGAGGAGGGATGGTGGTGACCCCATCCATGGGTTCTGCACGCGCGGGTGCAAGCGGTCCACTCGTGGGTGCAGCCTCGCGGCATGAAGCGAGCCAGGCTGAGTTGCGAAGGTCGATTCGACCGTTTCCCCGCCTGGCTCCGCGGACCTTTTTTCATCCGTCGGACCAAGTGCAGTCAACCAAACAAACATAAATCTGCTGGCTAGGTACGAGTCAGGTACGATCCGTACAACCAAACATGCCCTAAGATACTACAAGGTTGAGAGAAAGAGAGGTTACCCTTCCCCGGGCTTAAGAGTGTCGGGCCATCAGGTGTTGTGGCAGAGGAACTCCGGGGCCATCAGGTGTTGTGGCAGAGGAACTCCGGCGCCAGACAGTAGACGAGCCGGTGTTGAGGCCGGCGTCTGCGTGGACGGAGGAGGACAGGGTCTACGCTGAGGGGAGGTGCGGCCGAACCCTAGCGCGGCGGGTGAATTACTCGCGTCCGCGTCGGGGACGAGATGTCGACGGTAGTCGGTAGGAGTTATCCGATGGCAGAGTTCGGGTAAATAACTCCAACTTGAGGCCCTCTTGATTTTCGTGGACAGCCGGCCCAAATCAATCAAATAACCTGGGCCTTAAAGGATCCATCCGGCCAATGAACCAAAGCTACGTGGTTTTTCAAATCCTTTTTCTTTACTAGAAATATAAATTGAACTTGATTGAAACATGAGGACCGCTATTATACATTATAATTGAAAATTTTTAATTAAAATCCTTCCTTGGTTATGCTAAAAGCCCTTTTTTTCCCTTTCCTTTCAACCTTAGCCCGGTCCGCTGCCTCCTACCTCCCTTCGCTCGGCCCGCCTCTCTTCGGCCTAGCATATAAGTGGAGCCGCATGACCCACTAGCATATATAGATGTGGATGAATAGAAGTCCTCCTCCTCCTCTGGAGCTCCGGTGGCATGGATAGACGTCCTCACCTCTCTTGGCCATCTCCCCTCCAGCGGCTATCGAGCTTTGCGGAGGTGGAACGACCTTGGCGGGGCGGATCAAGGGAGGTGACTCCGGATCGACCTCGCCCAATGCAGATCGAGCTCGTAGCAGTTGTCGCCGTCCCCTTCTCTTCTCCTTCGTGGGCTGCCGCAGTGCTTGGCTCCTTAGTGGCGCTCGAGGCCGCAAAGCGGCAGATCGAAGCGGCTTCGTCCCCGTCTTCCTCGCCTCTCCACTCCCCTGCCCTCTCCACTACTGTTGGTCAAGGGGCTCCCGGCGGCGGCGCGGAGTGGGTGGCCGAGGGCGATTTTGGGAGTGGGGGGCAAACTCATGGTCGGAGGACAACTGTTGACGGAAAACACGATGGCCTGGGAGATTTGCTTAATTCCAGTGCAGGTCCAAGCTTGCATCTAGTGTTAAGAGTTTGCCAGCTGGTTTGATCTGCAACCAGCAAGAGACAACATAAAATGTAATTAGATGAACGATAGCCGATCAGTCGATAGAGCCGATGACGTATCGTCAGAGCCCAGCTGGTGCAATTGGACCAGATCGGCTGTAGCTTTGAGATAAATAAGTAGAGTGCAAACCCTAAATATGCCCTATCGGCTGTAATACTATCTCTTTTGTTTTATCAATCGCTTTAAGACAATATTATAGGAATAGCCGATAGATCAGTACTTAGAGCAAAGATAAATAATTATTGGCTAATACTCCAATACAAACTTATATAATCAAATCAAACTATATAAACACGTCAAATAACAGTTGATCACCAGATGTAGGGTTTCATATCAAGCAATCTTTCTATATAAGTGACAAATATTCATAAAACATATCATGAAACATGCAATCTTATGAATATTATGTAAGATCGGCTGAACCCCCGATGCTATCCTTAATTACGAGTAATTCCATGTTAGTTTTTATGACTCTAAGCACAACTAGGGATGATGCATCGCAAAGTATGCAGAGAAGCATAAAGTCTAAATAATCAAGTATATACCCCAACCACCAAAACTAGCCGTTGGAGTCGAAATCCCCAACTTATGTGCCCTGCCGGTCAAACCGCATGGGGTGGCCGGTTAGACCAGACTACATTGCAACGGCTAGAAAACTAGCCATTGCAGTGCATTAAATGCACTGACACACGGGGCCGGTCGGACCGCCAAAGAGCAGCCGGTCAGACCAGCCACGGCTCGATCAGACCGCCATCAGCTCGGTCATACCGGCCTTGGCTCCAATGGCTCTGGATCACTAAGGCAAGACATCTCTTCAAATTCAGGGAAGCGGTCAGACCGCCATGGGAGCTGCGGTCAGACCGGACAACACACTTTCGTCAGACCACCATAAGGGCTGCGGTCAAACCGCAGGTCACTTTTCAGCTCAACCGACCGTTAGTAAAACGACGATATCTCTTGACTCGGGTCTCGAAATTTGATGTTGTTGGATTCTATGGAAAGTTTATTCAAAGGGCTATCAAGCCCATGAATAATACATCCAAGAAACATAATTTTTGTCAAGGATAAAGGGCTCACACTCCAAAGGATATCCACCGGACATACCCACAAAATGTCACTCACTCCTATTGGACATGCCCACTTCTCTCTTTGTCTGGGACTTGAGAAAACTCATCACACTTGGCTAGACAAGCCCACCAAATGCACCTACATGCATATGAATTAATATGGAACAAGATCATCCACATGCTTGCTTCATAGACCCCTCTCGATAGTATGACGCTTATCTAGCAATTCCGGTCTACACCAGACACCAAGACCGGGAAAAAAGACTAAGAAAACATTCTTAGCTTGATTATACCTTTGCCTTGCGCCATCCAACTTGGGGTCAATGCTTGAACCAAGATCAACACTTGTGACCATTTGGTTGTGTTTGGAGAGAAAATTTAACTTAAATCTCTCCGCCCAGTGAAATAAAATAAAGTAAAATGGGCGAATGTGCTAGTGTAGTAAGTACACAAAAATAAAATGGACAAAGAAAAATGCATTTTATTATAATTCTCAAGAAATTACAAAAATACAAAATCCTTAGTAAAATGCGCTCCACAACCCATCGGCGAGGTGTATCTGACTTGGTGATTATGTTCTCCTGGTTCCCGGGGTCTCGGAAAACACTTGGTTAATTACTCTCACGGGTTAGACCGCGAGACACCTCCGATTAAGCTGCGCTGGTCGTCGTCATCGATCTTCGCTTCACGTTCTCCCAGGCGCCAGCAGTGTTTGCAGCCTCGTCGGTCCGTGCGCCAATGTTGGTGACGTCGTCTTGATGTAAACTCTGCCCACCCTGTCGTCCAACCTCATCGGTCGTGATGGCATTGACACCGGTGATTCCACCAGACTTGATCACGTTAGTGTCAGCCGTGAAAAGACTATCTGCAATGATGCCGGTGGTGGTGCCGAACTCGAGATCATCGACGGATACATGAAGACGTCATCGACAAGTATATGGATGATGCAGCATTAGAGGAGGTTGCCATTGGATTATTTGATCTCTATTGTCAAAGTAGGCCTTCGGCTTGGTATAGAGGTACGGGTTGGTGTAGCGGTGTGTTGACCAACACGGTAGCACTTGAGATTTTGCCGCCTTTCTGGTCTCCACCGGTACTGGCTGATGGTCCTTTCTAGTCTCCATCGGTACTGGCTGACCACCATCAGGGTACGGAGTCGGTTTTTTCGGTCGTTCACTGGTGGAGAAACCCTTTGTAGTCCCGGTTCGTAACCCCCCTTTAATCCCGGTTTCCAAACCGGGAGTACCAATCCGGGACTAAAGATCGCTATCTTTAGTCCCGAGTGAAATAACCGGGAGTAAAGATCGATCTTTAGTCCCGGTTGGTAACACCAACCGGGACTAAAGATCGAGCTGACCTTTTTTTTTTTGCATGGCCCTGTTGCTGCATGGTTTATATATATATATATATATATATATATATATATATATATATATATATATATATATATATATATATATATATATATATAAACCATGCATATATATGTTTCAATACATATATATGCATACATATATATATATATATATATATGTATATATATATATTATATTATATTATATGTATATACATGCATAATATATATGTATTTATACATATATATGTTATGCAAATGCATATGTATATAGATATATATATGACCAAAATATATTTACATTATAGAAAATGTGTACACATGCATATAGAAACATATGTAGTCATGTATTAATTACAATCCATTATATGTCCTAGCTAGCTACGATTTCGACGTAGTAGTAGTCGCTGCTAGCTCAGAAGCTAAGGACCGGTGAATTGTGTTTCCGTCATAGTAGAATTCACCCTTGGGATCAAGGATTTCTTCGTTGATGAATCCCATGAGTTGTTCTTGAACCGCCGCGATAAATTCCTTGTGTGTGGTCAAGTTATCCCTCATGCGAATAAACTATATGAATGTATGAAATTGATTAGTAATTAAACAAGAAATCGCTACGTAATGAAATTTTGAATTTATTTGTACGTACATCGAGCTCTCTTGTGGTGATGATTTGGTCTGCAAGGCAGTGGCAATACTCGCACACGTAATAGCCGCACAAGTTAGTTCCCTGCTTTTGCTTTGCGCACTACAAATAAATGACAAACAACGAGAGATCTAATTAATATACACTTGTATGTATTTGAATCGGAGAAATATAAATGTAGAGCATGTGTACTCACAGGAAATTTGAACTTCCGCCTAAGTCTTTCTCTCCATTTGCCGCGGACCAAATGACGGAACCGATACCAAGCCCTACATGGAGTTTAAAGCTATGATTCGTAGTAGCAATTAACATAACAAGATTTTCTTAATTAACAAAGGAACTTATGATGGTACCTGTCTATAAGTTCGAAAACCTTGTCAAACGTAGACTCTTTTTTATCCATTGAGTCATATACGTTGACGGTGCAGGCCTCCAGGTCGAAGAGTAAAAGCACCCAGTGGAATCTGCAATGTGCGTGGGATGCATTACATATGAAACACTTAGCAAGTTCGTACGGGAATGAAATTTGGTATGTAGGAAGACAGTAAAATTAAACTAACTCTGTGTTGTATGGCAACAGTATGAACGTCTTGTAATGCTGCGCCTTCAGGAGATGAACGAGATTGTCCTCTGTTTCTTGTGGATATTGGTCGAGCATTGCGACGTTTACTTTCCGAGGGTCGATGAATCCAGTATCGAAAACCCTCCGCCGTCGGGCCCTTTGAATCTCCATTCTACAACGATAAAAGGGAGTATATTATTTTCTATAGTCTACTTATATACAAGGACCTAATTAATTGAAGGAGACGTATAGTAAGAAATCTAACTGAACGATATACTTACAAAATCCAGCAACTCATAATAGAGACGTCGAGGGCGTCCAGCTGGTATAGTTCGTAGATTCCCCTGAAATTGATCCAGAGAATGTCATCTCCTTGCAAGAAGTCCGTGTCCCTGATCCTCGCTCCGATCATCTCTCTACCGGTGGCGCTCATCTCCATGTACAGCTGATGGAACTTGTACATTTGTGTGGGTAGGGACTGCAGCAGCTCAGGCTTGACAAGCGGTTTACCGAGTTCGTACATGTATTTCACTTCCGCCTTTTCGATTGGTGCGACTCCTAGCAATTGATCCGTAGTTAGACCGGTGTCAGTAATAAATTGTTCTATCGTCATTTCTTTACCGGTCACCAACGGCTCGATCTCCTGGTTTGGTTGCTCTCCAAGCTGAGGGACTGGTTTGGACTTTCCAGAAGATGCTTTCTTCAGCGTTCGCTCATAGTCCGATAGCTTGATGGCCTCCTTGACAGATGCAGACATACCCCTGAAGAAGTTCCTGACACTGGGGTCTATAGGAATCTTCTTTTCTGGACTTCGAGGCTTGAATTGTCTCTTGACTTCTGATGCAACGTAAGCGTCAAGCTCCTCTTGCGTGCAATCGTACCCCGGGTCCTTGTTCTTGGCGGCGTCAACTTTCGCCTTCTTCGTTGCCCTTGTGTGGGCAGGCGGTGGAGCGGGGGGGCCCTTGACTTTGAAGGTGCCGGAAGAGGAGCTTGCGGGGGAGTAGGTGTAGGAGCACGAGGAGGAGTCGGTGCAGGATCCTGAGGAGGAGTCGATGCTGGAGCTTGAGGTGGAGACGGTGCTGGCGGAGCATGAGGAGGAGACGGTGCAGGATCCTGAGGAGGAGATGGCGGAGCCGGAGGAGATGGTGCACGAGACGCCGCTTGTCGCCCAGGGAGGATGATGTACCGCCTGCGCCATAGAATAATGGCATGGCGTGTGTCTCGTAGATGCGTCTCACCGTCTCCTCCAGGGTAATCCAGCTCGAGGTCCTCGTACGCGCCTTCGACCAACTCAACTTCGACCTTCGAGTATCCTGCTGGAATCGGCCTGCAGTGGTAAGTACCTGAAGGGTCCGTTGGGATGGCCATGCCCGACACCACCTTCATGTTGTGAGAGATTATTTATTAGTAATCAACATATATAAGCAGTAACTAGCGGAATGGCTAAATCTTACCTTTATTGATAAGTTCTTCAAAGGAATATGCAGCTCACATGGTGTCCGCTGAGTGATGTCATCAACGGGACAGGTCGATTCGTCCTGTGTTTGCATGGCGTCCATGCTCTGTGATCCTACCTGCCCCGTTGAGGCGCAGCTGCTACGGTTTCCTGACGGGCTCACCATTGCAGGAGGAATGGTCGGCTGGGGATCATGGGACCGATGTGCGGCCATGCGTTCATCAACCTTCCTTGCCACCTCCTCTTGCATGTTGAGTTCGTAGCTCGATACCCGGAACTCTAGGTCTGCAATCTTCGCCTCGGTATCTCTCTTGCTCCTCATCCGACTCCTGTACGTGTGGATGTCCTCCTTGAAACCAATCTTCCAAGGAATCACCCCTTTCCCTCGTGTTCGTCCTGGATGCTCTGGAGTCTGCAGGGCGAGTGTCAGCTCGTCCCTATCTCTGTCTGGTCGGAACGTGCCCTGAGAGGAGGCTTCCACTGCATCTGTTAGTCGTCGCGCAGCCTCTCGTATCTGATCGCCGAAGACCAGTGAGCCATCAGCTGGGTTGAGCGTTCCACCGTGAGCATAGTACCAGAACTTCGATCGTTCCGGCCAATTGGCTGTTGCCGGTTCGATACCCCTCTCAATCAATCTAGCCTCCATCTGCTCCCACTTCGGCATCGCGACGCTATAGCCTCCTGACCCCAAGTGGTGATGGTACTTCTTCTTGGCGGCATTTTCTTTGTTTCTTTCCATCATCGCCTGCCCTTGTTCACCTGTCTTATATGCAACGAACTTGTCCCAGTGATCCCTTAGCTTTGGGAATGTGTCGAAGTTCGGTGTCTGCCCCTTCAGGATATATTTCTTGTACAGCTCTCCCTTGAAGCTCTAAAACTGTTCTGCCATTTTCTTCAGAGTCCACCTTTTCACTTTGTCCTCTATACCCGCAGGAAGGGTGAATGTCTCGAGCATTGTGGTCCACAGCATCTCTTTCTCCGAATCTGGGACAAAGCTCTCATGATCTCCGCGTGCCCTTGTTCTTCGCCAGTACACCGTACTGACAGGCACGTTATCCCGCACAACCCAACCGCTGTGACGTACATAGTTCTTGGCGGCTTCGGCCGGGGCACTAGGACGTCCATCTTCTTCCACTTCCGTTATGATGTGCCGACCCTCAAGCTTCTTCGCTGCACCTCGTTGCCCACGTGCCCTCTTCTGTCCAACGGAGGGTTGACTACCACTAGCCTCCTCCTCCTGGTTCCCCTCCACATCCCTTTCCACGTGCCCCTGCTGGTTCCCCTCCGCATCCCTCTCCACGTTCCCTTCCTCGTTCAAGTACTGGTTTGGATCCTCGTTCCCCTTTTCTTCATTCCAGTACTGGCTGCTTCCCTCCGCGATTGTATCGTACAATATCTGTTCCTCATCGCGGTCAGCCATCTGTTGATACAAGAAACATCTGCTAAGTCACGAGACATTTATGTTTTAACAATCTAAGTCATGTATGCTAAGTGTAAATGTCGTACATTAGAACCCTACACAACCTTACGTGCGTAGTCTAATTACAAATCTTGATATAAGCTAAGTCTAGGTGACGTATATTATACAACCCTAGCTAGTAAATAATTATATACTAAGTCTAATTACAAATAAAATAATCTTATATTAAAACTCAAATAATATTACATGCTAAGACTAAAATAGTCATGTATATGCTAAGTGTTTCGTGCGTATATGCTAAGTCTAATTAAGACTACAATAGTCAATTGCTACTTGTCGCACCAATTCCGTAGTCAATAATTACATACTAAGTCTAATTACAAATAAAGTAATCTTATATTAAAACTCAAATAATATTACATGCTAAGACTAAAATAGTCATGTATGCTAAGTGTTTCGTGCGTATATGCTAAGTCTAATTAAGACTACAATAGTCAATTGTTACTTGTCGCACCACTTCCGTAGTCAATAATTACATACTAAGTCTAATTACAAATAAAGTAATCTTATATTAAAACTCAAATAATATTACATGCTAAGACTAAAATAGTCATGTATGCTAAGTGTTTCGTGCGTATATGCTAAGTCTAATTAAGACTACAATAGTCAATTGCTAGGAGTCGCACCAATTCCGTAGTCAATAATGTCATACTAAGTCTAATTTGCAATAAAATAATCTTATATTAATACTCAAATAATATTAGAACACTACACAATCTTATATGATAAGTCTAATTACAGGTCTAATAATCTTAATTAATTGCATTACAAATATAACAATCATTTATATTATTACGTCACTTACCTGCTCCAATTCCTTCTAGGGCTAGCTCTTCCACTTAGGCTTGACGGACGACTCCGACAACACGTCTTTTCTGCAAGATACAAAAAGATGTATTAGGATAAATGCGAAGTAACATATATATATATATATATATATATATATATATATATATATATATATATATATATATATATATATATATATATATATATATATATATATATATATATATATATTGCATTTCACGTTAACGTTCGTCCTCGTTCGTTCGCTCGTTCTCGTTCACGTTCGTTCGCTTGTTCTCATTCACGTCCGTTCCCTCGTTCTCGCTTGTCTTCGTTCGATCGTTCTCGTTCTCGCTCTCGTTCGTTCGATCGTTCTCGTTCTCGTTCACGTTCTCGCGGCAACGTACGTTGACGTGTTCGTTCTCGCTCTCGTCCGTTCGATCGTTCTCGTTCTCGTTCGTTAACGGCGGTGTGGCGGCATCGGGGCGGCGGTTGGCGCGGCGGCGTGGCGACGGCGGCGGCGGCGTGGCGTTGCGGGGCCGTGGCGGCGGCGGCGTGGCGTGCCGGCGGCGGCATTGCGCGCGCGCCGGCGAAGGCGGCGGCGTGGCGTGCCGGCGGCGGCATTGCGCCCGCGGCGGCGAAGACGGCGGCATGGCGTGCCGGCGGCGGCTTGGCGCGGCGTCGGCGTGGCGCGTCGTCGTCGTGGCGCGGCGTCTCGTGGCGGGCGGCGCGACGGAGAGAGATCGAGATCGGAGAGATCGAGATGAAGGGAGATCAGGCGGCGGCGGCTCTCACCCCAGAGATGCGGCGGCAGCGGAGGAGGCGGAGGGGGCGGCGAGGACGACGAGCTCGAGACGACGGCGAGATATGGCGGCGTCGGCGCGGGGATTTGCCCTAGGCAGTGGCGGCGAAGGAGAGAGGCCGAGAGAGATCGATCGGCCGAAAACGTCTAAGTGTTGGTGAAGAAGACGAGGGCGCACCGGGAATATATATATATATATATATATATATATATATATATATATATATATATATATATATATATATATATATATTGCATTTCACGTTCACGTTCGTTCCCTCGTTCTCGCTTGTCTTCGTTCAATCGTTCTCGTTCTCGCTCTCGTTCGTTCGATCGTTCTCGTTCACGTTCTCGCGGCAACGTACGTTGACGTGTTCGTTCTCGCTCTCGTTCGTTCGATCGTTCTCGTTCTCGTTCGTTAACGGCGGTGTGGCGGCATCGGGGCGGCGGTTGGCGCGGCGGCGTGGCGGCATCGGGGCGGCAGTTGGCGCGGCGGCGTGGCGGCGGCGGCGGCGGCGTGGCGTTGAGGGGCCGTGGCGGCGGCGGCGGCGTGGCGTTGGCGCGTGGCGTTGGCATGCGGCGGCGGCGTTGCGCGGCGGCGAAGGCGGCGGCGTGGCGTGCCGGCGGCGGCATTGCGCGCTCGGCGGCGAAGACGGCGGCGCGGCGAAGGCGGCGGCGTGGCGTGCCGGCGGCGGCAGGCCTTGCGCGACGGCGAAGACGGCAGGGTGGCGTGCCGGCGGTGGCTTGGCGCGGCGTCGGCGTGGCGCGTCGTCGTCGTGGCGCGGCGTCTCGTGGCGGGCGGCGCGACGGAGAGAGATCGAGATCGGAGAGATCGAGATGAAGGGAGATCTAGCGGCGGCGGCTCTCACCCCAGAGATGCGGCGGCAGCGGAGGAGGCGGAGGCGGCGGCGAGGACGACGAGCTCGAGACGACGGCGAGATACGGCGGCGTCGGCGCGGGGATTTGCCCTAGGCAGTGGCGGCGAAGGAGAGAGGCCGAGAGAGATCGATCGGCCGAAAACGTCTAAGTGTTGGTGAAGAAGACGAGGGAGCACCGGGAATATATATACCCCCGGATCTTTATTCCCGGTTGTTGAGAACAACCGGGACTAAAGATATCTTTAGTCCCGGTTGTTGAGAACAACCGGGAGTAAAGAAAAGATCTTTACTCCCGGTTGTTGATAACAACCGGGACTAAAGATATCTTTAGTCCTGGTTGTTCTCATCAACCGGGAGTAAATATCTTTTCCCGCTATTTCGAAATTCTTTTTAAACCCGGTTAGGGTTAAGAACCGGGACTAAAGATTATAGCACTGCATATGATTTTCGCTTACATATGTGTTTATAAAATAGAGGTTAATGCATTAACATTATTTAAAGTACAAAGATTAATGACAATTACTTCGAAAAATTATTTTTGTCTGTAATAAATTAAGTGGATAAATCGTAATAAGCAAATATGTGACTTATAATTAATAAAAATTCCAATATATATATATACTTAGCATATATATGAATGATATTATTATATTGGTAAGAACTCTAATTAAGATATGTATGTACATAATGCATGATTTAAAATTAATAAAAATTGTAATCATCATATATACTTAGCGTAGGAATTATATTAAATTAAATGCTAAAAACCACATGCATGATTTAAACCTTTTAAAAATTCGAATAGTCATATATAAGTAGCATATGAAAGATAGTAAATTAAATTGTGAAAAACTCTAATATATGAATGATAGTTTTAAAAATATATTAAATTTAATACTTTTAAAAATTCTCCAGTCAATTATAATTAGCATATGAATGATAGTAAATTAAATGTTAAAAACTCTAATTAACATATGAAATTGCCACTTGCGTGATTTAAAACTTTTAAAAATCCTCTAGTCAATTATAATTAGCATATGAATGCTAGTAAATTAAATGTTAAAAACTCTAATTAACATACATATGAAATTGCCACCTGTGTGATTTAAAACTTTTAAAAATTGTAAGTATCACATATAACTAGCATATATATACATGATTTAAACTTGTTGAAACCTCTAATAATCGTGCGTAATTAACATATGCCATACATCAATTGATTTATATGGATAATCAATACATCCAAAATAGTACACAATAATTACGGCATTACATCGGCGGTGACGGTTGACCGCACGTACTTTCTCCTCACTATTGTTCCCTCCTTGTGATCGCTGCGTGAGTAAGGGGTGTCTTCATTTGATAGGAGGATGCTAGGGTCAATCGTCACCGTGAAAGGGGGTTGCCCATCCAACTGATCGTAATCCTCGTCAGTCTTGTCCTCAACTCCGACGATTTTTCTTTTGCCTGGGAGAACCACTTGACGCTTAGGCTCATCAGGCCCTCTGCCCTTCTTTCCTTTGCTAGACATGTCCTTCACGAAAAAGACTTGCGTTACATCATTGGCAAGGACAAAAGGTTCGTCCGAGTATCCAACCTTGTTAAGGTCAACAGTTGTCATCCCACTGTCATCAATCATTACGCCTCCACCAGTCAACCTAACCCATTGGCACCGGAACAGAGGAACCTTGAGAGGACCATAGTCAAGTTCCCATATGTCCTCGATGGCACCGTAATACGTGGCAGTTGTTCCATCGTGTCCCGTGGCATCGACACGAACAGCGCTGTTTTGGTTCGTGCTCTTCATGTCTTGGGCTCTCGTGTAGAATGTGTACCCATTGATCTCATATCCCTGGAATGTCGCGATCGACCCAGACGGTCCCCTCGCCAGGAAGGCAAGTTGTTGGTTGATCGACTCGTTACCCATGAGATGTTGTCGTAGCCACACGGGGAAAGTATCAATGTGATGCCGTGTAATCCATGCATCGGACTTACCGATGTTCCTGGCGCGAACTAGAGCCAAGTGCTCCTCGATGTAAGGAGCTACCAATGAAGAGTGTTGCAGAACAGTGAAATGGACTTTACAGAATAAATTGTTGTCTACCGTCATTATTGCTTTCCTTCCGAGAGTTCCCTTTCCCCGTAGTCTCCCTTCATGGCGTGATTCAGGTACCCCGATTGGGCGAAGGTCTTCGATAAATTCTACGCAAAATTCGATGACCTCCTCTTTTCCATAACCCTTGGCGATGCTTGCCTCTGGACGAGCACGGTTACGAACATACTTCTTTAGAACGCCCATGTACCTCTCGAAAGGAAACATGTTGTGTAGGTACATAGGCCCGAGAATACGGATCTCTTTCACAAGGTGACAAAGCAGATGCGTCATTATATTGAAAAATGAAAGTGGAAATATCAACTCAAAACTGACGAGACATTACACCACTTCATTCTGAAGGGCTTCTAATCTATCCGGATCGATGACCTTCTGCGAAATTGCGTTCATGAATGCACATAGCTTTGTTATTGTTGCCCGGACATTGTCTGGAAGGATACCCCTTATTACAACTGGTAGCAGTTGTGTCATCAACACGTGACAGTCATGAGACTTTAGGTTTGTGAACTTCTTCTCCTTCGTGCTTATTATTCGCTTGATATTCGTGGAGTATCCAGACGGTACCTTTATGCTCTCCAAGCATTCAAACATACTTTCCTTCTCTGCCTTGCTAAGAGTGTAGCTGGCTGGACTCAAGTAATGGCTTCCTTTCTCCTTTGGTTCCGGGTGAAGGTCGCCGCGTTGTTCCATATGCTTCAGATCATTACGTGCTTCCAGTGTATCTTTCGACTTTCCGTATACACCTAGGAAGCCAAGAAGGTTTACGCAAAGGTTCTTAGTGAGGTGCATCACGTCGATTGCGTGGCGTACGTCCAAGAATTCCCAATATGGTAACTCCCAAAATATAGAGTTCTTTTTCCACATCGCCGCGTGACCATCTTCGCTCTCTATATGCTGGCTTCCAGGCCCCTTTCCGAACACTACTTTAAGATCTTTAACCATAGCAAACACTGTTTTCCCGCTGCGATGTTTAGGCTTCGTACGGTGGTCGGCCTTATGTTCGAAGTGCTTGCCTTTCTTCCGTACCGGGTGGTTTGCTGCAAGGAATCGACGATGACCCATGTATACAACCTTCCTACAGTGCTTAAGATACGTACTTTCTGTTTCATCCATACAGTGAGTGCAAGCCTTGTACCCCTTGTTGGACTGTCCGGATAGGTTGCTAAGTGCAGGCCAATCGTTGATGGTTACGAACAGCAGCGCTCGTAGGTTAAACAACTCCTGTTTGTCCTCGTCCCACACGGGGACACCTTCCTTCTTCCACAACTGTTTAAGATCTTCGACCAGTGGTCTTAGGTACACGTCGATGTCGTTACCAGGTTGCTTGGGGCCTTGAATAATAATCGGCATCATTATGTACTTCCTCTTCATGCATAGCCAGGGGGGAGGTTGTAGATACACATCGTAACGGGCCAAGTGCTATGGCCGCTGCTCATCTCTCCAAAAGGATTCATGCCATCCGTACTCAAACCAAACCGTATGTTTCGTGCGTCCTTTCCAAATTCTTTAAATTTTCTGTCGATGTTTCGCCACTGCGAACCATCGGCGGGGTGTCTCAGCATCCCGTCCTGTTGACGCTCTTCAGCGTGCCATCGCAACATTCTAGCATTCCCCTTGTTCCTGAACAAACGCCTTAGCCGTGGTATTATAGGGAAATACCACATCACCTTAGCAGGAATTCTCTTCTTTGTTAGCTGCCCGTCAACTTCTCCTGGATCGTCCCGTCTAATCTTGTATCGTAGTGCTTTGCAAACAGGGCATGCTTCTAGGTTCTCATACTCCTTACCGCGATATAGGATACAATCGTTCGGACATGCGTGAATCTTATGAACTTCCAGTCCTAACGGGCAGACTATCTTCTTAGCCTCGTACGTTGTCTCGGGCAATTTGTTTCCCCCCGGAAGAATGTTCTTGACGAGTTTCAATAAATCGCCAAATGCCTTGTCACTAACCCCATTTTTTGCCTTCCATTGCAACAACTCCAGAGTGGTATCCAACTTTTTGTGCCCCTGCTCGCAACCTGGGTACAACGAAGTTCTGTGGTCCTCCAACATCTTGTCCAATTTATGGGCCTCCTTTTCACTTTCGCAGTCCTCCCTGGTGTCCTGCAACATCTGACCAAGATCATCCGCAACGTCGTTACCATCAGCAGCTATTTCCTCCTCGCCCGTTTGATTTCCTTCAAATCCAACATACTGAGCAAAGTCCGGAATATTGTCGTCTTCCACTTCATCTTCTTCCATTTCAACACCTTGCTTTCCGTGGGATGTCCAACAATTATAGCTTGGCATGAACCCCGACTCAAACAAGTGGAAATGAATAGTCCTGGATGCAGAATACTCCTTCTGATTCTTACACTTATTGCATGGACAACAAATAAAACCCCTTTGCCTGTTAGCTTCGGCCACTCTCAAAAAATAGTGCACGCCGTCAATAAACTCTTTGGACCGCCGGTCAGCGTACATCCATTGCCGATCCATCTACATGAGTCAAAAAAAACCGTACACAAATAATTATTCTTACAATAATGACAGTCATACAATAATTATAAGATATCTTTATTCATACAAAAATCATAAAATATTACACCAAATAATTCTTAAAAACTATTTGTAAAGTTTTAAACTAATTTTAATGTGTTTTACTTCTTTTAATTTTCATTTTAGTTTGTGTTCTATTATTTAAGATTAACTTTCACTAGAGTTTTCCTTCTCAACTATTTTATAAAACCTTGTTTAGCAAATGAACTAAATTTCTATATATTCTTTCTTCCCCACACACATTTTCTCTCTCATCAACTTACAACTAAATTTTGGAGACAAAAAAAGTGTGCAAAACATAGGTGCAAATGTAGTATGACAAAAAAAAACATTGGAGGATGAAGTTGCAAACCTTTTAGGCACCTCCGATTTGTATGTAATCACCAAAATAAATTCAATATAAATTTTGGCATGACCTCCCCTCTTTTTTGAAGAAATTTTGAAGCTTGCTCGGGCAGCTGGAGGAGGAAGAAGAAATTTTGAAGCTTGCTCGGGCAGCTGGAGGAGGAAGAAGACATATATATAGGGGTGGGACTTTAGTCCCGGTTGGTAGCACCAACCGGGGCTAAAGATCACCGGGATCTTTAGCCCCGGTTGGTATTACCAACCGGGACTAAAGATCCCGGGGGGGCCTGACAGCCACTGACAGCATTCGAACCGGGACTAAAGATGATCTTTAGTCTCGGTTGGTAACACAAACCGGGACTAAAGATCAAATATGCCCGTTACCCTTTTGAACCGGGACTAAAGATCATCTTTAGCCCCGGTTTTTATTGCATCCGGGACTATTGTGGAAATCGGCCGACCGACGAAAGATGGTTTCTCCACCAGTGGTTGCAACACGCAGTTAAGATCAGGTTGTTTTAGGGAATGTTAGGGTGTAGCGAAACGTAGGAGCGATGGATAACACTCCAGGTGTCAGCGGCCCTGTTTTATATACGCCGACAATTGGGGCCGAACCCAAATTATGTCAAGCCGCCTGGTTATATACGCTTGACTCGAGAGTGCGCCGACGGCTGCCACAAATAAACCGTCAGTGTATAGGCGTTGTGGAGTGACAGAGACACCGGTGGGGATGCCGAGCTCATGATCACTAGACGGTGAGACGCACGCGCACGCACAAAAACACACACACACACACACACACACATATATATATATATATATATATATATATATATATATATATATATATATATATATATATATATATATATATATATATATATATATATATATATATATATATATATATATATATATATATATATATATATATATATATATATATATGAGCTGGATAATATGAACCGCGGTTCATATGCACCTCAATTCCTTGGGCAACACGTGTGCACGCTCCTCCCATGCAGCCATGGTCATCATGCGTGCTAATAACCTGTGCTCAATGTACTAAGGGTGTGTCTGAGGAGAAGGGGATTGAGGAGATTGAGAAGATACACAAAACGAGGTGAACCATTAGCTCATGATTAATTGAGTATTAACTATTTTAAATTTCAAAAATGGATTAATATGATTTTTTTAAAGCAACTTTCATATAGAAATTTTTTTTAAAAAATACACCGTTTAGTAGTTTGAGAAGCGTGCGCGCGGAAAATAATGTGTATTCTCACTCCCTATTACCCAAACGAACGCAGCCAATGTACCTCCTATGCTCAATGTCGTACAGAAAAAAATTGGAGATAATAACTTGTGGCATGTCCTTTCACTCATGAACTGTGGCTGTCTTTTCACTGTGTGGCCATTGCACTCTAGAGAAAGAGAGAGAAAACTTTTTTTTTAATCGATTCCCTACCAGCATTTATACTGATTCACATGGGAACCTATTATTTGCTATAAGACTACATGCAAGTATCCATTTTTAACTAATATATGTAATTTGTTTATATATCCAGAATTTGAATTATGTCTAGTTTTGTTGAGACATTATATATGAAGACGAACGTGCACTCACCACCCAAAATGATATTTTCAACAATGACATTTCAAAAGGTGACGTCCGAAAAATGTTTTGCAAAATGATATATCACTTGGCATGTATTAAAATAAAGAAAATCACATGACTGATATTTTTACGCGCGCGCGCACACACATATTTATAAATATATGCTACATTCTAAAATCTAATTTTGTTATAATCTAGATAGAAAAGATATTAAGATGAACCTACCAAAATATGATATTTGCAAAGTAATGTCCAAAAAATGATATATCATTTGGCACCATGAAAAAAAATGTTTTTCTGAAAGTGCTGTTTGCAAAAATGATATATGCAAACTGATGTCTGGAAATATGATATTGGAAAATGATATATAACTTGGCATTTTTTTGGTCTTTTAATTACCAGAAGAGTAATATAATTTGGACAAGTAAACACTAATAGCACTTGACATGAAAAAAAATATTTAGAGCAACTAGGAGTAGCTAATAATGTTCATTCACTCAAATCTCTTACTCTATCTAAGTCTCTTGGAGGAGCACGTGGCAGAGGAGCAGAGTCCTTGGTAGAGCAAATAAATACATGTCCTATATCATTGCACAGTACCATTGTGTACCACCCCTCTCCTGTGCCCTTACAGTAAGCCATCACAAATGCTAGGGAAGGTACATTTAGCTAGCACACTTCTTGGAATGCATCAACGGTTCACATTCTAGGTGCAAATGAATCTTGGTTCATATTTGACTTTCCACATATATATATATATATATATATATATATATATATATATATATATATATATATATATATATATATATATATATATATATATATATATATATATATATGAAAATTATAAACTACTACCGAGAGTAACTACTCCTGCTCTATCCACCGTACGCAAGATCTATGCAGCTCTAGGAGTTACCATTAGCGGGTTGGTGTGTAATTAGATCCGTTTAGGTTGCTGGCCGCTATTTGGTTGGGATTCAAATAATTTTATATGCATGTTAGTTGGTCAAGTTAAATCTTTTTGAATCCCGGATTAGTGTGTTATGTCGTTGTGCATGTTCTGCCCCACTTGCATCATCAACCGATTAAAAAATAATCGAGAAGAAGATGTTCTGGTCGTCCACTACACGCAGCGGCTAAGACGAGCAGAAGAAAGAAGTTATAACTCATGCTCCATTTGATGTACATTTTGGCTGTTTATATATATACACGGTACTCCTATAGTCCTTAGGAACAAGCAGAAGATGTTCTGCAAAATCCTTCATAGGGCTTAGTCTATAGGTAGAGTACGACTGTAGACGGAATTGGCTCATGTAAGTAAACAGAACTAGTCTCTAAGGAGCAGAAATGTGTAGTGTTCATCATGCAGTAATTCGTTTCGCCGGTGGCAGCGGGCGATGCAGAAGTTTGTGTATGAACAGCCCTGTACGAGCAGAACAGTTTCTGTTCTACCGTGGTTCCATATAGTAGTATATGGCATTTCTACAGGGAACGAGCAGAAAGTGATCTATCACCATCCGGTGGATAAAATACATGAAGGAAATGAGCAGAAGGTGATCCAAATCCTATCTAGTGGATAATACGGTTGGCTAAAATTTTAGTTCAAATACTGGACCAACTGCATGCTGATCTGATGGCTTGTTTTCTGCGTGTATTCAAATTTCAAACTGATGCAAATTAGTTACTGTTCTATGTTCGAGGTCTCCTTACTATAGGGAACGAGCATGATTTTTTTTGCTTATTTTCTGCCAAATTTTCCTCGCCACGAGCAGGATGTTATTCTGTTCCGGGAAGGCGGGAACGAGCAGAAGATGGAATTCTGTTAGGTGTGTTCTGCCATTTTCTTGTAAAAGCAGAAGATTTTCTGCTGGTCATACAGCCCATCTATATAGTATCATCAACCGGCTAAAACAAGCAGAAGATCATCCACTTCATGTATAATTACCTCATCTAGAATCATCAACCAATTAAATGTTTAAAACGAGCAGAAGGTGATCTAACCTTCTGTCTATATTAATTTCACAAGGAACCTACTGTTTATATTAACCTTTTGCCCTGTCGGCCTATATTAACGAACCATCTATATATGGTTATCAGTTTCTACTGGGAGCAGAAACCATACATAACAGAAGGACGGATCGACCATATTTTAGATGTTCTACAATTTTTAAGTTGATTTTCTGCAAAAGATATCCAATTTTATCGGCTGATGTATACCTAGCAGAAGATATTCTGCTGACCATGCTACCTCCTGCTCGATGATCTGAGCAGAATATTGTATTAGGATCAGATAACCTAATGAGGCAGAAACTCCATGCTCGAAGTTAGTTTGCATACAGCCGTTAATCAAGTGATTTATTCAAATAATAAATAATTTAGTTAATTGTTTAATCAAGTGGTTTATTGGATTGACCTATATATGTCGACGTTTGATGTCGCGATTCCGGTATTTGCATAGTATGGGGATCGTTAGTACTAGGATACATGCGAGACTTAGGTAAAAGAGACGGAGGCGAGGATTTTTATACAGGTTCGGGCCCTTGAATTATCAGGTAATGCTGAAGCCGGTCGTTGATCTTATTCATCATAATCAGACCAATACAATATTTGGGGTAGCCTATCTAACTGTTGTCGACATGGCGGTCTGAAGTTCTGACTCGTAGTCGACAACAGGTTAGTCTTCCTCCTTGAATCCGTGTCCGGCGACATCAGAGATAGCGCTTTCGTCTCTCCTAACAGTATCCGGAGACACCATAGTCCGGAGACATCAGGGGACTAGCCGTGCGTATCCCTGAAATCGATGTCCGGCGTCTTGTCTTGGCGTATGTTGGCTTGTATGTTGTGGCTTCTGTTGTTCCGTGTGTGTTGATTGTCTGTTGGTTGTGTTGGTTGTCTCCCCTCTTCTCCTAGGGGGCCTTGTATTTATACCCATAGGTGTCCCCTTGTCCAAGTAGAACTAGGGAAACCAATATGGATATAATCAGAGTAGTCCTTGTCGTTTCCATGTAGAATTATGGTTATCCTTCCTTATGCGGAACTCCTCCTATATCCGAAGGTTGTTTCCGTATAAGACATAGTATGTGGTGGGTCCTGCCGAGATTTAGTCAACTACTATTAGGTATGTGGTATCCATAACCCTGACAGTAGCCTCCGACTTCAATGCAAATGAACGAATTCATATTCTCAACCGCGCGCAGACCTTGGAATAACTGTTATCGAGCTCATGTGACCGTTCTCGGTGAGTTCAGAGATAACGTTAGACTTCCCTTATCAGCCTCAAACGGGCACCTATAGGGTTTGTCCAAGTCAATCTCCGACGTCAACCAAGAAAGTACAGAGCATACGACTAAGTCTCCCGTCTTGCTGTGATCAAGAATTTGGATTGAAGTCAAGAAATTTTATCTCGGTGGGTACACCATTTCTTCATTCCGTATTCCTTGTCGAGATCCACCAACCGTTCTCGAGTGGTCGAGAAGGTGCAGAGCTTGCGACGAAGCCTTGTCAATATTTGTCGTACTTGCCTTAGTCGATCTTGGTGTAGAACCATAGAGACATGAAGTCTTCAACAATGTCGAATAGAATTTTCCTGAAATCAATACTCAGAAAAGAATATTAGATAGAAATAGCCCCCGAGCGAACGCTCGAAGGGTGACATGTTATAATATATATGAAAAACTGAAAGTAAATTGAATGTACAGACCAATGTTTTGTATATGAGCGTCTTCTCTCTTACCGACTTCGATCAGTCAGTTTGTTGAGTCATACACTCTCCCTAGCCCCCAGCCTTGTCGTCGGAGAATCGATCTCGGAGGATAAGGCTCTTGGACCCTTGACCTGCCTTGGTTGAAAAAGCACTGATCCTAGCCCTCAGCCGTGAAGTTGGAAAACTCAATTTCCGATTACACGGCTTAGTTAATACACACGGTGAGAACTCTTACATGACCAGATCTTACATGGTCGTTTGTCTCTACAGGATCCGACAAGGCCTTATCAACTCTGGGCGTCCCTAGCCGAAGTTCCCTTAGGTTCCTCGGAGGCCTTGTCAAGACGGTGTAAAAGGACAGTAGGATTGGTTTCAACTCTAGGTGTCGTCGCTCTTCCGCCAGAGCTTGAACTTGGGCATTGAGCCCCTCCGAGACGGTGGAATCGGCGGCGGCGAGCACCTGCAGAAGCGGCTCCATACTTGTCGGAGTCGGAGAAGAAAAGGTCGCAGTCCGCCCCCGGAACGACGGAGTGCTGCTGGATCCCCCGCGAGACTGGGGGCTCTTTTCGACCCCCTTCCGCGCGATCGGCCCCAAGGGTGCCCCAAGTGCAAGGGGGAGCTACGGTCCCTCTAGCCCCTTGCTTCGGGCCCCCGGGTAGATTCGGCCTCGGCCTCGGGCTCGGGACCGCGGCTCGGACCAGGTGCCCTGGAGCTGCCGCCCCCGCTCGCGCCGGCCGTGCCACCTTCGGCGCCGCCCCGGCAGGACCGGCTCCTGCCGGTGCTGACAGCCGACATCACGGCCAGGATGCTCTCCCGGTCGCGGTCGCAGCAGAGGGGAAGGATTCCGTCTGGAATCAGTGTTGGCTCGGCGGAATCCAGGCCCAGCACCCACCGAATCACCATCTTCGCGTCCTCCTCCCCCCAGTCCCAGCGCTCACCCACATGCGTACGCATGAGGTCGTTGGGACCAGTGTACTCCCACGCGCCGTGGGGTCGATCCTGGAGAGGTGCGATGCGGCGGCGGAAATAGTCACCAAAGACCATCACCCCTGTGAGGCCCAGGCTTCGCAGGCCCCTAAGGCGATCCCACACTGCGTCGTACTCCTCGCCCAGCTCCGAAACCGCCAGCCATGCGGCAGATCTTTCGGGAGGACCAGCGGGAAGCCGAAGTCGCGGGTGGTCCGGCAACGCAATGTAGAACCAGTCCTTCTTCCAGTCCTCCCATTTCTTGCGGAGATGACTCTCGATATATTGCCCCGCCGTGCCTGGCCGGGGCTAGAAGTAACATCCCCCCACCACCGCGCCTTGCAGCAGCTGCGGGATGAAGATAGACTGGAACAGCCGCATCGTCGGCCGCCCCTCGATAAACATCTCGCATAGATGCGCGAAGATGGCCAGCATCATCACGGCATTGGGTGCGAGATGCAAGGCTTGGATTTCGTAGAAATCCAAAACCTCATGGAAGAATCCGGAGAATGGCGGAATCAACCCCGCCATAGCGAAGGACAAGAGGTACACGGACCGCTCCGGATATCGCGGCCGCGGCCGCGACTCCCCCGCCCTCACGACGGCGCCTTCCGGCATGATCTTGCGGGGGAGGTTAAGGTGCCTATCCGCCGTAATGCGTGATGCCGGGAGTACTGTGTCACCAGCGTCTTGAGCCATGATGGCCGATGGAGAAGCAGTGGAAGGCTTGGCGCACGGGATAGTGTGAAGTGGCAAGAACATTAGGGCTTAAGGAGCGAGAAGACGTATGGGCGGTTGGCGAAAGGAAGGAGGCAGAGTCCCTGCCTCCGTACCCTTTTATCCTCGCCTCACCCACGCTCACCTCCTAGTTTCACGCCCTCACGGTTGCCCCCACAATTCTCGCACCCGCGGTTATCTTTTCGATTCCCGCGTCCACTCATCATGTCGCCCATTGAATCCGCGCCCCGCATTTAGTGCGCCTATCAGCAGCACACTCTGTAGGATCGAGATGTCGACTAGAGAGGGGGTGAATAGGCGATTTAAAAATTAAATAACACCTAATCAAATCTAACCTAAGTTGCTAGGCTTGGTGAGGGTGAACTCTAACTAAGCAACTAAGTTATGTTTTGCAAACCTAGGGTGATAGTGGCTCAATTATATCTCTAGGAAAGTAAATTGCACAAATGTAAATGCGACAATCAATTGGGACAATGAGACAAGAGATTTTTCACCGAGGTTCGGAAACTCACCGGTTTCCTACTCCCCGTTGAGGCGAGCCCAACTCCACCGCTCAACCACGAAGCCACCGCATGCCCCTTTCATCAAGGGGTGGGCAAGGCGGGAGCCAGCCCACGGAGAGGACTACCCAAGCCTCGATCACTCGGGGTAGTTCTTCCTTCACTCCGAAGGTGGTGAACTCCAAACCACTCACAAACCGGCGCCGGGCCTCCTCCACAATCTTCTCGGAGAGGTCACCGGGCAACTCCTCCACAAGCCGTCTAGGAGGCGGCAACCTCCAAGAGTAACAAGCAACGACCCGGTGTGGAGATGATCAAGTGCCACACTAGCTCTACAATGGAAGCAAATGCACTTGACTCTTGGCTAAACAACCCTCTAACACACTAGATGGATGAACACAAAGCTCAAGTGAGTGTGAGAGAGGTGCAAGGAGTGTATGCAATTGAATTGGGTGCCAAGAGAGCCCCCTTGCTGCTGGTGGGGGAGTATTTATACTCCCACCCACCAAAACTAGCCGTTGGTGGCGAAATCCCCCAACTTTGTGCTCTGCCGGTCTGACCGAAGGTATGTGGCCGGTTAGACCGTGCTACTCTGCAACGGCTAGAAAACTAGCCGTTGAAGTGCTGTCAGAGGGCCCCATCAGCCTGACCGGTCAGACCGACATGGGGTGGCCGGTCAGACCGGCCTCGGCTCGGTCAGACCGCCATCAGCTCGGTCTGACCGACTACGGCTCCGTTGGCTCTGTATCGGCCATCCCGAGCAGCATCATCTCGGCCTCCAGGGGGCCGGTCTGACCGGGAAAGTGCCACCGGTCAGACCGCCCGCGGGGCCGGTCAGACCGGCCAGGGCACGCTGGTCAGACCGCCACTATGTGGCCGGTCTGACCGCCCCTGGTCAGGCCGAACCCAGTGAATTTGCAAGTGAATGTGTGTGTAATGAAAAAGAGAGCACAAATGAAAATGCAATGACCTAATGTGGCAATTAAAATTCATCTCTTTACTAGGTCATTACCCCTCTTAATAGTACGGCGAAACTAAAATTAAACTAGCAAATTTGGTCGCCCTACACCTCGATCAATTCTAAATTAAAGCGCTAGTTTTACCGTCTTCTTTCCCTTTGCTTTGCGCTGTCAATTTTAATCCATCGATAATCATCCATGCGCACATATGACGTGGACCTAACTTAAAATGTATAGCTCAAAGACAACGGTTAGTCCATAATTAGTGCTTGTCATTAATTACCAAAATTAACACTGGGGGCCTAGATGCTTCACACTCGGAGTAGGGCGCGCAACGGTCACGGGCGCAACCTGAGCAAACCGTCACCACTACTGCTGCATGAGTAGCGGGTGAGGGAATCGAGGCGTGGTCTGACCGACCCCCCGATTTCCCCGTCTTAAGCATCCTCATCTTTAGCGCAGTCAGTGGCGGCCAAACCGTTGCTATGGTTGGCACGCCAACTTGGCCACTCGACAATATTCCCTTGGGTTCCCTGCTGGGCCCACAACCCCTGCTCGAGAAGTCGTGAGGCACCACGTCGGACCGACCTCAAGAGGCCAATGTCCGACATGATGCCGGGGGCTACTGTCGAAGATATGGGCCCGGGGGTATGCGAAGTGAGGGGAAGTCACCTTCCCATCCAGCCGCGTGGCTCTACAGCCTGGCCCTACTCCCGCACCTTGCGAGTCACAGAAGCGGCCGGGGGGCCTCGGGGAGCCACGTCGTGTCCCTCGGGCTCTCCCACTGCCTCGCCCCGAGGCCCTCGCCCAGCTGCCACGTGGCGGAGCAGAGAGAGCGAGGAGAGGACCCAAGCTGGACAGCCATCAATGCGCAGCGCCCCAACTGTGGCAGGCGCGCGGTGCCGCCTAACTGACCCACGTCAATCAGACGTGACCAGTCTGTGACCGGCCTGCTGCCGGTCACGTCCGATTGACGGGGCGGTCGTGCCCCCACGTCGCCTCTGATCCGGCGGAGTGGGGGTAGGTATGACCCGTCCCGTCAGAGCGTCATTTGGGGAAGGACCACCACAAGCCTTCACTCATTTATGAGGGAATGACAGGGCTGTCCCCCATGTCAGGCGGGGGACGGCGCTGGGTCCCACTCAAGGACGGGCTGCTGCTTAGCTCCCGGGCGAAGGCACGGATCGTGGCCCGGTCAAGGTGAAGTGGGGTTCCCCCCCTTCCTATGGAAGGGTAGGTAGAGGCGGTGCATGTGGTATCCCCTTGAACTATAAAAGGAGGACCTTGCCCACCGAGCAAATGGACGACTCTCAAAAAACCTGAACTCTAGGAGAAGAAGGGCGAGAGTGCTCTCCGGAGAAAAGGAACCTTTTTAATACTCATTCATAATCCCAAACACAGAAGTAGGGTATTACGCTCCACAGCGGCCCGAACCTGTATAATTCGATTGTGTGCAAGTTTAGCCAAGAGCCTTAGGGGCGGATACGTGATTTCTAAGAGGCGAGCTTCTTCTCCCGGCCGAACTCACGAAAGGGGGGTCTCACGGCCTCCCGCTATCGGGGGACTTCCCTTGACAGTGTCTATGCACAACTTGCTGTTACAGTAATATGATAAGTAATTTTATTCACTACTGGAGAATTTTGTAATAATTTTTTTATATATTTTTGTTTTGACACATTGATTTCATGATACATTTGGGTTTAATATTGATAGGACGCACAACGTGCGCCAAAATGTCTCGGTTAAATTAAAACCTGCCCTGAATTGGCGAGCGGAGAGCGATTCCGGGCGGCGTGTTCGCACGCGGCGCTATCCACGTCGGCCCCGCGCGCTGTCCGATCGGCTTGATTGAACGGCAGGATGATAAGGGTGGATAATTTTCAAAAAGACCCTTCAATTTGTTGGTAATTTGTTTTAGGTCCCAATACAATACGGTCCTAAGTTTTCGTTCTTACTTTTAGGCCCTTCACAAGCATGAAAACTTTATACGAAGAAGAGAAAAACCCCAAAATAGAACTGCGCTCGAAAAATCGAACAGAAAGGGGCTCTTTTGAAAAAAATGAACACCCCAATCGGTCAATCCTCCTCCCCACCGAAACCCTAGCCAGCCACTGCTCCCATGCCGTCCTCCCTTGCTCTCCCTGCCGCTGCCTCCTCCCCCTCCCTCCCCTGCTATGATGGCTCGCGGCCCGAGCCTCGCCGCGCCGCAACTGTCCGCCCACCGATGCCTCTCGCTGGATCTGGCGAGCTCATCGGGGGAAGGGAGAAGGAGCCTGGGGAAACGCCGGCGGCGGCCGAAAGCAGTGCGGTGGCATGAGCTAGGGCTGGAAATCGATGGGACGCACTAATCTGGTCGCAGCGCAACACCCATTTGTGAGATCAGAGCTTGAGGTTGACGGCGAGGTGGTTGATCCCGGCTGAGGAAATTGGGCGGTCCGGACGGATGTGTAGAGGTAATTCTCCAAAGTAAACCTCCCCTCAAGTCCCAGCCACCTGATTGTTCTTGCTGCCATCCTCAAGAGCAATGGATCTAGCGAGTGGATCTGCCTGGAACCTTTTTGTTCTTGATGGCATTCTGAGAGCAATGCATCCAGCGAGTGGAGCTTTGCTTGCATTCATTTGTGCTTTGACGCCACTCTGCTGGTATTTAGTGAAAAAAAAAGACATGTATACTGTCTTCCTTTTCCCCTACCTGTTATGGTTTGTGCCTGAAATGGAGCAATCGATCTGGTCAAAAATGTTTTACCCCCCGTAATGATCATTCTGCTGATAACACTGGGTTTCAGCATGGTTAGGATGGATCAATTTGTTGCAGAACAGCAGATCCATCACCAAGCAGTCCATTGCCATCTCCACCCTGGGTTACTTCATTCTTAGTAGCATGTTGCCATCGTCATCATGGGCTCCTTCTTTCTTAGTGCATGTAGATTGGAAACCCGTTGACATGCTCGCAACGCAGAAAACTTAGCACCTCTGGCTCAAATTAGAATGGGAAAAGGTGGTGGCTGCTGGACTATCAATTGACTGGCTTGCTATATTTCTTGCAGTTCTGTATAACCCAGTGGTAACTTTAGGTTGCACAACTTGAAACTATCTAGCAATCAAATTTAGTGGCTTTTTACGATTTACTGTCAAGTGATAGAGACTCCCATTGTCTGACCTTGTACTGAATATATATGTCTCTTTAGAGCTGCAAATAGGGATAGCATTTGTTTTTGCTAGATGTTAATCATAGATTTGCATGGTATGCAAATTGTGGTTAACATCTTCTCTTGAAACTAAATTGTAGCTGTGGCTTTTCTTCCTTGCCATTCGTGTTATGGATTGCACGAATGAGTGCTGTAGATTTTTTTTTTCGTGCCTTGCCATTCATGTTAAGGATTGCATGAATGACTGCACGGCTTTTTATTCTTTCTGTTGTTGATGCACTAACCTTAGTTTCCTTTTGGCAATGATTGGTTCATTAGCTTCAAAGGGTTTAGGTGGTATGACCTGCTGGGAAAAAGATGAAATTTGTCACTAGCAAATACCTAAGGTAAACTGTGATGACTTCTTTCTATAGGATGCAAATTTGGGAGGTTGTGTTCATGGATACAAATTTTTATTTTTAACTACCGATCCAGGCAAAACTAATATGGTTTGCCACCCTCTATGGACAGGTATTAAGTTGTGGTGCAGTCAGATTTGTAGCTAATCAGGGGATGAGCGACATTTTTCTGAATCAGATTCATTCATTGCAATATAAGCTTTAAAGGGCAATATAAGCAATTTCGTGCTAGCTGATGATTAGTGGATGGTAGCAATGTAGTTTAATTTCAGAAAGAAAATGAGTGATGCATAGGGAAGGAAACCTTTTGTTCAAAACAAACTTATATCATTAGATTTCTCAAGACCGTGATGTTTTGTGTTTTGCTATTCATTGAGCATTTTAGCTTAAGGCCTAATTTTAATAACCCAATTATGACCGACTTTGCAATTTTGCATTATTAGTTTTATTGTTGCAACTATATTGGGTAAGTAATCGCCATTATGTTACACTTCTGCTTGGATTGGTTCTCATGACCAGTGGCAAAGCAGCAGCGAAGATGCGGCAACGAGACCAACAGGGGCGAGATTGGTGGTGGGCATCGTATATTATTGGACATGCACTTTATATACCGTATATATATATGGTTGTACACAACAGGTTCTTTATGAGTAGAGATAATGCAATTAATTGTCAGTGTATATATGGCTATATCAATTTGCTGAACTTCGTTGGAGAAGCTATATATTTGCTGTGCTGTTTGAAACATTGCTGATCACCCAAAAGGTTGTCTTACAAGCATAAACTGGGATGTATAGTATATGCTTTGAAACTATTTTGGTCATTTTGTTTATACTGCAATATAATGTTATTTGTATTAGCGATACAGTGTTATGAATTTATGATTGTTATCAATGATAATCTTTAAAACATAACAGTGCTTCATGTTCTACTCTGCTTGTGATTTTGAACAACTGTGCTGATTTTGTGGTTATGTGATAATGAGGGCAATATTTAGTGTCATCCATAGTGTGAAGCATGTTATTCATATATGTGGTAAGCAATTGACTATCTTCATTCAGCTCTACAGAATCAACTCAAGGGTGCATTATATGCAGTGGTAGCAGTCCAATCTTTTTAAATGGTGTTAAAGAAAAACGCAATCAGCCACTATGCCCTGCTCTATATATTGAACATGCTACTATGCTATGCCATCTAATCGGCCGCTATATTTTTGTGGCATATTTTGTTGCGCCGTATGGTTTTGTCTAATCTTGACAAGTGTACTGGCTGCATATGGCATCTTGTTGGAGAAAATCCCTTGTATGCCCATGAAAACTCATCCAACCCTCGAATTTTACTCAATCTCCTCTGTACCCCTCAAATTTCGCTTTGATCCCTTCCATGCCCCTCCTATTAGGTTTCCGTTAGAAATGGTAATCAAACCGTGTGTTGTATTGTCAGTATTTTTAAAAAATACCAAAATGCCCCTCCAACCCTAAGTCTTATCCTCTTTTTGGTCAACCTGCCTCTTATCCACTCGACTCGAGCGGCCTCCCGCGCCGCCGGCTTGCAGTAGCTAGCGCCGCCGTTCCGCCCCCCTCCGGCCGCATGCACCACCCTCCCGCCTCACGCGTCGTCGTCCAGCCGTCTTCTTCCTGCCACGCGGGCGTCGCCCTCCAGCCGCGCGCGTCGTCGTCCAGCTGTCCCGCCGCCCTCTCGCTACGCGCATTGTCGTCCAGCCGTCTTCTTCCTGCCGCGCGGGCGTCGCCCTCCCACCGCGCGCGCCGCCCTCCCCGCCGCGCACGTCGTCGTCCAGCTGTCTTTTTCCCGCCGCACGGGCCGCCGGCCACCGCCCTCCCTGGAGCAGGAGGAGAAACCCCAAAGGAAGTTGGGGATCTCATCAGTTGGGGATCATCTAGCCGGTAAGTTAATCATCTTCTTTTCCTGTTGGTTTGTTGCACTTCTTATTGGGGGTGGATCTACCATACCTAATCGACGCGTGAGTATCCCAATGATCTGCCTCTCCTGGAGCTTCCTTGCAAGCGCTTGGAGACCAACAACACTGCCTAGGCCTAGGGCACTTTATTACTAGGAGTTCAGCGACATTGTCCAACCTCTATTTGGAATTTCCCATGCATTCCCCGCGCTGTTTGTTGCAAGCTTGTGCTGTTTCTAGCATCGACAAATTTTGGTCACTCGCATTGCCTTGGCAAGAGCAGCGCTACAGCCAGTAGCTGAAGCTAACAACAGCCGAGACGACAAGCGCAGCGTTTTTTCCCCTAATGTGTTAAACTATCGAATGATTTAGTGCTTTAGCGAGCCCTGTTTTTTAATTATCATGGCTGCTCCAATAGTTACACCAATAATGGCATACTCTCCTAGGTTAGGCAAATTTCTTTATTTCATTCTACATGGATTTAGATCAGTTAGGTATATAACAATTTATTTTCCAGAGTCAAAACTTTCATTTCACTGAGGACAATAGTACATGGAACAATAGCTCATGTTCAAGTATATCAATTAGGTAAGTAATTAGATCAAGAGACATAGATCAATTATGTCAATTTGCTGGCATTATGTTGTTCTATGCAATTTATTCTCAACTCTCTTTTCTAGATCAAGATCACTTACTGGCTCTAATCAACCTGAGCCATCTAACATGTTGTAGCCTTGCCATGTATTGGAGATAAAACACCTACCGTTGCACCAAAAAAGGTGAAGAGCAAAACAAAGGGAAAGCCATCACGTTCTGGTACTCCTGATAGCCCAGCTATGTGCACAAGGAGCAAAAATAAGAGTCCTGCAATGGGCACTAGGAGCAAAAGAAAGCTTATGGACTAAATCATATATATGGCTTGCTGATTAGGTTTTATTTTGGTACTGCCATTTCTCTTGTGGAGGCTGCTGGGTTTTGTTGTTGTGATGCCCTGCAAAGTGCTCTAGTCATAGTTGATATCTCATTTCGCTATTGTAAGGATTGCTTTCTCATGAAATGTCCCTGTTATGGACATACTATTATGGACCTTATGCCATTGTGCTCCTGATGTATGGAATGAATAGTTGATTTGGTTCCTGCACTACTGGGTATGGAAATGGAATTGTGTGTGCATGATATGAACTGTTATGTATGGAAAGGATTTTTTGTATGTCTCTATAGTTATGTATGAAGCTATTGATGCTCTTATTGTACTAGAATCATTTTCTTGTACAGAGGATCCAATTTCTTCTATAGAGGAAACTCATGCATGTTGCTTTTCCTCATCCTATTATTTTTCCTAAACAAAAAGATATATTACATTTTTCAGTACCACAATAAATTTGTTATACACTCATTTAGCCTCAAAATACACATTGTTCAGTCACCGTTTGTTTTATTTTTTTCAATCTAGCTGTCGCTCATACGGAAGATACACATTGCTCACCCTATTGCAGAAGGGTATTTTGGACATTTGGAACCACACTTAACTGCCAAATGAAGGAAACCTAACGGGAGGGGCATGGAAGGGATCAAAGCGAAATTTGAGGGGTACAGAGAAGATCGAGTAAAATTCGAGGGCGCATGTAAGGGATTGGATGAGTTTTCATGGGCACACAAGGGATTTTCTCATCTTGTTGTGTTACATGTGTACTACAGCTAGCCAATATGGCTGGCAATTTTTGCTCTATATAATGCATGTAAATACTCCCTCCATTTCAAAATGTTTGACATCGTTGACTTTTTAGCACATGTTTGACCGTTCGTCTTATTCAAAAAAATTTATGAAATATGTAAAACTATATGTGTATATGAAAGTATATTTAACAATAAATCAAATGATATGAAAAGAATAAATAATTACTTAAATTTTTTTAATAAAACGAATGATCAAACATGTACTAAAAAGTCAATGGTGTCAAATATTTTGAAACGGAGGGAGTACCAATTACCGTTTAAAAGCGAAATGGCATGTTGACTAGTGGTTACAAGAGTCTCAGTAGCACCTGAGATCTTGGGTTCGACTCCTCATGGGAGCGAATTTTCCAGGATTTATCGGCGTCGTGCTTTCAGTGGTAGGCGACGTATCCATCGACAGCGAGGCGTCTGTGGTAGGCAACGTACCCGTCGACAGCGAGGCGCCTATACTGTGATGCTCATAGGCGCTAGCTTTCAGTGGTATCTTTTAGTGGTAGGCGACGTACCCGTCGACAGCGAGGCGCCTGTACTGGGTAGAGGTTTGTGCGCGTGCGTTGTGAGTGCCTGTACTGTGTAATTCTCAAAAAAAAATTGCCGTTTAAAAAAAATAAAAAAAGGGGAAAATTGGAACCATGCCATTATAATTTTGCAAAATTTGAGATATACCATCCTGACCCACATGTCATTGACTCATGTGGGTCCTACATGTTATTGAGATACCGATGACATATCTTAAACTTTACAAAATTATAATGGCATGGTTCCAATTTACCTTTAAAAATATTGTTTAACTTTCATGAAAAACTTTTCTCTTTATTTAGTTATTAGTTCCCTGATAGTATTCCATCTAGGCATGACATCTACAGACTACGTGCAGGGCAGGGGATGAAGGGAACTAGGGAAGAGTTAGCTTCGTCGGACTCAGACGACCGGGCGGCGTCGCTGGCGCGTGGCCTGCCTGCTGCCGGCGCCGGGGCGGCGCGTGCGTGGAGGACCTGTGACCGGGGACGGCGGGCTACGTCAGCGACACAACGCGAATCATAGCTGGAGGCCCAATAAGCTCCAAGCCAGGCCCAATAATACAGTGTGCGTTGGATAGAGCGGAGGGGAGTAGAGGCAGAGCCGCAGAGGCGCAGCAGGAAGAAGACTAGAAGAGGGAGGGCGACTCAGACGACGACGACGAAGGAGTCGGAATCGGAGAAGGAAGATGCCTTGCCTCAACGTGTCGACCAACGTGAACCTGGATGGGGTGGACACCTCCGCCGTCCTCGCCGACGCCTCCAAGACCGTCGCCACCATCATCGGCAAGCCCGAGGCCGTACGCTCCTCCCCTTTTCCTCTTCTTCTCTACCCATACCCACCCTAGGTTTTGGCGTGCTTCGTTCTTCATGCTCCATTCCTAGCTTGCAGCTATCTTTTGGTGGATTGGCACCTTATAGTGGATTTATCACTCTTCCGTCTACTCGAGGAGGATTAGAGTTTAAGTGCCCCCATCGATCTTTGGCGTGTAACTGTTGAAATTGGGAATTCGATTCTAGTTTAGGTAGGAACTAAGAACATCTCCAAGTGCATAAATGCTCACCTCTCAACTAGTGTCAAATATGGTGATTTTCACATGGGAATACAGCCATAGGTCCACCGACGAAACTGGGAGAGGGCAGACCAAAGTTCTTATTCTTCTTGGAATTTAGGACTTCCTTTACAAATTTGCTAGTTATTTTGAGTAGCGAGCGCCCCCCCCCCCCTCCCCCCCCAAAAAAAAAAATCAAATACTCAATTTTTTGAGTTTTTCCATTTGATTCAGCAAATAGAAAATTATCTTTTATGCATAATCTCAATGTATACATCAGAAACTAAAATGCTTGTAAGCTGTGACATCTTCAACCACTTACTCCAGATTTTACTTTTTCAAAGAACATGTTGATTCGATGTTTGATGTATCAGAAATAGCTAGATTTTTTGCTAGTGGGCTGGAAAAATGGCAAATATTTGTTGTTACTTCAATGTCAGACTTGTCTTATGTAAAATTGAAAATTAACTTCAGTTTATGTTTTGGTCTTCTGTTGACAGCACAAAATGAAGCTATTTTGCATCACCTTTGTTGTTGACATACTAATCAGAGTGCTTAATGCTTTTTCTTTCCACAGTATGTGATGGTTGTTCTCAAGGGTTCAGTGCCTATGGCATTTGGAGGTACCCAGGAGCCTGCCGCTTATGGCGAGCTGGTTTCCATTGGAGGGCTGAACCCTGACGTCAACAAGAAGCTGAGTGCTGGCATTGCCTCTATCCTGGAGTCAAAGCTGTCCATTCCCAAGGGCCGCTTCTATCTCAAGTTCTACGATTCCAAAGTAAGCAGACCCCATTTCTTATTGATTGTTCATCCATGGGTCTTCATAAAAACCATACAGTCATGTTCTCATTGCATCTTTGCTGTTTGTTAGGCCCATCGTGCACAAGAACATGCTCAATGTTTGCATGCTTTGCATCAAGAATAGATCAATGTAAATGGGCCATCTGTTGTTTGTTTAATGCCAACATTTTGGCTTTTGCAGTTTAGTTCCTCTCTGTAGTTGACAATATCCTAGGCACAACACATATACTTTTCCATCCTAATTATGAGCACTAATAAATCTTTCTTTACGTAGCGCTCGGACTTTGGATGGAATGGCACCACCTTTTAGGTTAAATGGTATGGCTTCAAGAATCTTGGAACCTACTCCCTCCATCCCAAAATGTTTGACGCCGTTGACTTTTTTAAAAATGTTTGACCATTCGTCTTATTCAAAAAAAATTAAGTAATTATTAATTCTTTTCCTATCATTTGATTTATTGTTAAATATACTTTTATGTATACATATAGTTTTACACATTTCATAAAATTTTTTGAATAAGACGAATGGTCAAACATGTTTAAAAAAGTCAACTGTGTCAAACATTTAGGGAAGGAGGGAGTAATAATTCCTAATGCCTTGTTCATTGCCTATTTGAGGACAATGCAGTCAGCTGTATCAGTGTAATGTGTACTAGTCTCGAGTGAACCTGGAAATATGCTTCTGAATGCAACTTGGCATGCTTGAGTTGAGAGCTCTCTGTGTGTTTGTCTATTAAGGTTGTCCCTATATATTATGTTTGTGGTGGGTGCGACGACAAGCCTAAGATCAGTGTTTTAGCTGACAGAATTAACCAAGAAAGCCTTGCTGCAATGCGAGGTCATTGCTCCCTTGATCACAGGAGGTTAAGCGTTAGACATCTTCATTGGAGAAATGTGGTTTATCTTTCGCGGCTGCTTTTTGGTGCTAGCCTGCTAGGCTAGTAGAAACCACAAGTTAAAGGTTTGCAATTTGTGGTTATTGGTGGTAAAGTGGTTTGGTACTTGCATATCAAGGGTCTCTGTCAGTTTGGTTTGGTTCTTAAGCATGAAACTTTGCTGGTGTCTAGTTTTTGGTGTTGTGTTTGGCCCAAGTAGGGTGGCTTCGCTGCCTAATTATGACCTCTTCTTTGTTGTGCCTCAACAGGTAGAGTAGCCAATCTCTGCTCCATATTTTCTCTTGATGCATTGCCATTTCACCTAGGCAAATGCAAAATTCACACACCCTGATTGTTTGGTCCACACATACTTTGGGAGGTGTGCGTGCCTGGAAATACAAGGTGTGCGAGCAAGTTTAATAGGATACGGGCTCCAATTCATTAATAGCCAATTTATTAGCTCATTTATACAATAGTTATCTATAAGTATATACTACACCATTAATATATGATCTCATCTCTCATACATACACAACGTATTGGAGTCCGTGCTACAGCTGTCTACAAATCTGTAGCCACTTTCCTTCTCTCTCTTCTCTTCTCTCCTCCGTATGTGCATACAGTTGTTGACTTGTAGTCTGCTATTGTACTCGCTTTTATATGTATGGACAATAAACAATCAACACAAGAATCAGAATGATCCAACTTTGTTGTGTGTATTCAGCTGATAAGTTTATGCCTTGTTTAGTTGGCAAATTTTTTTTCCTTGCGTGTCACATCAGATAAACAGACACACATTTGAAGTATTAAACGTAGACTAATAACAAAACAAATTACATATTCCTCTAGGAAACTGGGAGACGAATTTATTAAGCCTAATTAATTCATCATTAGCAAATATTTATTGTAGCACTATATTGTTAAATCATGACGCAATTAGGCTTAAAAGATTCGTCTCGCAATTTACACGCAATATGTGCAATTGGTTTTTTTCGTCTACATTTAATACTCCATACATGTGTTCAAACATTCGATGTGACAGGTGAAAAATTTTGTTTTTGGAACTAAACAACACCTTAGAGCAGGTACAATAGCAGGCTATAAACCAGCTGCAAACATATTTTAAGGAGATAAATGAGGAGAGAGAAGGGCAGCGGGCTACAGATTTGTAGCCAGCTGTAGCACGGACTCTAAGACGCAGTGTGCGTATGATAGGGGACCAAGTATTAATAGTGTAGTATGTAACTATTGTATGGATGGGCTATTAGATTGGCTATAGATGAATTGGAGCTAGTAGTTAGCTATACTATTAAACTTGCTCTTAGGCGTGCAAAATGGTACATTAAAAAAATATATTAAAAGCGTAGCAAAAGGGCAAAATGGTAAAGTGATGCTGACCGTTGACTTGTCAGGTTGGCCGTTCGTGGGCTCGTGGCGTCTCTCCTAACCTTCGATTTCGATTTATTAGTTGAGAAATCACCACCCACACCCTCCCCACACCCACCCCCGCCATTTCTTGAGATTTCCTTCCTCTCTCTCTCGCGCGCGCACCCCGCAGATCCAGCATCGCCATGGCCGCCGCCTCCCCTCCACTCCTCCCCACCACCGTCCTCCCCGCCAACACCACCGCCACCGTCTCCCCTGCCCCCACCTCCGTCTCCTCCGCCGATGCCAAGCCTGCCGCCACGCGCGCCTTCCTCGCCCGCCTCCTCGACTCCGTCAAGCGCGCGCTCTCCGGGGCCCGCCCCTGGCCGGAGCTCATCGACCGCAGCGCCCTCTCCCACTCGGAATCCCTCTCCGACTCCGGCGCCCGCCTCCGCAAGAACCTCGCCTACTTCCGTGTCAACTACGCCGCCATCGTCGCCCTCTCCCTCGCCGCGTCCCTCCTCGCCCACCCCTTCTCCCTTGCCGCGCTCCTCGCCCTCCTCGCCGCCTGGTGCTTCCTCTACCTCCTCCGCCCCTCCGACGCGCCCCCGCTCGCCGCCTTCGGACGCACCTTCTCCGACAGGGAGACCCTCGGGGGACTCATCGTCGCATCCGCCTTCGTCATCTTCCTCACCTCCGTCGGATCCCTCATCTTCTCCGCGCTCGCCCTCGGCGCCGCCATCGTCTGCGCGCACGGCGCATTCCGCATCCCGGAGGACCTCTTCCTCGACGAGCCAGACCAGGCCAACGGCGCCGCCTCCGTCAACCTGCTCTCCTTCATCACCAGCGCCACCGGAGGCCGCGTCTGATGACAATCTTCCTCCTTGCGCATTCCAAGCAAAGGTCATGATTCTTTTTATATTATACCTATGAAACAAACACTATCATTTATTCATATGGTGATCGATGTAGAACAAAAAAAAATTAGGGGAGAATGATACTGCTATACGATACATATAAGAATTTGTCGATGATCTAGTTTTGTTTCCTTTTGCATTTTTTGATATATGAGAAACTTGAGAGCAAGAAGAGTATTTATTGATGCTGATATTAGTCATCAATCAATCCTGCCACAATGTTATTGGTTCTCTTATAAAATTCACAAATTTGTTTTGGTCTGATGGATGATTCATAAGCCATCTCATTATGTAAAGATGATATACATTAATCAAATGTTGTTGGATATGATATTTTGCATCTTCATTTGAACATTATACAAGGATGAGATTTCGTTTGCCTGCTTGTCGGTGGATATTATGCCAACCTAAACGGCTAAGAGCTCCTGCTGGCGGTAAACGTTAATCTCATGGATACTGCACAGAAAACTTTAAATTAGGATTAGGAATTTGGCGTGTTCAGTTGGGTGGGATCAGGAATCATTGTTGACGAAGGGGATAGATAGCTCAGGGAACTCATGAGGCCTTGCATACAGCAGCCACACAGACACAGACTTACATCTTTAGCCAGGTCTGTTGGCAAACCCATTTCAAAAGAAGATTGGGGAATGGATTCTAATCCCTTAATAGTTATAAAAACAGTTATATCTTTTTTTAAACAAAAGACATCTAGCACTTCACCAAAAATCAAATTCAACTTCAACCTATACATTAAGGGGGAAAAAGACAAATTCTGATATATCTCAATGTGTAAGTTGAGTTTGGACCTAAGATTTCGTAGGTTGGTATATAAATATATCATATGATTGTTGTAAAAAATTTTGAGAATTTTTCATAACTAAATATTTGGATAGGTTTTTGACAAACAAGGGATATCCCTTTGAGGGATCAAAAGAGTTTCCCAATGGGATTTTGTCTATTCACCGGTCGCCTGAAATCTTGTAATCCGTTCATCACTTTTTGGATGGTTCAGATCGCGTCAATGTCTGTGCACAATAACACGTAACTCTATCAGTTATCCCTCGTTGCGATCAAGGTTGTTGCCACGCTATCGCCCTTGAACCCGTGCATCGCCTCGCTTCATGCCACGCTTAGCGTTGCCTTGCCTGTGAGACTAGGGGTGGCAATTTCACCGTTGTGACCGGGGACTCGATGGTGACCTGCCCCTATGGGGTCGGGGGTAGGGGGAAATTCTCACCCGCAGGTGAGCGAGGGCGAGGGCGGGGATGGGAGTTGACTCGCGGGGCCCTGAAGGTATGAGTTACAAGTCAAAAGATAGCACATTCTAAAGCCCATTTGGCATATTAGGTGAAGGATTATAAGCAAAACCCTAATTTTTCCCAATTCCCTATCCAATCGCCACTCTCTCCTCTCTGACTCTCATGTCTCTCCCTCCTAGCGTGTCACCTCCAGCCAACTTGCCTCTTCGTGCGCCATCCCCAGCTATCACTGCCTTAAGCCAGTGCTGCCTCTTCGCTGCTGTTCCCAGCCAGCGTCGCCTGCTCACGATCCACCACCCCGACAGCCGTAGACACCTTGTCACCACCCCCAACCGTCACCTTGTCGTAGTGCACCGCCTCTAGTCGCCACAGTAGGTTTCTCGCAGTTGCTAATCATCTGGGTGGTGCGGGGCCTCGCCCACCCGTTGGGTCCCCTGCGAGGGGCGAGAACGGGTGAGGTTTTTCGCCCAGTGGCAAATGCGGGGCCAGGATGAGGGGAAAATGTGGCGAGCGGGGGCGTTCCTGTCCATCTCAGCCCCGTCCCGCCTTGCAGCCACCCCTATGCGAGACAAGATATACTCCCCGCCACTACTACAATTCTCTCCTGTGCTGCTGCCCTAACTTATATTCATCAAATTAGGTGAATTTCTCACGCCTTACATCCCCATTTGTCTCGTGTAACTAGATTCGCTATTGCTATCCACATCCTAGATGGTCATATGTAAAACATACTGTAGTAGCTAATATTATAAGGCTCAATTCATTCTCTTGGGTGTTCTTGACAGTAAATTTTGTTTTTAGAGGTGTCACCCTAAATTACTACAGTACTACTACATGGCAAATCTTCCAGGTGGGTTTATGTCCTGAACATGTGTGAAGGTAATTTGGTGGGGGCAGAAGCACCTGGAGTGTTTATGTGTGCAAGTCCAAGAAGCTGGACAAGATGGGAGCTTGTCGGCCCAAGGAAACGCAAAGTAAGGTCGGGTCCACAGTCAGTCCATCCTACCCGTTGCTTCGGCTTCTCTCTCAGCCCAAACATAACACAACAAAAAATCCTGTCCTTAAAGAATGGGAAAAAACAAAAAACAAAACAGAGGAGGGGGAAGTAGCCGTTGGTTGATAGTGGGGGCCATTACGGGCGTAGCAGGCAGCATTCCTCGCGCTCAGTCGTGTCCCGTGCGCCCTCGCCGCCTCCTACTAGCCGTTGCTCGCCTCTGCTAATCTCCTCCTCCTCTCTCTGTCTCGCCACATACTACGCTTCAGTCTTCTTCTTCCTCCACCTCTACTCGACTCGACTCGACTCGCTAGTCGCTACCACCAACATTTTCCTTCCGCTCTACTCAATCCTATCCATCACATAATGCAAGGACCACGCCGCCGACGAGCACCACCAGCCATGCTCAGACCATTCCCCGCCACCGCCCACCATCGCTGCACACTTCTCCTCCTCCTTACTGTAACACTCCTCCCCTCGCTCGCTGCCGCCGCCGCCGCCCACCACCACCACCTCCACGACCACGCCGCAGGCGACGGCGTCGTCATCAGCCAGGCGGATTACCAGGGCCTACAGGCCATCAAGCACGACCTCACCGACCCCTACGCCTTCCTCCGCTCCTGGAACGACACCGGCCTCGGCGCCTGCTCCGGCGCATGGGTCGGCATCAAGTGCGTCCAGGGCAAGGTCGTCGCCATCACCCTCCCATGGCGCGGCCTCGCCGGCACTCTCTCCGAGCGCATCGGCCAGCTCACCCAGCTCCGCCGCCTCAGCCTCCACGACAACGCCATCTCCGGCCCCATCCCCACCTCCCTCGGCTTCCTCCCCGACCTCCGCGGCGTCTACCTCTTCAACAACCGCTTCTCCGGCGCCGTTCCCGCTTCCATTGGCAACTGCGTCGCGCTCCAGGCGTTTGATGCCAGCAACAACCTCCTCACCGGCGCCATTCCTCCTTCCCTCGCCAACTCCACCAAGCTCATGCGCCTCAACCTCAGCCACAACACCATCTCCGGCGACATCCCATCCGAGCTCGCCGCCTCGCCCTCGCTCGTCTTCCTCTCCCTCTCGCACAACAAGCTGTCCGGCCACATCCCAGACACCTTCGCTGGCTCCAGGGCGCCCTCCTCCTCCTCGCTCAAGGAATCCATCACCGGGACCTACAACCTCGCCGTCCTCGAGCTCTCGCACAATTCGCTCGATGGCCAGATACCGCAGTCACTCGCCGGCCTCCAGAAGCTGCAGGTGATGGACCTCTCCGGCAACAGGCTCAACGGCACCATCCCCGACAGGCTCGGCTCGCTCGCCGACCTCAAGACGCTCGACCTCTCCGGCAACGCCCTCACCGGCGAGATCCCGGCCAGCCTGTCCAACCTCACCACCACTCTCCAAGCATTCAATGTCTCCAACAACAACCTCTCCGGCCAAGTGCCAGCCTCGCTCGCGCAGAAATTCGGGCCTTCCGCCTTCGCCGGAAACATCCAGCTCTGCGGCTACTCTGTATCCGTGCCCTGCCCGGCGTCGCCGTCTCCGGCGCCATCTGCGCCAGCATCACCAGTGCAAGGGGTGGAGACCACAGGACGCCACCGGAAGTTCACGACCAAGGAGCTCGCGCTGATCATCGCCGGAATCGTGGTCGGCATCCTGCTCTTGCTGGCGCTCTGCTGCCTGCTGCTCTGTTTCTTGACGAAGAAGAGGTCCGGAAGCGGCGGGAAGCAGACGACGAGCAGCAAGGCAGCCGGTGGCGGCGCCGGAGGCGCGGCGGGGGGCGGGCGAGGCGAGAAGCCGGGGTCGGGGGCGGCGGAGGTGGAGTCGGGGGGAGAGGTGGGAGGGAAGCTGGTGCACTTCGACGGGCCGATGGCGTTCACGGCGGACGACCTGCTGTGCGCGACGGCGGAGATAATGGGGAAGAGCACGTACGGGACGGTGTACAAGGCGACGCTGGAGGACGGCAGCCTCGTGGCGGTGAAGCGGCTGAGGGAGAAGATCACCAAGGGACACAAGGACTTCGAGTCAGAGGCGGCGGTGCTCGGCAAGATCCGCCACCCCAACCTGCTGCCTCTCAGGGCCTACTACCTCGGACCCAAGGGCGAGAAGCTCCTCGTCCTCGACTTCATGCCCAATGGCAGCCTCTCCCAGTTCCTCCACGGTCAGTACTCACTCACTCACTACTCTTCTTCTTGTGCATTTGATCTTGATACTATTAATTAGGAAGACAATGCAATTGATAAACTGTATGCATTCTAAAGCTTTTACTTCTGCTTTCAACTGAAACTACTCTGAACATTTGAGAAAACGTTGTAGTCTGAACATTTGCAAATTCTGGAAGTGCTAACACTGATTCAGCTGAAATCAAGTAGATTTGATACATCTGAAAATTTTGTACAGTGCTGAGTACCTTTTTTATTTAGCATAACAATGAGCATCCCATGCCAATTTAGAGATTGAGCATTACACGCCTTCTGAAAATTTTGGACAGCGCTACATGTCTTCATGGTCAATGCAAAAAGTTCAGTAAAAGAGTGTCTTGTTCAGTTAAACAAGTTAACATATTCCCTATGTAGTTTTGAGGCTAATATGTGGACTATTGGTGAACTAAATGACAGGCTTTTGTTTTAGTAGCACTGTTTTATCAACATTATTCAGCTTTCTGGCTCTGAAATTTCATCCTGATGAACTGAAAATCTGCATAACTCTGACACGGTGACACTAACATTTCGTCCTGATGGCATAACGTGAATGTGCAGCTCGCGCGCCCAACACTCCGATCAGCTGGGAGACGCGGATGACGATCGCCAAGGGCACAGCCCGTGGCCTTGCTTTCCTCCACGACGACATGACCATCGTCCACGGCAACCTCACCGCCAGCAATGTCCTCCTCGACGACCACTCCAACCCCAAGATCGCCGACTTCGGCCTCTCCCGCCTCATGACAACTGCTGCCAACTCCAACGTCCTCGCCGCCGCCGGCGCCCTCGGCTACCGCGCCCCCGAGCTGTCCAAGCTCAAGAAGGCCAGTGCCAAGACCGACGTGTACAGCCTCGGCGTCATCATCCTCGAGCTCCTCACCGGCAAATCCCCCGCCGAGACCACCAACGGCATGGACCTGCCGCAGTGGGTGGCGTCCATTGTCAAGGAGGAGTGGACCAGCGAGGTGTTCGACCTCGAGCTGATGCGCGACGGCGACAATGGGCCCGCGGGCGACGAGCTCGTGGACACGCTGAAGCTGGCGCTGCACTGCGTGGACCAGTCGCCGTCGGTGAGACCTGATGCCCGGGAGGTGCTCCGGCAGCTCGAGCAGATCAGGCCGGGGCCGGAGGGCGGCGCCGGGCCGAGCGACGAAGGTGGCGCAGGGCATGTGGCTGCTGCTTCTGCAGGCAATGAGTAGTATGCAGCAGCTGTGCTCTTGAGCAGAATTTGAAGACGAAATCGAAGGAAATGAACTTGTCAATCAGCTAGAGACTAGAAACAGAGCAGCTAGAGAGTAGAAACAGAGATACTCCTATATTTCATTTATGAATTCTTTGATTTATTTGAAAGCTTAGTAGTAGTAGTATTAGTAAGTGGTAGACATTATTCGTCTATGTTGTTTTTGAAGCTTCTTGTATAGGCAAATATTATTATTTGCAACAGAACTGAATCGCTCTATCAGAATATCAATTACAAATACCACAATGCCTTCCTTACTGATCTACTGTAGTACTCTGTGTGTGTTGTAGATCCATGTCGATGATGGGAAACAAGTGATAATCATAGCTTGTTTCTGAATATGCCATGTATATTCTGGACAATGCATAGCCGCGTGCTGGCATGAGCTTTTCAGATTAGCAGAAAGTGCCGACCAATGCTTAACTGAAGTGCATGGATTGTAAAAGTGTAAAATTAACACGCTTTTTTAACTAATCATACAGATCGTGTAAACTGTTTCAGGAACTTCCAAACATTGGACAATTATATAAATCGTGGAAAACTAACTGTTTGACCGGACATGGATAAATCGCTGTTGAGAACCAACTACTACTGAAGAATTGACAACATTTCACGCCAAGCAGACACAGCACTAGACATGCCATCATCATCACCGCCCATCTCCATCGCCTACTTATTAATGCATATTCATTTCATCCCCATCAAATGACTGAGGAACATGCATATTCATTTTATCCCCATCAAAAACTGCATTGTACGGCGAAGTGGCGGACAAGTTTAAGTGGAAGGTTGAATGGGGCATGATTTTAATGCGATGCCCCATGATATACATTTTGTGAAGACTGGGTTGCCGATTGAAAAGAACAAAATCCCCATCATCAAGGTGCCTTTCCACCTGACAAAATAAAACACCAGATGAGGAGACAAATATAGAAGACACTATTGTCATGTGACCATCAGTAAATCAGATTCTGAAACAATGTTGGTACTCGCATTGTAACACAGTTCCAGATATTGATCAGTTCTTTTCTTCACATAACAAAGATCAAGCCTTTGAGCGTCTCCCCAGATAATGTACTTTGGACCTGTCTTCCCAGGGGAAGGATAAGTGATCATTAAAAAACAGTGATCATGCCTCAATAACAGTAAAGCATTTTACCTTCAAAGTTATATGGAGTAACAGTTTCTGGGTATGTAAGGTCAAAGCAATACTCCATGGCACTACCAATTCATTGTAATATTTGAATCCGGTGTGATGACAGTACGAGCTGAGAAATCAACACGCTTCCCCATCAAATTTCCTCTAATGCTGCCTTTCTTTGCTTTTAGATACCCCTGGACTTTTGCTAATCTGTGGCGAACAGCAGTTTGTAACACCTGCAGAAGAAAGATTTCACTTATTGAATGAATGTGAACATTTTATGCAAATGTATAAGATATAAATCATGCTTATAGTACTTTGAGTGATAAAATAATTCACAACAAAACAAATTATAATTACGTAAATTTTTTGAATAAAACGAATGTTCAAACGTGTGACAAAACATCAACAGTGTCATCTATTAAAAAAACGGAGGTAGTATTTTTTTTCCCGCACCACCATTCAATTTTGCACAGTGTTTTGCCTAGTATATTGTTATTTGTTGACACCAGCATGAATAGGTACCTGAAACAACCATTTATATTACTAACATTCCAACACTTGACCACTTCTTTTTTCTTTAAGGTTACTGAGCAAAATTACCAGATTCAGTAATACACTCCTGGATAAGGCATTTTTAAACCAAATCATTTGCATACTAACTTGCAAGTTACAGATAGATGGCTAGCAAACATACACAAGTAAATAAAAAAAAAGAATTTGCATAAGCTATATATATAAAGAAGCTAACAAAGAAAAAAAAAGAACCTTGTGGCTAGTCTAACATGGGGGCCGGCAGATTTGACCAATGCACACTGACCAAAATGGTGGCGCAATCAAATATCATAGGTAGGATGACTTGGCTATGTGCTTTTGCCTTCAAGCCACGGAGCATACAGACTGGCTCCTCCTCCTCTGAGGCGCCACTCCGCTTAACCTTCAAGTCTAACACCAAGATGCCGCGCTTGACAATGGCAAGCACAAACCTCTTGTTTAGCTGACACGGCTTGGCAATGGCAACACTTTCAAAGAGCTTGATTTCATCAGGTATTTGACCGACACGACAAGCCATAGACATGTTGAAGCCCCCACTGCCACGCACTTCGGTTATCTGGATGTGCATCGTGGCCTCTATGGCGTTGTGGAGAAGTGCTAAGCTAATGTTCACGGAACCGTAGTTGCCGGCAATCCGTCGGGTGTAAGCTTGGGCATATGGCGGGGGTAGCTCGGTCTCACTGATGGTGGCAGCTCCATCTATGAGCTGGAGATCATCATCTTCTCCATCTCCTCTCTTGATCCTTATGTCGTACTCAAGCAGTGCAGGAGTTTCCATCCCAAAGCCTCTCTTAGGGCCAGACAAGAGTATAAAGGGATCGGAGAGGTTGACAATGAAAGGTTTGTCACGACCGCGGTTGAAGACGTAGTTGCGCAAGCAATCCATATGATCTCGAACAGCCATGAAGCCGTACACTTGAATGGGGCCATCACCAATAGCAGGGGCAGCCATGGAGACCAGCTTGAGTGAGAAGATCTGCAACATGGAACAACCTGAGTGGACGATGCAACCAGACCAGTTGGGCCGGCAATCCGTGGTCGGATCAGACAGCATCATCGGCTTCAATGGAGCTGATACAACAATCAGATAGCGACATGTAAAAACACTGAATAACTATATAAAAATTATTAATATAATCAGCGAGTTAAATTTGTAGAAGCAGTAAGTAGATTGGGTGATGGATAGCACTAGCCATTACTGAGTTTCTGGAAATTTGGTTGTCTTAGGCATACGCATGGATTTAAAGAAGAAGAAAAAGCACCGGGATGATGTACATCAGGCTAATATACCGGTTTAGATAATTTTGCCAATTCTCTTCCGCTCCGGCTGTCTATGACGCCCTAGGTTGGCTCCTAATCTAGAGTAGATATGGAGCAACGTAGCGGGAGTGCACCATAGCTAGAGGGGGCAAGAGGAAGAAGGGGAAATTTTGTGCAATATAATAGGGCATCCAAATTAGTATATGAGTAAATTTCACAAAACTACACGTTTTGTAGTCCAAGTTGTAGAAAACCACGCACATTTTGACACTTGGCACTTAAATACATATATTTTGGTAGTGTAGTTTCACAAAACCACACAATCAATGAATGGATTCATCCGCGAGATGACGTGACTGTTTCACCTAGGACGAGGACATGGCATCCTATTACCAGCAATCACACGAAATTAATAGGATGCTACGTCCTCATCCTAGATAGAACAACCACGTCATCTCACAAGTGAATCCATTCATTGATAGTGTGGTTTTGTGAAACTAAACTACCAAAATATATGTTCTTAAGTGCCAAGTGTCAAAATGTGTGTGGTTTTCTGCAACTTGAACCATAAAACATGTAGTTTTGTGAAATTTATTCTTAGTATATCAGCTCAATGAGCTGAGCCAGCCAAATACACACAATCAATCAATATACATACAAAAAAAATTAGGGAGGAATCAAGGGGATTCGAACGATAATAGAACTAAGAAAGGAGATTGGATTCAGTGGGAATGGAGGAGGAGAAGTCTCTTACTTTCGTTGGTATCGGCGATACGATAATAGATACTCCAGTAATCGGTACCCCTGTAGATGGATCCATCTCGATGCTTCCTATCCTCAAGAACATCAGCAGGTTGATGCTTCCTATCCTCAAGAACATCAGCAGGCTGGTCGTCGTCGTCCTCCTCCTCTTCTTCTTGATCCATCATTCCTTCAGTGTCCGTTGTGCCTGCAAGGATCATAGTCGTCCCTCCTCGCCGCCTCTTCCTCCTGAATTTGGATTCGACAACCATCTTCCCGAACCGCTGGGAATCGCCGCCGCTTCCGCCCTCCATCCCTCCTCGATTCGAACAACTCGACTCAGCTAGGGTTTGTTTGCCGCTCCAAAGGGGGATCGGCTCGGTTGCCTTTTATTTCTTTTTTTCGCTTATCTAGCGTAATCAAATACGGTTTCGGTTTTATTCAAACATTGATTTTCATTGAAAACACGCCCGTTTGTGCATTTTATCTTTTTTTGTTTTTTTTTTCAAAAACATAAATTTGTATTATGAAAATGCTGCCAATGTGTTCATCGAGAGAGAGATTGTGAAATTAATGTGTTATCTATCATTTTAAAATTGCCCACTACTGCCACTTGTCAAGTGTAGTAGAAAGACTTTTTTTTTTGTTAATTGGATCCATGCCACTGCAACTTTGTGAAATTAAAAAAATACCACTATTATTCGTCATATTGACTATATGCCACTGGAAATTTCTAAAACTGGAACTATGCCACTCTCATCCCTTTTTCCATCTCCTCTCTCACGCCGTCTCCGTTCCCGTCCCACATGTCAATTTCATCTCCCCATCTTTTCCTCCATCCGGCGCGACTGCAAAGAGGACAGCGGCGGCGGCTCCCGAGCACTCCTGCCACGGATGGCGTCGAGGACGGCAGTGGCGACAGCTCTCGAGACCTCCCGTCGCGGATCGAGGACAGGGGCGGCGGCTCCCAAGCCCTCCTGCGCGGATGGCATCGAGGACTGCGACGGCAACAGCTCCAGAGACCTCCCGCCGCAGATGGCGTCGAGGACGGCGGTGGCGATGGCGGTAGCTCTCGAGACCTCCCGTCATGGATCGAGGACAGAGGCGGCGGTGGCGGCTCCCGAGCCCTCCCGCCACAGATGGTGTCGAGGACGGCGGCGGCGACTCCTGAGCCCTCCGGTGTGGATGACTCCCGAGCCCTCCCGCACAGATGGTGTCGAGGATGGCGGCAGCGACAGCTCCATAGACCTCTCGCTGCAGATGGCGTCTAGGACGGCGGCGGCGGCTCCCGAGCCCTCCTGCGGTGGTCGCGGGTGAGGTACGTCAGCCTCGCTCGGCGCCGGCGACCTGCTCCCTCCTCCTCCGCCCACCATCTTCTTCTCCGAGCTCGCCGCTGGGTGGTGCTCCGTCGCGTCGCCGGCGCTGATGGACAAGAGTGCAGGGCGGCCTCCGCCTCCTCGCGGAAGGGGGATGAGGACGGGAATGGAGACGGCGTGAGAGAGGAGACGGAAAAAGGGATAGGAGTGGCATGGTTTCAATTTTAAAAATTTTCATTGGCATGGTTTCAATTTTAGAAATTTCCAGTGGCATGTAACCAATATGACGAATAGCAGTGGTATTTTTTTTTAATTTTGCAAAGTTGTAGTAGCATGGATCCAATTAATCTTTTTTTTTTCCTATGTCAGGCAGGCACATAAATTGTTGCTAGTTGGAAGCCTGCAGTAATGTAAAATTTTAACTTGTGCGGAGATTGAAACCAGACCAACAATTATAGACTTGATAGAATTGCTTCACGCTATCCTTCTGAATTGCTGGACGCAGTTTCGGCAATACAACACGAACGTACTTACTTAACTTCTCCTACAATAGCAATAATATTTATGATACATTGATCCATCGATCGATTGCATCATTCAATGAAATAAATAAATAAATATATATATATATATATATATATATATATATATATATATATATGCTGGTGAGGTCAAAATTAATTAATTAATTAATTTGCATCCATGGATGATGGATCGAAGAAAATACGTACCTCGAACTTTTCCTCGAAATATGCTTTATATTTAGGATTTTTTGGCATGACACCATGGATAGCATCACAGTTGATTAGATCCTCAAGCTTCTGCTTCAGTGTCCATGATTGGTAATCTTCGGCTTGGCTGGGGGTGGCTGGTGAAGGACAGCTTCCATCTTCCATCGTCATGCAGCAACGTCCGGGCAACAGGCGGCGGAAACCCTCCCAGCCTTGCCCAGGAAAGGGTACGAGGAGATGGTGCAGTTGCGCTGGGCTCCCGCGGCCGACGGAGAAAGGTAGGTCAGTAGTCGAGGGTAGGCGGCGGCGGCGACGGAAGGCAGGCAGTCGCGCGCGGAGAGGGGCCGGCGGACAGCGCTGCGCGGAGGACCCCTTTTTTCCCCTTTTTTTTTTCAGTTTCGCTTCTTTTTTGGTTTTTTCTGTTTTTCTTCCTGCCTTCCGTTTCGTTTTTTTCTGTTTTATTTTTTTTCTGTATCTTTTTCGCTTTTTCGGTTTTAATACGTATGTATGTAAACTTTGTATACACATATATAATATTTGTATGCATGTATTTTTTTAAGGTTTTTATACATACGTATACCAATTTTATACAAATACAAACTTTGTATATGCGTATACAAACTTTGTATACATGTACTTTTTTTGTTTTTATACGTACATATACTAATTTTATACATATATAAAGTTTATATACGTGTATTTTTGGGGCTTTTATACGTACATATATAAATTTTATATACACGCATTGTTTAGGTTTTTTTATACTTACGCACACAAAACTTTATATACATGTGTATTTTTTTATACATTAAAAATGTATACATATAAAAAAAATTATATATATACGTGTATACAAAGTTTATAAGTACATATATAAAGTATATACATATAGTAGTATAGACTAGGGGGCAGCTGATCACGCGTGCGGAGCACCGCGCGACTAGTCGCGTATCAGCGCCCCCCTATGATAGATCCCGTCCGTTCAGATTTTTTCTAAAAAAAAGTGCCCATGTGTTGCAACATGAAGAAAATTAAGGAAAATCTCGCTGGCGAATCCGGCCATGTGGAGCAGAGGGATACGAGTCGCCATCCATCTGAAGGTGGAGCAAGGAGAGCAGCCAATCGGTGGCACTGAAGATGGTAGTTTTTTTTTTATAATTTCAGGTGTGTTAGGTCTTGGATACGATTCATGTTCTGCTTGTTGTTGTGCTCTTTTTTGAGGATTTGTGTTTTGTCACACCCTTTTTTTTGAAATTTATATTAAATTTCATTAATTTACAAGTGAAGTTTAATATGAGAAATAAAATTTCCTAATTAAAACATGGCTATATTTAATCATAATTAAATTCTCCATAATTAATTATACTCTTTGGAATTTTCCAATCATTAATTTTAATAATACAAAGAATATTTTATTAATTATTAATATTTGTTTTCATGATTTTTTTAAATTATTTTCATGATATTTTTAAATTATTTGAGCACTGGAAGTGTTTTTGAAAATTCAAAGATCATTTTAGTGATTAATTTAAATAGAAAGTTAATTAAAATCCTCCCTCCTTCCTGGACCAATTCCAATGAAATTTGTTTTCCATCCTCTGCTTTCTTCCTTTCCCCTTCGGCCTAGCAGCAGCAGAGCAAGTGTAGAAAGCCTCCCTCAGTCCCTCCTCTCTCTGTTGCCGGGGGCCCACATGTCGTCTTCCTCCTCCTCCAGACGGAACTCCCATGCCCGACAAATAAAACAACGCATAAATTATATGCACAAAAACATGAACTGAATATATATAAAGCCAGTAGATGTCAAACCATTCAAGTTTTCCGGTGTCAATGCTTTCCCCATAATGAGCAATGCCATTGGTTTTTAGAATTGCTGAAAAATGTTCTACAATGTCGTCATGGCGCCCCTACATTTCACCAAGAAAATTGTTAAAACGTATCATTACAAAATGTTCAAGGATATTATTCCAAAAAGAGAATTCAGATATCTACACTTGCAGGAATTGATAGTATATGGCCGAGTATTTTTTTTAAAAAAAGAAAACGAGATTTGAAGGGAGAGACTTCACTCCAAACATTTTTTTTGTAAGAAGAAATTGTGAGCATGTTAACCTTAGGGTTAAAACCACACACCTTACTACTATACTATCAAGTGCATCTCAAAAAGTATAAATTTTTTGTTCCTCATAAAAGTTTATCGGTGTAAATTATCCAATTTAGATTTTTTTTTGGCTAGAAACTTGTATATTCTTGCAGAAAATTGCTAGGTAGAAATTTTAACTATTGTTGAAAGTTTCTAAATAGAGATTTTTATTTTCGTAGAAAGTTTCTGAATATAAACTTCTGTTTATGTGAAAGTTTTTCGAGGGAATTGGCAGGAACTCTGCCGTTCACTATTAGAAGAAAGTAAACGTCAAACAAGGTTTACATAAAGGAATACAGCTACAGCAGTCGCCGCGTTCATGTACAAAATTCATGGGTAGAATTCTTATAAGCACCTTTATCAATTCTTCCTCCACCATGACACCCCGTCCTCACTGCTGAAAACTCAACCGGGGAATTGAAACCTCAAAGTGTTCTTTTGCTGATGACGAGAATTTAACTTTGTAAAACGCGAATAACATATTATTACTAGGATGGTTCATTCTATACACCATATTTTGGTCTAATCATAACTAAACTCATGTTTGTTTTTGCAAGTACCAAAGGGGATTTTCCTCTTCTTCTTTTTCTTCTTTTTCTTCTTTTTTTTTTTTGAGGGGGCAGGGGGATCATCAGTGCAATCCTGAACAAACATAATGTGGACAGCACACTTCTCCTAAAAATTAATTTTCCAGAACAAGTATCACAGATATACACAACCCATTGTTCGATCAGCATTCAACATCTCCCTCATAAGAAGCAAACATTTAGCATTTCAGTATGGTCATTTGAAGGTACCCTTAATTTTGCTTCCAGAAGTCCTAGTTCTTTATTGATAGAATATGACAGCTGGAAAACTGTTTATAAAGGAGAGAAAAAGTTTACAAAAGAATAAGATACTAAGCCCTGTTTAGTTGTTTAATTAGTAGCCTGATGATGAATATCTCCAGAAGTACGCAAAAAGAAAAAAAGAAAGTGAAGATGTTACTCTGAAACGAAGTAAGATGCAAAAGGTGCAGCAATCAAGCTTTCTGAATGTGCCTGCTGCCCTTATTCACGGTAGGCCGAAAAACTCTATGCCTGTACCATTTTGTCAAAACGCACTGCTTCGTTCGTTAGAGCTGTCACACACTCTTCAATCAACTCAAACTACCTATTCAATACATGCAGATCAATCAATCTGTTGTATTTGCCCTCTGCCAGTAGTTTTCCTTTGATTAGTCTGCTACTGATCTACTTTACAGTTGTATGCTGGTAGTACATGTTGCACATATCAACATGATAACCCTTCTATACACTGTGATGTGGCAGGTATATATATGCACACCATATTAATCACTAGTACCAAACATTTTGATATTCTAACTGAGCTCCTCTATAGCTGCATATGTCAAGATTGAAACTGTTACCTCAAGAGACAAGAAAAGCATGGCCATTCATGCATGTTTGCATAAAACAACTCACCTAAACACCCTTCACTTCAGTTGGTTACCTGTTCCATAGCTGTTGTCGTGACTTTTGAGCCGAACATTTTTACATCATCAATCAGACAAGAATTTTTTCAAAGAAAACATGTTGGATGTTGACAGACTCTACATATTTTCCTTGTTAGTTACCGTCGTCGTCCTCCTAACACCCACCTACTAGTTACTACTACTGCATTTTGCCAACGAAAGCTACTCTCAACTCTGAAAGCTACACACTGATCAAAATTGGTGTGCAGTATCCATTTCATAGCTCCATGTTACTCTTCACTACTTACACTTATGTACAAAGATTTCACTTGGATATGCAAAGTAATTTATTGGGAATGGCAACTGTGTAGAGCTTTGTAGTTTTGACAATTCAATTATTTTCTAGTGTCAATGATACTGCATCTCACTTATTTGGAAGTTTTAGGAAAATGATTCCAGTTAAGTGCCATGAGCCTATGATGTCTAGATAATTGTAAAGGACAATAATGATATTGACTACCATATTCAACTCCCTGAACCAACCCTAGCATTCCAATTCAAGTTTGGTTGATATATGTCATGAAAACTTGACATCTGAAAGTAATTATTATTGCACCTTTATTCCAAAAAAAATATATTATTGCACCTAACTTTGTGCAACAAGGATGACAATCTGTTATCTGAATGTTTTTTAATGCTGCTTTTGCTACAATATATTCCTTCAAAAACGTTTGCTGCACTCCTTTTTTTATGAAATATAATCATCTAAAAGCTCAATAAGGTTTAGAATATTAGTTATTGTGACCAATTTGTGTGCCATTAGCAGCCTCATCGTTTGGCATATTTTCTGAATATGCCAAATGGCATATTTGCAAACGAAAATCAATTTGTGAATAAAACTTTTATATATGTGTTCTTAGCGATCTAAAAGCAAAGGCTGAAAAATAAACTTTGATGAAAAAACCCAAAAATCAGCTCCAAATTTAACGTTGAAAATTCAAATTTTGGCTAATAAGCATATGAATATGCCAAACGATGAGGCCCTAGGTCAGTACTCGTGCTTGTTGGTTGCATAACTGCACACTCCTTTGGCTCCCCACCACTTCTGCCGTGCCAATTCAATCAACCATTCATAATCATTTACTGTATCTTTTTGTCTGAGATTTCTCTCACATGTTGTACCTTCACAATATATGCAGCCAAATTGTTCAGATTCAGAATACACCTGGTCAGTCAGTCAAGTAACGTACTGCAGACCGCAATTTGGAGAACATTGTGAGGAATTCAGTGCATGCACCAACATGTGAAGCATCTTTTCAATTTTGAAAGGACAAGTAGTGGAGCAGCAGGGTTGTTAAATGCCTCCAAATTGGAATCAAGCTATATCTCAGCCTCAGCCTAAAATATTTTCCTAACCAAGAAAATCAGCCTTCTCATGCCAATAGCATGTTCCTTCAATGTGAAGATTGTTCCTAGTGTTAACATTTTGACTTTAGATTGCCTTGAATTGAAGAAACCACATAAAGCTAAAGGGATTGGATGTTTGCCTACTGAACAGTCCTTGTGGTTGCATATGTGGTAGTTAGCAGTTTAGCACCTCTTGCTGTACTTATGCCAATTAGAGCTTGTGGAAATGAATCATTTGATGGAATAAGGATTTGACCATTATGTATATCTGAACTGTGTGGTTGAAGAAATATTTTCAACAACAGTAGCCCCTTTCCTTTTCCTTTTTACTGAAGAGAAAATTCCTTTACCATTTCTTCATTAACTGGAATTATACCCTATTAGTTGCTGAAAAGAGCATACGCCTTACGATAATTTCTTTGATAAGGGAAATTAATATATAAGTCGATGTAGTACTTCAAACAAAATTCACAATTCTGAAAGATCTCTACCTCCATAACCAAGTTACATTTGTTAGTATACATCTCATCGAGCTACTAGGTTGCTTGGACCATCTTTATAAAAAACAAAAAGTAGAAGATTTAGAGATGTACATTTAGTCTATAGCTGATGGAAATAGTGTGGTCAAACAGTAGTAATAATATCTACAACACAAGCCCAACAACTCATACCAGAGCAAAGACTAAGCAGTGTAGCTGTGAGTTTAGTTATGCATATCCTCGACAAGGATGGAAAGAAAGGGGATGATTCATGGATTGATTCTATTGTCAAAAAGAAGAAAAAGAAGTTGTTAACCAAGCACTTAACCATTGTTGACATGGGGGCCATAGGGACTTGGAAAAGTCTCATCCTGTTAACAATATTTTGTTTCTTGGACTTAGGAAAATGCAGTCTTTTGTTCTAAACAAAATGAAGCAAAAACTAAAGATACTTTTTTTGGCCAGTGGAGACATATGTGGACTAGTGGCTCCATTGGAAATGATACGTTAATTCATTCCTCATGATTCCCCTGAAATTTGATATCAGAATTGCTTGATACAGAGGCCTCACCATATAATTATAGAAATGGCCGGTCACGCACATGCAAGATGCAACATCTCTATGATATTTATGCATGGCATAAAAATACTGAAAAATTATACATTTAAGCACCTTTTTTTTAAGAACTGAACTTAAGAAATGGACTTGCTAAATAGTCTGCATACACATTTGTTTTCTCTGTTGCTGAAAGTGAAGGAAAGGTTTTGATAGGATGAAAATCTCTTAAAATCATTATAGATAGTACTAGGTGAAGTTGATGCGTGTTGGTTCACTGATTCTTTAGTACTTGTAGGACAGAAGATAGAATCAAGAACTTACATGGGATTAGCATCATACCACATTATTAACTTAACACTTGCAGTGCAAGTCAAGGTCGCAGGAATGACTATGTACGTTTTAACACTGCAATCCATCATGCATCACAGTAGGATCATATCTCGTTTGTGTAATTCTAGGACAAGATCTTGAAATGTCACATTCGTTAGTCTTGGAGTACTCTTATGATTGTGTCATGTTGTCCTGGGGGGAAACATAACTTGTGTCACACGAGTTACCTGAAGCGCAAATATTCACTAGTACTAATCTTGCTGAATGAATTAAAATGGAAGGAATTACATTAACTATGAATTCATTGGCAAGTACATTGAACAAATAATTAGCCAATGCGCATGGACCATGGATTGATTGAGGGGAGGCAGCTTGAAATGAAGAATGCAAATGCAAGTGTGAAATTAATGATGGCATGAGGCATGTATATATGTAGATTAACGAGAGAATCAAGTGCTAAAGACCTACCTATTCTTTCCAACAAGAAAGCATGCAACCGGCCGGAGTCTACTACCTGTAGCCCCTTTCCTTTCATATATATATACTCTGATCTCATGGATGTGGTCGATCGGCCAGGCTGCTCCTATATAAAGGGCGAGGTGTATAGCAACAGATGTATGCTGCACGCAATCAATTCAGGTCTTGTAAGCTTGCATATAGCTGTCCAGATATGTTTGGTTGCTGACAACAAGCATCTTGATCGATCGAGTTTCAGTATAGTTAAGTTTCAGACTATCAGGCAGCATGGGAAGCAGAGGGTGTTCATGCTGGCTCTTAAGCCTGGCACTGCTCTGCTCCCTGGCTGCTGCCAAGGAGCAATACCATGAGTTTGTGGTCAGTACATATATACATGATCATTTATATGCAGTTACTTAGCTCGTCTGAATCTCATCATATATTTTTGCAGCAGCTAGCTTAATTTGGTTGGCATTTCATCATCTGTGCTGCAGATCAGGGAGACAACAGTGAAGAGGCTGTGCAAGAGCCAAAGCATAATGACGGTGAACGGGCAGTTCCCGGGGCCGACGCTGGAGATAAAGGAGGGGGACTCGCTGATCATCAACCTGATAAACCGTGGGAGGTACAACGTGACGCTGCACTGGCACGGGGTGCGGCAGATGAGGACGGGGTGGTCGGACGGGCCGGAGTACGTGACGCAGTGCCCGGTGAGGCCCGGGCAGAGCTACCGGTATCGCTTCACGGTGGCGGCGCAGGAGGGCACCCTCTGGTGGCACGCTCACTCCTCCTGGCTCCGCGCCACCGTCTACGGCGCCCTCCTCATCCGCCCCCGCGATGGCACCAGCTACCCCTTCCACGTCCAGCCCACCAGAGAGCTCGCCCCCATCCTGCTCGGTACGTACGTTTCTTCTGCTACATATGCTCTTCAATTATTATCTGTCTCACTATTTTGGCTGCCAATTTGTTTAGTTAATTTGACTTCTGGTACATTTGTTTTTGCAATCACATAGCAGATGTATACACGCACACCCACGAATACATATGCTTCTAACACACGCTTAAAGAGACATAGACCAACTGAATATTGTTAACCTCACTAAAATCCTAGTATTAGGCTACTGGTATATTCCAACTCATTTTGATTATGAATTTATGATGGACGATATCCATATGTTTGTACATTTACAATGTAGTATACTGAAGTAATATGGCTTATTTATTAATACCTATGATTTTATCTTTAGAATATAAATGTTCACACTGAAAAAATGCCAACTCAAAATTGCAAAGTACTGTGAAATGGAGAGAACTTTTTTTTCCCCACTATTGCCTAGCTGGATAGTGTACACACATTACCAAACCGACAAAAAATTGTGCAACCATCATCACTGAAATTTCACGCAGCCAATCACTTACAGGTCAAAAGTATGTCCTAGCCGAAATGCAAAAGATTTATAAAGCCAAAGAAAAAGAAGATGCATGTATATGCTTCTTCTCTAATTATTTTTCATGATCAGGAATAGCATGCAGGTAGCTAATGATATTTATAGCGGATTAATTTATTGGAATTAAATTGATCTCGGAGACACGATTGGTCGGTACCATTGCTATAGTGTGGGGTCAAGCTGTCATAATTTAGCTGCTTTTCACGCATGTTAACGGCCATTATCATTGTCATCAACCACATATTCCTTTCATCAGAAAAAAGAAAAACCACAGCTTTCTAGCCTTAGGTTGGTTGGTACCAGCTTACTACAAGCTGCTTAGCTCAAAGTCAAAACACATGCATGAGTCAGGGCAGGGTTACCAAACAAGTAAGCATCAGTGCATCATAGCTTTCCAAAGAGCCATACATGATCTATCTCAAGAAAAAGCTAGCTAACCAATCATGTTTATGTATCAAAAACTTCATCATTGTGCATGTTTCTCAGATCCTTCTTCACTCATCAATCTGAATTCTGGCGCAACACTTAAAACATGCACATGCTGCCTATGCAAAATTGATGCTGAAAGCATGCTCAATGCTCAATATTCCTCAGAGCCAGCTACTTTTACAAACATTTTTATACTCCTACATGTACCTGAACCTTAAGAACTAAGATATCATCTTTCTCCTACAAAGTACAATTGAGGTTTGTATCAAAGTTTTGCTCCCTAATAATTAAGAAAATATTCTCAATGAATGTGCAATGCAAGGTTGCAATACATACTTTTTATTTGTTAACAAAAGAAGGTTGCATTAAAAGTTATCAATTTCTAGAGAGATGCATACACTAGTCTGAACATGTCAAAAGTGAAGAAAATGTTCTTAGAAGCATATGTCCCATTGTTTGAAAAAGTTCGTCCTTGGTCCTCAAAAGTATAACTTCCGGGGAAACCACATAGGCTGTATTTAATTCCACGCCAGAATTGAAAGTTTGAAGAAATTAGAACGATGTGATGGAAAAGTTGGAAGTCTGTGTGTGTAGAAAAATTCGATGTGATGAAAAAGTTGGAAATTTGAAGAAAAAAGTTGGAATCTAAACAGGGCCATAATCAAAATTGCACAATTCAGCCATTTTATTCAGAATGTCGTTGTGAGCTTGTAGCCGACATGGCTCAATGTATAGGCTTAGCTATTCCCTTTTGTATCTTTAGTTGTTGAATAAGAGGAATTCGTATTTTTAAGCAAAAGAACATGTAGGTAGTTAAAGGGGTGAGGGGTCACTTAAGCACAAGAAAAAGACAAAGATTAGTTGAAGGTTGAATGGTTGATAGTTGACACACTACAAGTCTGATAAGCAAAATGGTTTGGTGCTACTGTACTGCTAATTAAGGCCATGGATTTCCATGTTGCAAATCCATGTTTACTCTGGCAGTTTGGTACAATTAACAGAAAGGAATGTCACTATACCAGCAGGCTCATTACATGTTTGATTATCAATAAATTAAAATCAGTAAAATCATACTCCCTCCGGTTAAAAATACGGTCTTTTTTTTCAAATGCGAAAAAAATTGCACGTCAATATATTAAAAGAAAAACGTTTTTGTTATACAACGTAATCAGCCAGACCGGCTTATGTCAAGAGAAAGGAGAAAATGCAAAACAAAAGTTGAAGTGAAAAAAACTTCTACGGCGGCTAAATGCAACTCCGAACGTTTTAAAATACAGTGAAACTGATTTATACTAAAATAAGTTTATAAAATATAATTAGTTTAAGATATTATAATTTTTAATGCAAATCCACGTATATTTTTTTAAGAAAATTTAAGTATTTTTTTTAAAAAAAATATTAATGTTTGAAATTTTAAATTTTTGATCAAATCTGAGGAGTTGAGCCCTGAAACGTGTTTAATTGGTTACAGGGGAATGGTGGGACATGAACCCCGTCGACGTGGTGCGCGCCGCCACGCGCACCGGCGCCGCGCCCAACATCTCCGACGCCCTCACCGTAAACGCCCAGCCCGGCGACCTCTACAGCTGCTCCTCCCACGACACGGCCTTCTTCCCCGTCACCTCCGGCGAGACCAACCTCCTCCGCTTCATCAACGCCGCGCTCAACACGGAGCTCTTCGTCTCCCTCGCCGGTCACAACATGACCGTCGTCGCCGCCGACGCCTCCTACACCAAACCGTACACCACCTCCCTCCTCCTCCTCGCCCCCGGCCAGACCACCGACGTCCTCGTCACCTTCGACCAACCTCCCGGCCGCTACTACCTCGCCGCCCGCGCCTACGCCAGCGCCCAGGGCGTCCCCTTCGACAACACCACCACCACCGCCATCTTCGACTACGGCGCCGCCAACAACGCCTCCAGCGCCGCCATCGCCATGCCCACCCTCCCGGCGTACAACGACACCACCGCCGCCACCGCCTTCACGACGAACCTGCGCGGCCTCCGCAAGGCGGAGCTCCCGTCGCGCGTGGACGAGAGCCTCTTCTTCACCGTCGGCGTCGGCCTCTTCAACTGCACCAACGCCACGGCGCAGCAGTGCGGCGGGCCCAACGGGACGCGGTTCGCGGCGAGCATCAACAACGTCTCCTTCGTGCTCCCCTCCTCCACCTCCATCCTCCAGGCGCACCACCACGGCGCACCCGGCGGCGTGTTCACCGCCGACTTCCCGGCGAGCCCGCCGGTGCAGTTCGACTACACGGCGCAGAACGTGAGCCGCGCGCTGTGGCAGCCGGTGCCGGGCACCAAGGTGTACAAGCTCAAGTACGGCTCCGCCGTGCAGGTGGTGCTCCAGGGCACCAACATCTTCGCCGGCGAGAACCACCCCATCCACCTCCACGGCTACGACTTCTACATCCTCGCCGAGGGGTTGGGCAACTTCGATGCCGGCGCCGACACGGCCAAGTTCAACATGGAGGATCCGCCGATGAGGAACACGGTGGGCGTGCCGGTGAACGGGTGGGCGGTGATACGGTTCGTGGCGGACAACCCGGGGGTGTGGCTGATGCACTGCCATCTCGACGTGCACATCACCTGGGGCCTCGCCATGGCCTTCCTCGTCGACGACGGCGTCGGCGAGCTGCAGTCGCTGGAGGCGCCTCCACCTGACCTGCCACTCTGCTAGTGCCTCCATCAACACATCAAATTAATCACCTCTTGTGTTACTGTTAGCAGCTGATTAATCATTTGGAGATCAGCATTACTGAATTAATTACATGTATCATTTTTCACATTTGATTCATTAAGAAGATAACAACATTCTCTTCAACGCCCAATTGCATGTATAAGTATAATAACAATACAGATTGAAGTTTGTTGCAAGCATGTATCAAGAAAAGTCCTTACCTCGGAGAGAGACAAAGAAATTCACCTGAAAGATTAATTATTGGGTTAATTATCTCCTGGAAAAGAGCTGCTAAGGACAATACTACAAGTGAGCTTGATAAATGACAGATTCACTTCATCGGTTTGTCATACACAACACTACTCTGTTGCATGCGAATTGTGAATTGCATCTCTTATGCTATTAGCAACTGATTAATCATTTATTTGGAGGCATTGAATTGCATGTACCATCATTTTTCATATTTGTTCATGATCAAGAAACGGCATTCTCATTAACACAGATTGCTGAGGTTGCAAGTATCAATAGAAATCCACACCTGCCAAATTCACCTCAGAGAATGGATCATCTCCTGTCTGAAGAGCTGATAAATACAGCACTGAACTCGACCACTGAGAGATTCAGTTCATTCATTTGTCGCACACAACACAAACTGAAAGTCAATTTTTCTTTCATTTGCCTCTTTATACTCTTAGAGTATACAGAAAATATGAAAAAGTTATTTCATTGGTTTCTTCATGCACTTCCTCACACCAGCAACCATACCAGCCACTAGCTTCTAAATAATAGCTTTTATGCTCTCATGTGCATCCTTCAACTATCTATCACACACAAACTACTGTACATGTATCACACACCAGCACTGTACATGTTTCAAGAAATATACAAATATGTGTAACAGCAATGGCCGCTCCCCCAGCCTCCCAGGGAACAAAAAAATTGATCAGGTGAAGAGAAATAATAAAAGAGAAACAAAACAATTGACCAATTCATTATGTATTGAGAGCATCGCAGGTAACTCCATAACTTCCACTCTAGTATGCTTTTCACTTTTCACTTGGGGGGAAATGATCGATTCTTATACCGAGGTGGCCTCATCTCATTTTCAGGGGCATCACTCTTGCCGCTGCTGCTCTTGCCTCTTAATGGCTCGGTTTCTGAATTATTAGAGATGTGGTTCTGTCGTTGTCTTCTTTCCTGCAAATCAGTTGACAAGTGTTTAATTCATGAGGCAATGATATAATAAATCCATGATTTCATTATGATAAACATTAATACCACGTTATGCAATGCTCTCTATGTCTGATAATGCTGATAAGACAGGTATACATGATATAATCAAATAAGATTGCTCACGTGGTCCATATGTCACTAATTTTACTGTGAGATGAACTTTGGATGTACTTATAACACAATATAGCAGATATGCATGATTTCCAGGTAAATCACTAATCGTACTCTTTAGGTAAAGGAAGAGTTTACAGCTACAGCATTTGCATCTGATATGCACACAGCTATATGAATATGTCACTTATCATATGTATATTTTTGTCACGAATCAAACCTCTTGAGGAATGGGTTCATTAGAGTCCAACATCCGGACCACCTGGTCCATCCTTGGTCTCTTCTCAGAATTCAAATCGATGCACCTCAGAGCTGTCAAAAGGGCACGTTTGAGCTCCTTTGTCGATGGTCTTCTCTCCAGGTTTGGATCAACAACTTCTTCTGATCGTCTGTTGGCAACCATCATTTTAAGCCAGTCAACTAGGTTTACCTACAAATGATCAGTAGTGTGTTACAGTACTTGTCAAATCATAAGTTCATAGCTTCTCGATTGCTTCATAAGTGATTGTAGACTGTAGTTGCATGCTTTTATGTAATAACTTGGTACCGAACAATACAGGAAATCGATGTCAACAGGTATTACCTCATCTGGAGGGCGATCATAGTCAATGGGATCTCTACCTGTAATAGCTTCCAGCAGAACCACCCCAAAACTGTAGACATCACTCTTTTCATTCAAAAGTCCACTGTTAGCATACTCGGGCGCAACATAGCTGCAAAATAATAACACAATTGTTGAGTACCATTAGTGAATAGCACCAACAGAATTTTTCTGAAATTACAGTGGCTAAGATTTGAACATAATACAAAGAGAACATGCCTCAATTCATTATACAAAGGCATGAAAAACTTACCCAAAAGTACCCATAACTCGAGTAGCAATATGACTTTTACCAGCACCTAGCATCTTGGCCAAACCAAAGTCAGATATTTTGGCGTTAAACTCATCATCAATCAATATATTACTGGCCTTGATATCACGATGCACAACTTTTGGTTCAATTGCCTCATGTAAGTAAGCAAGGCTGCAAATGTGGTGGTTCTTACCAAATTAGTATTTGCCAAGCAATAAGATGATACAATCTATACTTGATTTATATTCATGATAGTATAGACAACGACTACTTGTGCATAGTAGTGACTAGTAAGCCTAAAATCACAAAGCTGTCAAGATTGTAACATGCACAACAATTTTTAATAGAGCAGCTATCAAGATTGAATGTGCTTGTGTGAATCAATCAGAAGGCGACATTTTTAGTTCTAAGGCATTTAATGGAATAGATAGAGACCCAATAAGTTCACAGTTCGCACCAAGCAAAATCACAAATACAATGTTGACAGCAAACAATTGATCTAGAATGGGCATTTGAATCCACAAGAAGCAATAGTTTAGACTCAGTGAAGGAGTTACTCACGCCTTTGCAGTACCCAAAAGAATTTTCATGCGCGCTAGCCAAGTGAGAGAACTATATTGGGATAACTCTCCATGTAACCAACTTTCAAGATTCCCATTGTTGACATACTCATACACAAGCATCCTGATTATCCACACACAACAAACAATTTCAGTTAAGATACAACAGGTCATAATCTAAGCAATGAGTCCTAATAATACCCATACCTTTGAGTGCCTTCAACACAGTACCCCAAAAGGCGAACCAAATTCTTGTGTCGGACATGACCAATTGCTTCAACTTCCACTCTGAATTCTCTCTCAGCTTGTCCTCTGCACAGGGCAAGTAGTCATAGCTTAAGTAAAAGGAAGGACAACAAACTGACCCATGCACTGCCACTGCATCACCAAAGAATTGTTATAAGAAAAAATGGAAAATACTCACAGATTGTTAAGGATTTTTTTGACAGCCACTGGGGTGCCATTTGATAATCTGCCACGGTAGACAACACCATACCCACCCTCACCAATTACATTATCCTTTGAAAAACAGTTGGTTGCAAGTTCCAGATCCCTGAGAGTGAACCAATGACCCCAGCCAAGGTAAGAGAACTCAGGTAAGCCTGGCAAGGGAACAGAGTCGGCGGGAGCATGCGAGGAAGACTGTTCACATGTGGAAACAGATTGAATTCCATCATAGTTGTCCACATAATGAAGAGGAACAGAAGAACTGTTATCTTCTCCTTGTATCGTCTTGTCCTCTTGAGCAAACTGATTCACATCTTTATCCACTGGTTCAACAGGTTCATTCTGAATGGCGAGTAGAAGTCCATCATGTACAACGAAATCATTGGGCAAAAATTCCTCCACTGCCCTCACTTCCTTGATATCTTTGGATGCAGAAGGTATTTGGGTAATTGGAATTTCCTTGAATGTCCTACGTGACCGTTTGATCCAAGTTTGTATGGTGAGGCATACAATAAGGATGAGAAGAACACCAAGTAGGGATGCTCCAACAGATATCCCAATTACAACCCAAAGTTTCAGGCCAAAAACAATTGTTCTCTCATGAAGAGAGTCTGTTAGAGTGGAGTTTGACGACATCTTCGGATCATCAAGTACCTAAATGGGGAAGATAAGAACATGTCACTCACAAATGCAAATCACCATTTCCCTCAAACATAAAAAAAGAGTGCATTTCTGCAAGACCATATAACACATATAATATATGATTCTGATAGACCATGACAGTAAAGTAGAAAGAAATCATCAAAAAGAGTTACATACATATAAGCTTGCTAGCCGATCAAATGTTCTTAGGATTGCCACAAAGACAAAGGCATGGAAATTTAACAGAATGGTCAGGAACACTACAACTCGTTGAGTCGGCAACACTAGTGGTCATGAGAAAGCTACATGGTAGCAACCAGATAATGACCATGAGTTCAAGACAACACATCGCCATTTGGACAGTATCAATTATCAATGAAGCAGCTCTGACCTGTCAACTACCGTTCCCACTTATTGTTCAGAATCGAACAGCTACAGGTTGACATAATTAATTGAGTTATAAACACAAGCCCTTAAGATAGATGATTACAGGCGTTTGAAGATGTAAGTTAAATTTTCCACTAGATCTTACCAAGGGAAAAAAATACTAGTAAATATGGGCTACCATTGCAACAGTTGGAAAGATAGAATATTTACAGAGGCAGTCAACTTGGAGTGGATGACAAGAAAGAAAGAAAGAGTAACCAACCTTTATTGGATACAATGGTGAGGAACCAGAAATTGGCCTTCAAGAAGTGAATACGGTAGTGAATGCTGAAGAGCGACCTGAATCCAGAGCCATGGGGAGTGGCAGGCAGAGGGGAAACCTGTAGATCAGAGGAAAGGGTATCCACGCAAATCTGAGGGTAGGGGGGAATGGGAATGAGAGGAAGAAGAAAGCAAATGTGGACGCATACCTGAGCGAGATCCAGACGCAGGAAGAAGAGAAAGCTTGCACTTTGGAGATTGCTTGCTTGGTGCAGGACTGCAGGTGAGGTAGGGGTGATAAGAAGACGACGATAGTGGTGGAGTGTGGCAGCAGCGGCGGCAGGAGGAGAGGAGTTATCATGTGAGGTCGGTAGGTGATGGGAGTGATGGAGAAGAAACCAACCTTATTACGCTTTCTTTTTTTTTCCTCCCGAGGATTAGACTTGCACTGCAAAAACAATTCCAAGATTTGGGTTCGGTTCCTATGGATTCAATCACAAGGAACCAGTCACAGCGAAATCTGCGACGGAAGAATGGGGACGACGGCGGCGAGCTTGGTTTCCCTGAGACTGCTCGCCTCCGCTTGAGGCCGCCACCTTGCAGCTGCTGCCTGCTCCCACTGCCGCCTGGCGGAGGCTGCGGCGCCGTCCGTTTGCTGGAGTCTCTGCCGACGGCTTCCCTGCTGGAGCTCGCGCAGTCGCTCTGTCTGTGTCTGTGTTTCCTCTTTTTTTTTCTTTTTTATTATTTTGAGATGACATACTCGCGCTGTGAGATTAGTTTCGCTTGATTTATAAGGAGCGAGCGGCCCTATCAAGCCTAGACGATTAATAATGTTTTCCGTGATCAACTAATTTTATAGATATCAACAATTACCGATAGTAAAGATGACAATGGTGGAGTGAGGGTGACCGCTTGACCTGCCCAAGAACTCTACCCGCTTATAGTTTTTTTATTAGGCTCTAATACAAACTAATAAAGGAAAACTTAATACGATATTCTCAATTTATAAGGAGAATAGTATTAAGTATTCAAACAGCTCAACAGTTGAAAATTATGCAATAGAAGGGGAGTCTGAATTGTAAACTATGTAGGGAGTTAGAAGATGTGGATCATTTGTTGTTTAAGTGTGCTCCTGCCAAGTTTCTATGGTGTTGCTTGAGGGATGCCTTTTACTAGGATAGGATTTCCCACTTGTAGATCTGATTTTACACCTTCTTCGTTTGAAGGAGGGGGGAGAGAATTCAGTATTGCTAACAATTTTTGGAGCATGTGGAGTGTGAGAAATAATTGGGTCTTTAATAATAAACTGCTTTCTAATGTGATTAACTTGCCTCATCAAGTAATTTCTCTGTTATCACATTGGAGAAGATTGGCGCCTGCGAAATGGAGGGGAGAGTTGGATGTATTAAGGGGATTTCTGCTTGTCAGTATGCAAGAGAGAGGGGAGTCCCGACCCTGCAAACGCTGAGCTGGTGTCTTCTGATGGCCTGGACGCTGGAGTGGCTGGCTTGTAACCCAGCCTAGTCTTCTGCCTCTGCTTTGGGTCGAAATCTGAAGTGACATGAAGGAGAACTCTGCCTGCTGGTGCTCATGAAAAAGGACTTCCATTTTCCCTGGCATGTTGAGCTGTGCCAGCAGCACTGATACTCTCTATTTTAGCACTCTGTTAGAAGTTGTTTGCGAGAGCCTGCGTGCTCACTCAAAGCTAATTCGAAAGCTGGAAACCCCAGTTCTTTGTTTTTGTTCTTTCTTTTGTTTCTTTGTTTGTAAGACTCTTATGCTTTCAAGTTAAAGTTAGGCGGGCAACCGTCTTTTCTCTAAAAAACACTATAAACATGGTGCGTGGCCTTACATGTGTGCCTTGCATTTAAGTCCAACCTATATCAATATACATGCCAAGATGAAGAAGAAAAGAGAGAAGGATTTGAGAAAGTGTATTTTTCATCCCTCGTTTCTTACATGTCACCTAAATAGCCATTAAAATTTTAGAAAATTGGCAAGATAGATTAATATGAAAGATATCACTCCACAAACATGAAAACAAGTTCAAATTCAACTTCTACGAGTTATAACAAAAATAACAAATATAACTGTGAATATATGCTACCTATTTTCAGTTTAATATATTCTTTCGGTTGTAACTTATAGAAGTTGAATTTAGCCTACAAACATATAAAAGTTCAATTTAATTTGTTCTTATTGATCTTCGTTCATTTCTTTCAAAATCTGTTCGAGCCTACTTAGGATGTAGTCATTGATTGCCGGGCATTGTGTCCCTTGCCTTTTAACCGATCCTTGCAGGTGATTCTGGAGTTGGGTCACATTGAATCCCTTCACTTTCTTGTGGCACGCTAAGCAGCGGCCGCCATCTTTTCCAAGCCTCTCCCCGAACTCCCAAACCTTGCTTACTTGGTGACCTCTAACTTTTCCTCCAATCTGTGGCCTGCAAATTCAGTATTTACTGGTTTATAAATCGATCAACAGTGACAGTGAGAACACTACAGTAAATAATTATTAATCAATCAATTGTTGTGTGCATGCACTACTAGTATATTGCAATAGGCAGGGGAGCATGTTAGTTAATTCAATGCAACAAATTAAGCTGAATTACCTGTATGCTGGAAAATAAAGCTTCAAATAGTCATGGATCGCCTGGCAGGTATTCTCCATATGGGTCGTAGCTTCATCTTTTCCCCTGCAGCAGCACAGATCAATTATGAGCACAACACACACGTAATACAATTATATTATTATATATGGAAGATTATCAACAACTGAAAAGATGAGTGCTAATAGCCAAGTGACACTTACGATGGAGTATCTCTCTTTGCATTCACCCAATCCTGGATTTCTTTCAGAACACCACCGTTAACAAAGGCACTTCCGGTATTTCCCGAATAAATGATCTCAATTTTGTCATGATAATAGCGCATAGCAGCAGCAGCATTGCCAGAACGCATAAGCCTTAGGTACTCTTCTGCCATGAGCAAAATGACGATCTCGGGATGAGCAACATAAATGTCTTGGGGTGGCGCGTCAGGTACTGGGCCATTGATGGCTTCGCCATTACGGACCATGCGCATCAGCCGCTGCAGAGCTCCCTCCCAACGATGTTGTTCCAACAAATTATCTAAACTCAGCCTGCACCATGTAGTAGAAACCAAGTGGTTATATATAAGTTTGTGGTCAGCTAGTGCAACGTACAGTTGACTAGCTAGAATATCAAATATATGAATGAATCTGCTTGCATGCATGTTAAGTATTCTCACTTGTCATCCTCATCTTGATGTTGCTCAACTGGATTTTGCTGATCTGCAGGGGCTTCTAGTTGGGCTCCCACCAGTTGCTCTAATTCATCAAGGGCTTCTTGTTCTATCAGCTCTGCAACTGCAGCGTCTATCTCTTGATGCACTTGTATCCTTCCATCGGGCAATTCCGAGGTCTCAGGTTGTATCTCTTCTATTATCAACCTATAAATAAGTAATATCATATTGATGCATTTTCAACTAACTATATAATACTCCAATTAGTTAACTGCTTATGTATATCAGCAGTTTAGTACTTCCTCTGTTTTATAATGTAAGACTTTCTAGTATTGTTTATATTTATATAGATGTTAATGAATCTAGGTATATATGAATATGAATAATACTAGAAAGTCTTACTGTATAAAATGGAGGGAGTACGTATGTACTTACTGTAAGATCTGCTGGCGTTCATCGTTTTCTCCTGAGTATGCCTCTTCCTTTTTGGCGGTGAAGCCCCACAAATGAGACCTATAATCACTCATATACACAGGGAATTAAGAACTAGTATAATTAAGATCGAATTCTTAACCAAGTAGTGTAGTTTGCATGCATCCTACGACATGGTGCAAGCATCAAAATTCTCGCTATTTATATGCCTATAATGCGTACTCGATCATCAATTAAAATTTATACTCCCTCCATCCTAAAATATGTCACATCCTATATTAATTTAATTTATTTTAGGATGAAGGGAGTATAATCCAGCATAATCTCCCTATTTCAAAATAAACCAACCTTAGTAATGATGTGACACAAATTAGCCAATAAATCTAAAAATAGGGTTGTTCAGATTTGTTGCACTAGGTTGTGTCACATTCTTGGTTTATTTTAGGACGGAGGGAGTATATATATACATGTGTGTGAGATAGCTAGCTAGTAGGAAGTATCGTATACTTAATAATATATCTTCTAATACACAGTATATGAGTAAAGTCCATCACCGGTCCCTAAACTTGTACCGATGTGTCATCCCGGTCCCTAAACTCGCAAATCGACCGTTCAGGTCCTCAAACTTGTTCGACTGTGTCATCCCGGTCTCTAAACTTGCAGATCACTCGTTTAGGTCCTCCAAGTTGTTCAGTTGTGTCACCCTGGTCCCTAAACAGGACAGTCTAAAAACTTTATATCAAAAAATAATTCATAACTTTTTCATGTGAACTCTAATGAAGACAAACTTTATATCAAAATTGTAGCCCTCGACGCGACCTACAACTTTGTAGTTGAAAATTTTTTGAATTAAAACTGTTTAGGGTCCCAAAATATTGTTGCATATTTATAGATTTTGAAATTTTGATTTTAAAATTACATTTTGGGACAAAAAATGACTTAAAATAAAAAAAAAATCAACTACAAAGTTGTAGATCGCGTCGAGGGCTACAAGTTTGATATAAAGTTTATCTTCATTAGAGTTCACATGAAAAAGTTATGAATTATTTTTAAATATAAAGTCTTTAGACCGTCCTATTTGACCCAGATGATATTCAAATCCAAATTTAGGGACCGAGGTGGCACAACTGAACAAGTTGGAGGACCTAAACGAGTGATCTATAACTTTAGGGATCGGGATGACACAGTCGAACAAGTTTGAGGACATGAACGGTCGATTTGCGAGTTTAGGGACCAGGATGACACAGCGGTACAAGTTTAGGGACCGGTGATGGACTTTACTATATGTAACACCGATATGCATGTATAGATGATATGTAACTTTGTCAATTTTTTTTGTTCAATCTTCTGCCACTACGTACTCCCTCTGTCCCAAAGTAAAATGTTGAAAACTTATCTTAAAATGTAGCAATTTCTCTACCTTTATATCTTCTTCATCAATCACAACATTCCTCCGTTTGGCTCTACTACCTCCTTTTCTCAACTAATAACAACCTTGCTGCATTTAATTTCACCAACTTTCTTCATCCTATATCTAATCTCAAAACCTGTTATATTTTGGTACTAGGAAGGAAGTACTGTCTAACATTACAAATACGGAAGAAGGTAAATGTATGTTACAAAATGATGAGAACACAATTTTCTAACTAGCAAATTGGTGTACATAGCAAATTAAACCAGCAGTAGGTGAAGGCATAAATAATTAAGATTTATATTAATTTATTGGTGCAGATAGATGGAACAACTCGATTGTGCTAGATAGATAATATGCATGGATGTAAAGCTATTATATTACAGGATAGAGTACTCAGGTATATAACTCCTATTACAAGATAGAGTAATCGGGTATATAACTCCCATACTCGGAGTATGTTCGGAAGTCACTTTTTCATCTTTTATTCCCTCTTTTCACGCGCATGCTTCTAGAGCGGCTAAATGATATATGTTCGCACAAATTTTTTTTTTAAAAAAAGTTACTTTAAAAAATAATATTAATCTATTTTTATGTTATTTCTAACAAATACATAATTAATTATACGCTAACGAGCTATCTCATTTTCTGTGTCAATGGGGGAAGTTCCCAACTTGCTCCAACAAACACAGTCTTAATTTAATTATAATTGTGTCCCTAGTCTAAGCCTCTAAGGCATACTAACATAAGCATGATCGAAAAATAATCAAATTAATGTGTTTAACATATTAGATATCTTAAAGGTGCTGGATTAGCTGCCCTCCTAGCGATTTGGGAAGCCAGCGCCCACTGCAACATCGACACGTCATAACAAGCAAAAAAAAATTTAGGCCCTGTTTAGATGGGACTAAAAGTTTTAAGTCCCTATCACATCGGATGTTTGGACACCAATTATAAATATTAAACGTAGACTATTAATAAAAACCCATCCATAATCTTGGACTAATTCGCGGGACGAATCTATTGAGCCTAATTAATCCATAATTAGCCTATGTGATGCTACAGTAAACATTATTTAATTATAGATTAATTAGGTTTAAAAAATTTGTCTCCCGAATTAGCTTTCATTTATGTAATTAGTTTTGTAAATAGTATATATTTAATACTTTAAATTAGTGTCTAAGTATAGGGACTAAAGTTAAAGTTAAGTCCCTGATCCAAACACCACCTTAATAAGCGTTAGATTAACTGCGGGCCCTGCAGATCCACTCATCGATTTTTGCAGAAATCCCCTCATTATTTCGGTATTTCCAGTCCAGTCCACTGAATCAGAGCCGTTCAACCCCACGCGTGGACACAATCTGACCGTTCGTCTCCTATCTATATGGCTCCGTCCTTACCTACCCGTGGAATCGGTCGTCGCTCATCTCCCCACGTCGCATCCCGTCGTCCCCATCGAGCGATCCCCTTCCTCCCTGATTTCTCCGTCTAGAGGCGGCATCGATGCTCCTCGCCTCCAAGATCTTCCATCGTAGGTCGTCGCCCACGACGGCTTGCCATCTGCTATCCCGTGCCCAGATGTTGGATGCATGATCTCCTCCGTCGGCACAATCCGTGTAGCCGCATCCATCGGCGTTCGTCTCCCCGTACGGTGGCGACCGGATTGGCCACTGACCAGTGCCTCCTCTCCGTACACGAGAGTTGGGTTTTCTTATGTTCAAGCTCCCTCCTCGGTTGCTCCGTTCATCTTCACTGGATTTCTCTGGTGAGTCTGCTGCATTCTTTGCCTTCTTTTATCCCCTTCCTTCACCCTTCTCTGGTCAACTACATCAGTGGCTGCAAGCCTGCAAGATGGAGCTGAGTTGGGAGGCTGAGCAAGCAGCAACAGGAGGAATCAAGGAACAAGGGGGAAAATGTGAGGGAGGAGGAAACTGGGATACCTAAGTAATTTGCTAATGCGTTTTTAGGCTACCTATTCCAATCCCTCATCGTATGGTGTACATTCAGATTCAGATATGATTGGCTTGATATTTAGGAGGTAGGTTCATGCTTTGTCCTAATTTCAGTTATTTGTTTTTATTTTCACAAAATTGTTCAATTTGGATATACCTAACTTTTTCAGTCTTTAGAGGCCAAATCAAGGAATGCAAATAACTATGGAGTTGTACAGGGTTCCTTAAGCCCTCTATTAAGGTAAAGAACATGGAAATCTACCAAGTAGAATAGAAGTTATCACAATCTGAACTCTGTTGTATTGCAGTTCAACCATAACTCGAGCTGTCAACTTGCAAGGGTTTTCATCCTGTCTATATGGTCAAATATTGCCAGTCTGTAACTAAATGTTGTAAGGTATGTGATCCTCAATCCAGTGTTTGCGTATTAATTTACTTATTGTATCAAGCTTTTCTATTAACAGAGTTGTGGTTTCCTGTTTTTCTTGTTCTGTATATATTGCAATTCAATATTTTTATATCAGCTACTGGATGACAATGATTTTCGAAAACTGACATGGCACCTCACTTGGTCGCATTAACGAATCTAGAGTCATGTTCTATTTAATTTCAGCGATATGTGCAGTTCATTATGATTTCTCTAATATATGATGTGTCTCAGCCTGTGAGATAGTTGCCAGACACTTATAATCGGTAGGTCACCCAAGATACAAGTACAAAGCAAGAGATATTCATCAAAGGGTACACAACAATTTTGTAGGTAAGTGGCTTTCAGTTTTGTTGTAAAAAAAAACTTATGGGAAATTTTAGATGTGCTACTTTATTCGCTGAAGTGTTATCTGTATAGATTAGTTTCACCTCATTATACACGAGTTCATGCAAGACCAACACAAATTATTGCCATGCATTCTCTATATTCTTCACTGTGTATGATACATAATGATATAAGTGATATGGTGGCATTAAACTATTGAGAACTGCAGTTTGGTATTATGTGCCAGATTACCCATTTCAAAATTATACAAATGAAACATCCTATTGCAATAGCTATTGTTTGGTTTTAAATATCTGAAGAGGATTTTACCAAATTGTTCTTTCGTCCAGGACAGCCATGGTATCTGATTATTCTCAATTGTTCTTGATCTTCAGACAAGTGAAAAATCGTTGGTCAGTTTGAAGGAACAAATTTCCTCTTGCAAAATACCTATTCCTGTCTAGAGGGCCAATGCACTATCCTCAGCTCAGGAAAACATAATGGATGAAGCTGTCAATTGTTCCACTGAGGAACAAACACAAGATAAGATAATAGTGAACATTCATACTGCATTGATCTCTGCTCCGAGTTCTAAGCAAGAGGTAATCCTTATGAACTTTCTTATTTGATTTATTTCTGAGATGTGCTTATTAAATTTTTGCATGGTGGCATTAGTAATGTTATATGGACTATCAGGTCAATCTTGACGCTTCTTGAATTGAATCAATGCAAAAAAAAAAACACGATAATTATTTTTGCCCTTTGTATCATGGAGAATTAGTAGACATTTTATGTTCAGATATTATAGTCATATCTTTGGAATGGCAAGACAAACCTATACCTTTTTAGGTGCTAAGCTATACATAATTACTTTTATGTTACTTCAAAGATGCAATTCACAATATTTTAGGTTTTGAAAATTGGACATACTACAGAGTGCTTAGGATGCAGTAACATACAAAACCTTCGTTAGCTGCATATGATATATAATATAATTATGTTTTCAGATGGGCCAAATGACATGCATTTGTAGCTCATCTCCTGATGAAGGTGGTCATCCCAGAGCTTCAGTATTGTGCGAGCTATTCTGAGATACACTGCCACTGGAGTCGCTCAAATGTAAGTAATTATTTTAAACAGTTATGTTCTACTTGTGTGGTTATTTGTTTAAACAAGTACTAACTGCCCATTCACTTTAGATTTGGGGCTCCCATGTAATATTATCCCACCTACCATGGCAAGAAGCTGTCTCAAATATAGCAATGCTCACGCTTCGGCCACTCTTTGTTTTGTGGTGGGAAGATAAGACCAAGGATATGTTCATCTGTATTGGCCTGGGGATCGACCAACTGATGTTCTAGCTATTGCTAGCTCACCATGTCTAATAGGCAAATACTAAATGATCCGTATCGCCGATTCATAATATTGAGCTTCTAAAAATTATCCCTACAAAGGATTGTGCATATTCAGTCAATGGTGCTTGCCATTTCTGAAACCAGGCTACTTTCACTAAATGGCACAAAATGCCCCTTTGTGTTATTTGCGATAGCTGCAACTGTTGTGATCGGAGATGTTTTGCGATATAGTTACTACATGCATTGATTCTTCCATGCCATATATCCCAGTATTGCACATCACTCTGTCAGGATATAATGCACCTCCAACAGACTGTATGTAATCTAAGCATGAGAACATGCTTACTTACTGAGTGCCTGAATCTAACAGGAGGTGTACATCCTTAAATCATAGCAGTACGTCTATAAGAGCCCAAATTTAAACATAAAACCAATCAAGCTCATTACAGCTTGAAATGAGTTACTTGTTCTGTTGTCCCACACAGGCTAAATTGCCAGCTAAATATAACACTTTCAGTAAGCTCCAATAACATGTCTTAGGCTCTTTTAGACACGTCTATTACACCCGCGCGGCGTAGCGCGCGAGACCTTTCTGGTAAGAATGTAAGCACCGTAAGGATCGGATCTGCAACTAGGCAGACGGGAACATATTGATCGCCAATCTATCGGTGGAGCATGCACGTATACAACACATGAATGAATAGGAGCAACCAAAAATCAGCGCCCAAATTAAACTAAAATGCACTTAACTAAAGACGTCAGCTTTAGCCTATAGCAGCGAGCATATAACTGTAATTACTACTCCCTCCGTCGTATTTTAATGTATAACGCCGTTAACTTTTTAACCAATGTTTGACCATTCGTTTTATTTAAAATTTTTGTGCAAATATGAAAATATTTATATCATACTTAAAGAACATTTGATGATGAATCAAGTCACAATAAAATAAATGATAATTACGTAAAGTTTTTAAATAAGACGAATGGTCAAACGTTGGATAAAAAGTCAACGGCGTCATACATTAAAATATGGATGTAGTAATTAACTAAATTGCAATTAACAAAAACACTGCGATTTAAGAGCGTGCACGGCCGGGCAGATTCCATAACTTGCAGTTTTGATCAACAGTGCGCAATGCAAACAAATCAAATCAGAGCTAGCGAAACATTAAACGAACCTATCCAGGCAATCAGATCATTATCGATCGAACGAAAACGAATATAATGCGCTAATTCACAAAATAAAACACCAACCAACTAACTAGTTGTGCAAGCGGCAAGTCGGTCGATCATGGATGCATTGATTATAATATATTGAATTAATAGCAACGCGAGCAAAACACACTAAAACAACCGAACTAGCATCAACGCGAGAGAAAATAACAAGGCAGGCAGGCATGGCAGTAGGCGATCGATCGAAGCGAGTCGGCGAGAAATCAAATATCTAAACAAGCAGGCGATCGATCCATGCGCGCTAGGGCTTGAAGCAAGTAGCAAAGAACGTACGGGAGGGATTCGTGCGTGCATACCGCGGATACCCGTGGGTGGCCATATCACCACGGCCTCGCCTCCCTGCTATTGAGCAATGCAGGAACAACTAATAATGCTTCATCTAGTGTGTATATATATGTAGCCAACCGATTTATACGGATTTCTTAGTTTGGTTTTTACAGTTTTTTTAAAGATATCGGTTTTTTTAAGAGATCGGTTTCTGCAATCAACCGATCTCATCAGGAAAAAGTAAAAAAAAATGAGGACAGCTAGGGGACGGAATACCGTTCTGACAGTATAGTTTATGATCTTGATCGCGCACGACATTCTGCTCCCCCGCTTCTCGGAAGGGACGCGGCGGTAGTGCTCATCTAATCAAGTCTCCTATCTGGATTAGTTTGGTTGCACTGTGAGGAAGCGGGACTGGTTGGCCTAGGTGGGACTCAGCTGGGCTGATAGTAAGAAAAGAGTTTTCTTATTAGTCTACACACTCTGATGTGGACTAATAATAGTCTAGTATCTCGTTAGGCCATAGTCTACACATTCTGATGTGGACTAATAATAGTCTAGTATCTCGTTAGGCCATATGCTGATGAGATTGGGACAATTGATACATATATTCACAATAAATATTTTTTGTTGGGTCGTGTGCTAATTAGGTTGGACCAATAAAGATACACACATCTACAACTGGTTATTGGGCTGATTTGGTTTAAGGCCATACCAAAATGTTGGGCAAGTTTTGGCACTACCGAATTTGATAGAGTAGATTTATTACTAGCTAGGCAAAAATTGGTCACAATCCAAATGCTATCAAAGTACTATTTGGAGCTACCAAAATATTGGCATGGCACAAATTGGCACCAATCCAAACATGTCCATCATAAAGTATGGAGAAATCATGTACTTATCATCCATGAAACCCCATGATACTTGGTACTACATAGTACCTTATATGTCATGAACCTCCAAGGTAACAGACCTGGTACTCCATATGTATCATATATGGTATCTAGGTATCAGACTTATACTTAGAGCCAGTATCTAGGTATCAGATTTTGTAGGTATCGTGGGTATCATATATGATATCTGGGTACCAGATTTGATAATTAGACTTGGTACCTAGGTACTAGATTTTGTAAATACTATGGGTAACATATATGGTACCTGGGTATAATACTTTATACCTAGGGTATCATATATGGTACTTGGGTATCATACTTGATACTTAGACATGATACCTAGGTATCAGATTTTATAGATACTGTGGGTATCATATACCTGGGTATGATACTTGATACCGAAGGTATCATATATGGTACTTGGGTATCATACTTAATACTTAGACTTGATACCTAGGGTATCATATATGGTACCTGGGTATCATACTTGATACTTAGACATGATAACTAGGTATCAGGTTTTATATACTGTGGGTATCATATACCTGGGTATGATATTTGATACCTAAGGTATCATATATGGTATCTGGGTATCATACTTGATACTTAAACTTGATACCTAGGTATCAGATTTTATAGATACTGTGGGTATCATATATACCTTGGTATCAGACATAATACCTATAATATATATCAGATATGGTACTTAAAACAAGATAATTAAGAAAAAGATGAACATAAATCTAGATAATTGGCCACGGCTCTTTCCTATAGGCCCAGCTAGTATGTGAGCACCTCTTGCGCGTGTCCTACAACTAATGGAAGAAGAAGTCAGGTCCACACTCAGTAGGACAGTGCGACAAAAGCCCAACAAGCTAGTTCATCACGTGGGGAGCCTATCGACATCTTGCATATGAGGCAGGCATCAGCGACATAATGATTCGCTCTTATTAATCGTCCCGTAACAACGGGATACCGTTTTGTAGCTTTTCTCAAAAAAAAAAGATCTATACTTGGGTTCAGTGTCGGTTTGTACCGAAGATACCGACCAGGCGCTCTACAAACAAAAAAAAAAGGCAGAGGACGTACGTGCTGATGCTGTATTGTTGCTGTTGGGCCATCAGATCCCTCAAGCTCCACACAATGGGCCTTTGGGCCTGCGATCATCCGACTGGGCTAGCGTTGCCTAGTTGTAGTGCAGCACTACTACTAGTGCTCGCTCCAGTCGGCTGTGAACGATGTCTTCGGTTTTATCGGGAGCTCGGTTCACGCCAACAAAAACCGATCTGTAAACCGTAAACCGATGCATCTCAAAATAAAAACCGCAAAACCCGCTAGTTCGGCTCAGCTTGGTGCGGCTCGGTTCGGTCTTGGTCTTGGGTGTATAAAACCCACAAAACCTGCAAAACCCATGGAGGCCCTTCGTCACCTAATGGGCCGGCCCGGGAAGACCACCTCAGGGCCCATGAATGCAAAAGACATTGTATACCCACTATAATGTCTCTATCATAAGAGTAACAATGTAAATTTCCCTGTAATAAGCAAACCCTAGAGGGTATGGGCCTGTACTAGGATTATAAATAGACTCCTAAGGGCGCCATGTAATGAGGAGATTCCAAAATTTTTAACCGATTAATATATTGCTTTACCATTCCAATTATTCTCTGAGTTAGCACGTCCTTCGACATAAAGCAGTTGTCATTCGACAACAATGTGGGTTAATTGTCTCAAAATTCCTTTTAATTAATCAATTTTATATATGGAATGTATGCATGTATGGTGTTGATTAAATAAGGTTATCATAGTCATTTGTCTGTCCTCCTAATTTGTTTTAAATTAGCTAGAATTTTAAATTTTATGGGACAGTGAGTTTTATAGGCCTAAGCCCAACGTGCATATGGAACGGAGATTTGGGCCCAAAGCCCATCAAGAAAAATACTACTATCTGACAAAAAAGGAAATAAGTTCACCGGTCTCTCAACTTAACAGCGAGATTTTTAAGGTCCTTTAACCACAAAACCAGAAATGTATACCCCTAAACTCACACAAACCGTGTATAAAAGGTCCCAAGGCAGTATATATGGGTGGTTTCACTGACGTAACATGTCAGAAAAAAAAATTAAAAAAAGTACATAGGCGCACATGCCAGCTGCACATATTTTTTCTTCTCTTTTCTTCTCCTCTCCTCTTTTCTCTCTTCTCTCCTCTTCTTCAGGCCAGCGGCGGGCGGAGAGCCGGAGAGACGATGGGCACGCGCGGATGCGAGCAGCGGGCGGAGCGGACGGCGGGCGAGCGCGGCGGCAGAGCAGCGAAGCGGCACTGGGCGGGGGTGCCTGGGGCGGCGGAGTCGAGGGCGGAGTCGTCGGAGTCGATGTGGGAGGGCGTGGGAGATGTCGATGTGGACGAGGAAGAGGAGGGAGAGCAGGAGGACGAAGGTGGCGGCGATGCGGGCGAAGAGCGGCCGGTGGGCGCGCAGGATGGACGCCGCCTCCCTGTAGATCCCCACCACGCCCAGGAACTGCAGCTCCTCCGGCTCGCACTCCATTGGACTCCTTCGATTGAGGATTGGATTTGACTTGGATTCCTCGTCCGCTACGTTGTCGGTAGCTTATTAATTTGGTAGGTAGCTAACGAAACGAGATGAGATGAGCTTGAGATGGGATTGGGGATTGGGGAATTTTGGAGAAGTAGTCGTAAGTAAGCAATTGGTTGGGGAAGCGAGGTCTCGGACATGGCGGCGTCGGTCGAGTGCGCGGTCTGCCTCAGCGTCGTCGACGAGGGGGAGAAGGTGAGGCAGCTCCCGGCGTGCGGGCATGTTTTCCACCAGGAGTGCATCAACATGTGGCTCTCGTCCCACGCCTCATGCCCGGTCTGCCACGGGAAGGCCGCGCCAGCCGACGAGCTTGCCGACGCCATAGCCGTGTGCATATCGGTGAAGCGCGACGTCGTCGTGCCAGCCTCCTCGCCGCCGCCGAGCTCGCCCGCCGGCTCTCCGCCCGCAGCTCGCATCCGTGCATGCCCATCGTCTCTCCGCCCGCCGCTGGCCTGAAGAAGAGAAGCGAGAAGAGAGAAGAGAGGAGAAGAAAAGAGAAAAGAAATATATGTGCAGCTGACATGTGGGCCCATGTACTTTTTTAAAAAAATTTTGCTGACTAAGATGCCACGTCAGCGAAACCACCCATATATACTGCTTTGGGACCTTTTTATGCACGGATTGTGTGAGTTTAGGGGTATACATTTCTGGTTTTGTAGTTAAGAGACCTCAAAAAATCTCGTTGTTAAGTTGAGGGACCTCCGGTGAACTTATTCCTGACAAAAAATGAGGCCCTATTAACTCCTAGCTGCAGGCCACTAGCTTTCTTTTTACCTCCTAGCCTGTGCCAATTAATTAACCAGCTGATCACTTCCTCTTCCTAATTACTTTCTCTATCCACAAAAGTTATACCTATTACTTTTGTCACCAAGATCATGAAGAAATTAAATCATCTTAGATGTTACAAAATCAAGAAGTGAATGTAAGCATGCAACCAATGAGTATTTAGAACAGGTACAATAGCAGGCTATAAGCTAGCTATAAATATATTTTAAAGAGATAAAAGAAAAGAGAGAAGAGCAGCGGTCTACAGATCTATAGCCAGCTACAGCACGGATTCTAAGATGTAATATGTGTATGACATGTGGGACCAGGTATTAATAATGCAGTAAGCAACTATTGTATGAATTAGCTATTACATTGGCTATAGATGATTTGGAGCTAGTAGTTGGCTATACTATTAAACTTACTCTTAGATGACTCCTTTGGGTTCTAATCAAATATTTAATTTATCTCTTCATTTATAAATTTTAAATGCATTAAAAAATATAAATAGAAACAACTTATTTGGAAAAAGTTAAATGTGAAATATATTGTATCTAACTTTTGTGGATGGAGGGAGACAGGGAGTATATGAGTACACCATTTTAATTTACATACAAGGCGTATCGTTTTAAGATGCAAATTTATTCGAGTGGCGCTGGTTTGCTACTCCACCTAGTACAAATATAATGTACGGATGGCAGCCAAAGTTGACTAGTACTCCAAACTGCTCCAGCTCATAGAAAATGTCAACTATAATTAACTTGGAATTGGATTTATCTAGCCGATAGATGATCCCGGTTCAACGCCGTAGCACGTTCGTACGTACGGTATGAATGATGATGGATCAACACATGAAAAGTCAATATACTTGCATGATGTCAGCATCTAGCTCAACAAGAAAGCAACATATATATATATATATATATGCCATGTACTCTTACCCTTTCTCTTTCAACAAACTGCATGTACGTCTTCTTGCATAAATCAGCCAACTAATTAAGTTCTGGAGTATACATACATACATACATACATACATACATACATACATACATACATACATACATACATATATACATACATATATATATATATATATATATATATATATATATATATATATATATATATATATATATATATATATATATATATATATATATATATATATATATATATATATATATATATATATATATATATATATATATATATATATATATATACACTACTTAAGACGTTTCCGTCGTCCATCTAAAAAAAATAGCGAAATAAAACGTAAAAAAAAAGAGAGATAGTCCGATTCAATCAATGACGCGGAGAACAAAAAAAAAAATCCGTTCGTCCCTCACCCACATCACGCACACCCCTCTCCAAATCCCAAACCATCACAATCCAAACCAAAAACAAAATCCCAATCCAAATCGGAATCATCACAAAATCTAATATAAATATTTGGATTTTTCCGGTCGTCACACCGGTTTTTCGTCCCGCTTCATCGCCCCCCTCCCCCAAAATCCCAATCCGAATCCAATCAAAACCCAGAAAAAAATCACAATCACAATCGGAGTTCAATCGCACAAATCATGATGCATGTACACACATATATCCAAATAAAAACAAAAAATTAGATCGAAGGGGGTCGCCGCCGCCGCCGCTGTCGCCGTCGCCGTCGTTGCCGAACCGCCGCCGTCGCCGTCGCTGTGGATCCGGTGGAGGGGAGAGCGCCGCCGCCGCCACCTCTCCTCCCGCTAGATCCGCCGGCGGCGGCAGCGGAGGGCACTCTCCGGTGGTGGGGGAGAGCGCCACCGCCACCGTCGGTGGTGGGGGAGGACTCCACCGCCGCCGCCGCTCGCGGGAGGAGGGGCGCCGTCGCCGCCGCTCGCGGGGCGCCTCCCCACCCGCTAGATCCGCCGCCGGTGGTGGGGGAGGGTGCTGCCGCCGCCGCTCGCGAGAGGAGGGGCGCCGTCGCCGTCGCCGCCGCTCGCGGGGCGCCTCCCCTCCCGCTAGATCCGCCGCCGGTGGTGGGGGAGGATGCCGCCGACGCCGCCTTGGGTGGTGGGGGTGCCGCCGCCGCCGCCATCGGTGGTGGGGGAGGGGCGCCGTCGTCGCCGCCGCCGCTCGAGGGCGCGGAGGAGAGGGCGGCGAAGTGAGATGGGAGGGAGGGAAATGGGCTAGGGTTCCGCGGCTGAGAGGGAGTGGGTTTTGTTTCCCCACTATCGACGCTCGGCCGTCCGATCAAAACCCTAGAGATCGGATGGCCGGTGTCGTCCGGGCCGAAATCGGCCCAAGAGGGATCGAGAGTGAGGCCTCTTTTCCGGCCCAAGCCCAGGTTGCGGCCTGGGGGAGGAAAAGTGCGCCCGCGCATACGCAAGAGGCCGTGGGCCGACCGGCATGGGTCGGAAATAAGTCTATTTTTGGTCCCTCGAGCCGAAAAAAAGAGAATAAGTACATTTTTAGTGCTCATTTTTTCAGAAGCATTACAATTATAGTTATATTGAATATGTTTATTTCGAAGCAAACCTATAAGAAAGTATTTTCTTTCTTTTTCCAATTAAATAATTGTTAAATGATGTTTATATTAATAAAATTAGTAATTAAGCTCGGAAAATTCCAATAAAATTCCAAAGAGCGTAACTAATTATGGAGAATTTAATAAAATTAAATTTAACCATGTCATTTTATTTAACCATGGAGAATGGAGAATTTTACTTGTAAATTTATTTAATTATACACATACCTACTTAAAAATACCAAATATTTCAGCGAGTTTGTATTTTAATTAATTGCATATTTTTCTGATCTGTAAACTTCCCGGTGCAACGCACGGGCACTTTTGCTAAACCATACAACACTTTTGGTCAATATACACACTCTGTAATCACCCGGTGCAACGCACGGGCACTTTTGCTATATATATATATATATATATATGTGTGTGTGTGTATATATATATATATGTATGTATATATATGTGCGCGCGCGCGCGCGCCGCTTCAAACTGGCGACTCATTCCGGCCAACATGCAGCTAATTATGGCATAATTACCTTGTACTGTACATATATACGTACATTGGTTCGTACGGCCGGATGAACACATGCACCGGCAATTAGTAGTAATTATTTAAGTCCAGCTTGCTTGATTAACAATGACGTTATTAGTTTACTGGGGGAGGCATCATGTTGCACGGAACAGTACTGTATTGGAGTGGCTACGATCTGTGTGCGCGTGGTACGCCACTAATTAATCAATCAATCGTCATTTACTAAGGTAGCATCAACTGGAGGAGTAGTATATATGAAAGCAACTGCAACAATCATGTCCCAGTTGGAGTTACCCCTAGTTGCACATTTCCTCAATAATTTGGTCAGGAACCTTGTGTCCCTATATAGTATTACGAACAGATATATAGTTATATTTCCATATAAATATATTGATATCATATATTTATTGTTGGCCCACGTCTTTTAATAAATTTTGATAAAGTTCTCAACTTACCTTCTTCCTTTTTTCTCGTGCATGTTTTTCAAAATATTAAACGGTGTATTTTTTTTAAAAAAAATCTATACAGAAGCTGCTTCAAAAAATCATATTGATTTATTTTTTTTTCAAAAAAAGCTAATATTTAATTAATCATACACAAATGAGTCATCTCATTTACGTGCGTGAGGGATTAGCTCCTAACCCCAAACAACTAACACAGCCTTAACTTTGGTAGGATCAAAACAAATACAGGTTAGAGTACGGTGTAGAAGAAGCCTTCCCAAGAAGAGAACGGTCAAGGAGGAATTTTTACTGGAAATGCGAGCAGATAAGGATAAGCAATCAGCTGGTGCCTACTCCTCCTGTACCTGAAACACCTTTTCTTTCAAGATTTTGGGTGTACATAGTGGAGTCTGGAGTGGTGGTTTAGAACGAGTGCTTATCAGGACAGGTATGTACTGAGGAGAGGATCTAGTTCATGTTCCAGTACCAAACGGAACGGAACAGAACTGAATTCTGTCCTTTCTAGGTACGGCATGCCACTCAGACCGACCGACCTAACCTGCATTTTATTATTCAGTTTTTTTTTCCATCTCTCCACATGCATGAACGGCTGGCCAGATATATGCTTTCACCTTTTGCTAATTGCTACTGCTTTTCGGTAGCCTTTTGGCTTCAATTGCTCGTGCCACGTCATCACTGCATTCATAATTTCATATGCTTCTCTGTTTCCAAACACAAGCATTTTTAGGCATAAATTTTGTGTGCAATATAAACATTTTTGATACACTGATTCTAACAAATCTAAATATTTTCGTTCAATCAGACGCTTAGAAGGAATCCAAGCAATTCAAAATCTAAAAGTTCATCAATAAGGTATCAAAAGCAGAGAATATTTCTCTTTAATCTTATGCCCTTTTTTATTTAGGTTTATAAGCTAGTTAATGAGTCGCAAAGTCTAAACTTTAACAAACAAGCATACTTTTCGTTTGTTTTTTAAAGTCATAAGTCACTCTTACACTATTAAGCCAAAAACTAGGTTAGAAAAACTTTTTTTTAGCTTATGTGAGTTAGAGTTATGACTCCACTTTTGAACTTATGATTTTAAATCTACTGGCTTATAAATCATATGAGCCAAAAAAAACTGACTTAAAATCTTAAGCCATTAAATCTAAGTCTTAAAAAAAGACCCTTAATATTTGATTAAATAGCCTATAAATGGAGCACTACTCCAGAGAAATGAGCTAAAATGGATGGTTGGTTTTAGGTATGAGCATACATACCAAGATACGAGTCATCACTTTTGTAGATATGCTCAAGCTAGTGGCTGCCTGCATGATGGACAGATAGCTTATTCCTTGTGTGTCTCATTCATGCTTTCTACCAAAGTGGAGAGACAAATACCTAATATGCTTTTATTTCAAAAGAAAACCTAATATGTTGGCTTTTAGAATTCTTTTACCATATCATCAACCTGATCAGATTTGAAAAAAATCAAACATAATTTGATCTATTTTCATCCCTATAACCTACTCTCTCTGTTAAAAAAAACAACCTAGCACTAGAATATGACACATCCTCTTTATGTCCAGATTTGTTATACTAGGATATATCACATACTAATACTAGGTTGTCTTTTTTTGGACAGAGAAAGTACATACATATATATTACACAATATATGGTTGGCAATGGCATGATACCATGGTTGAACAACACGAGCACATCTCTACTACTATAAAATCGCATACGACATGTTCCCTCTCCCTCACGTGACTCGCACAACCACCCATCCTCGAAAAAACAAAGAAAATCAAACTATTGGTTAAAAAGAAAAAAAATCGGTTCAAAAATACTGGTTAGATTGTTTCGGTCTATGAGCTCATGCAACCTATTCTCATATGGCCCTGTTGTAATGTACGAGCATGGCACCGATCATGCTCTTGTAAAGGTAAAACGGTAAAAACCGTTGTAGGCAATATGTTACATGTGACTACTTATGTACCACTATCTAACTGTAACTGTATCTGTATGCGTTCGATGGTGTATGTAATGTGGAAAAATAATTTTAAAATATATTTTTTTATCATTTTTTCGGAAATATACAAATGCTGAAAATTTTCACAATAACAAATCATCGTCGCGAGAACGGCATGCGAACACTCAACTAGTTCGCGCTAAAACCTTGCGAACTATAGCCATGGCCAATAACATCAGATGCGGACACCGCAAAATTGCAAGAATTCGCATAGGCAGGAAGCAAAGTAATTTTATAGGGCCGCGGGATCACATATTTTCTATGTGAACTGGACCGTGTGGTCATGAGCTCGCACCATGCCTGCATGAACTCATTCGGGTGAGTGCGAGGACATCATCGACTTTGCATCCCATTTGCTTGAACTCGTCTGTATGCTGGTGCACAATATCGTCAATTAAATTTGATCACAATTATAGGGAAATGTAGGTGGATTTAATTACATTATTACATTGGTTTATTATGTTGGTTCGGCATTTATCAACTCATTGGCACATGCAGTAAAGTTAGCTCACAAGTTTACTGAGCCTATATATGATGTCGTCTTTAAACTGACCCTTGCGTTCACAAGCAATGGTCCCGGTCATGCCGAAGACAACATTGTGTTCCTGTGCCACATTGATGGTATATTTGTGCACGCTAATTTAGAAGTCATATATTAATGCAAATTCAGGAAAAAAAGTTTATATTTTTAATTCGTTTTTCATATAACGTGTGCATGCAAGCAGAAAAAAAAAGGGAGAGGGAAAACGTTATGCAAACAGAAGGTAGATGCATAACCGAAGCCGAGCCGTCCCCGGGGTGCACGGGACCAGTCAACAACTCCCCAAGTCCTCTTCCACTTCCAAACAAACAACATCTATCTTTTCTCACGCTTTTTCCGTTACCCGCGAAGAGCTGAATACGAGGAGGGCCCATGCGTCGGTGGGTAGGGTGAAAATATCCATGGGTAGGTGTAGTTGTTGTGAGATTTCGTACGAGTCCGCACTCACAAGCTGTACGATCCGTTCCGTCCCGTCCTTTGATCCTTTTCGATCTCTCCTGCCTCCCCCGCATCACCCCCTCCCCACTTGACTCTCTCCACTCGCCTTCGCTTTCCACTTCTACCCAGCCTGTACTCTCTCCGTACCGTACCTTCTCTTCCCCACAATTACCATTCAGCCCCCACATGACCACGTATATTACCGTCCTTTGCCAGCCAAGCTTGTACGCTCCAAGCTTTGACGAGGGGTAAATACGGTAACCCAGCTGGTGACCTCACCTCACCCAGATCGAGGCGCCGCCGGGGTACTCTCGTCATCTCATCTCCCCCTGTTTCTTCCTCCCTTCTTCTCCATCTAGCCACTCCACATGCGCCGCGCCAAACGCCCACCATTATTACTACCTTCCCTTCCCTTCTCTCGTTTCAGTCAACTTCGCCATGGCCTCGCCTGCGCCCACCCACCACGCCAAGCGCCGCCGCCTCGCCCTGCCCCCGCCCCCGCCCCCGCACCTCAACGACCTCGCCGACGAGCTCCTCTTCCTCATCCTCGACCGTGCCGCCGCCCATGACCCACGCGCCCTCAAGTCCTTCTCCCTCGTCTCCCGCGCCTGCCACGCCGCCGAGTCGCGCCACCGCCGCGTCCTCCGCCCCTTCCGCCCCGACCTCCTCCCCGCCGCGCTCGCCCGCTACCCCGCCATCTCCCACCTCGATCTCTCCCTCTGCCCCCGCCTCCCCGACGCCGCCCTCGCCGCGCTCCCCGCCGCGCCGTTCGTCTCCGCCGTCGACCTCTCCCGCTCCCGCGGGTTCGGCGCCGCCGGCCTCGCCGCGCTCGTCGCCGCGTTCCCCAATCTCACGGACCTCGACCTCTCCAATGGCCTCGACCTCGGGGATGCCGCGGCGGCGGAGGTGGCCAAGGCGCGCCGCCTCCAGAGGCTCTCGCTGTCGCGATGCAAGCGCATCACTGACATGGGGCTCGGATGCATCGCCGTCGGATGCCCCGACCTGCGCGAGCTCTCGCTCAAGTGGTGCATCGGGGTCACTCATCTGGGACTAGACCTCCTTGCCCTCAAGTGCAACAAGCTCAACATCCTGGATCTCTCCTACACCATGGTACTTATGCCTTGCCTCTTCATCTCTCTGTTCCATTTCATTTACTGTATTTCTTCTTGTACCTAGACGACAGAAAGGGAAAAAAGAATTCCCTTTTCCCCTTCCATTCGCTTCTTGATTTCAAGGTCAGGTTTTTTTGAGGAAACTTAATTTAGTGGTTTTTTTTCTTGTTCTGGTTTGTGAATCTGCCGGTTCTCTGCACCTGACATGAATATTGCCCACAAAATAACATTAGCCTATGATGGCAGAAGCGCTTTGGAAATTGGTCTATTCTTGATCTGCAGATGCTCTTATCTATACCCAAAATGATCTTTGCCTCACCTTTTCAATTGTCAGAACCTGTAGTAACTAGTAGTACAGTAGTATCCAGATTCCTACTTCTCCCGTTGATTTGTTTTATCATCATTTTTTGGTTATAGGTTAATTATTTGCCCTGCAGTTTAGATCACACTCATCAGACTAAGAAAAAAATGTTGTGCAGATAGTAAAAAAATGCTTTCCAGCCATCATGAAGCTACAAAATCTACAAGTGTTACTACTGGTGGGATGTAATGGAATTGATGATGATGCCCTTACTAGTCTTGATCAAGAATGCAGCAAATCACTACAGGTAATCATCAACCCCTATCTTTTTCACTGTGAGCATTGTGTTAGCTAAATTTGAATCTGGTTAATATCCTTGTTTATCGTCTTCTGCTCTGAGTATATTCAGTTAGCTTCTCATGTAAAGTAGGTTTGCAATGCTAATGTTGTAGGGATACTAACATGTATATACCTCGTATATTGTTTGGTACATTTCAATTCAGGCTATATGGATATTGCAACTGAAACAATTTGGACTAAATCATTGTTAGCCTTCAACAATAAGAGTATCACAAGTTCTTGTAACTGAGAGCTGAAATTATGTCTGTACTCTTTCAGGTTCTTGATATGTCAAACTCTTACAATGTCACTCATGTCGGTGTTCTGTCCATTGTGAAGGCAATGCCGAATCTGTTGGAACTCAATCTATCATACTGCTCTCCTGTAAGTAGCCCACTGTCTAGTTTTATCACCTGAACAATTGGACATAACTTGAGCTCAGTTTATCTACACTTTTCTTGTGGCAGGTTACTCCTTCTATGTCAAGCAGCTTCGAAATGATTCATAAATTGCAGAAACTGAAGCTGGATGGTTGCCAATTCATGGATGATGGATTAAAATCCATTGGGAAATCCTGTGTTTCTTTGAGGGAGTTAAGTCTGAGCAAATGTTCTGGAGTGACAGACACAGACCTTTCTTTTGTCGTGCCAAGACTGAAAAATTTGCTGAAGCTGGATGTTACTTGTTGTCGCAAAATCACTGATGTTTCATTAGCTGCCATCACAACCTCATGCCCATCCCTCATCTCTCTGAGAATGGAGTCCTGTAGCCTTGTTTCCAGCAAAGGACTACAGCTGATTGGAAGGCGCTGCACTCACTTGGAGGAATTGGATCTTACTGACACTGATTTGGATGATGAAGGTTTGAAAGCTCTCTCTGGATGCAGCAAACTTTCAAGCCTAAAAATTGGCATATGCTTGAGGATAACTGATGAGGGCCTTAGACACGTTAGCAAGTCCTGTCCAGATCTCCGAGATATCGATTTGTACAGGTTATTCCCTACACATTGCATATTTGATTTCCTTTCCTTCCGTGATAGGTACCAAGACTAACTAATAGCCTCTCTTTCAGGTCTGGGGCGATCAGTGATGAAGGGGTTACTCATATAGCTCAAGGATGCCCAATGTTAGAGTCTATCAATATGTCCTACTGCACAAAATTAACAGACTGTTCACTGAGATCACTTTCAAAATGCATAAAGCTGAACACATTGGAGATTCGTGGCTGCCCCATGGTTTCATCTGCTGGTCTCTCGGAAATTGCAACAGGATGCAGGCTACTTTCTAAGCTTGATATCAAGAAATGCTTTGAGATCAATGACATGGGAATGATTTTCCTTTCCCAATTCTCTCACAACCTCCGGCAGGTATTAGCCCATTCTGCTGTAAAAGAAATAATCACAATACCGTGTTTCCAATTGTCTTAATAACATCTCCTCATCACTGCAGATAAACTTGTCATATTGTTCGGTCACCGACATTGGGCTTATATCCCTTTCAAGCATATGTGGCTTGCAGAACATGACCATTGTGCATTTAGCGGGTGTTACGCCTAATGGACTGATAGCTGCTCTTATGGTCTGTGGTTTGAGAAAAGTGAAGCTTCATGAAGCATTCAAATCCATGGTGCCATCACATATGCTCAAAGTTGTTGAAGCCCGTGGTTGTCTTTTCCAGTGGATTAATAAACCCTACCAGGTATTACTATATTTCTTTTCTGGTTATACAAAGTAAGATGCTAGTCGGTTTACTTGTGTAGAAGAATTAAGTGCAAAATAGTTCACCATTGTGTTTTGGCCATCTTCATTAACTGGTATGCAGTTTATTTGAAAGTAGTGTCTAATAACAGGTGCGGTCTTGGCAGGTTGCGGTAGAACCGTGTGACGTATGGAAGCAGCAGTCGCAGGATTTGCTTGTACAGTGAAATGTTTCAAAGATAAACGTTGTGGAAACTGGGGCGTGTTTTGTGGTGTTGAATTTATCTTAGAGCAATATCTCCAGTCCTAGAGAATGAGCTCCAAAAGTTTTGTGCCATAACTGGCTGAATAGTGTATTGAATTACTGACGGTAGTATTGTCAGAACAACATACTAGTACTGGTATTTTGCTTGTATGCCAGTGGAGGCGAGGGAGGTTATATTCTTGATGTGTTGTATATAGCGCAGGTAGGAATCAACAATCAAAGAGAGATTATTGGGGTAAAGCATGTAGTAAGTGTGGAGTATGTGATATGCCTTGTTGTGCCTTTTTGATGCACAATTTGATTAATGGAATGGAACATTGCATTCGCACTATAATTTGGTTGTTCCATCTCCTAGTGTTTTATGTGTAGTGTTATCTGGAATGAGGTCTCATAGCTTCCTTACCTGAATAAAGGCACTTAACACTATATTAGTTTTCTGCGAAGGTCTGAATGCTAGCTACTAGTTGAGAGTTGAGACATGGTAGCGGGCGGGTTTGTTAGCCATGCCCAGACTGCACAGCTTGTTGGTTGTTGCTACCCCAGTTCACTTCTCCCAGCAGAAAGATGAAGTTTCATTCAACTTTTGCTGTTGTTGGGCAATTGTCTCCAAGGACCGAGGAAATAGGTGAGAGCAATTGTCATAAAAATGCAAGTCACAAGTCGATGTTACAACTGAATATGTGAGAGGAGGGAACAGCAAAAACAGGTAGGCACGGTGTAAAGCATTGAAGATTGAAGAGGAGGATGGATGGGGCGCAGCGCAATGCAAAACTGCAGATGCATGCAGGTAGGCGATTCAGCAGTTGATTCTGGAGCTGAGAAAATAAATAAATACTCTAATTGCTAGCAACCAACGTCCCAACCCAACCAACAGTTGCAATAATGAGCAACTTCCGTCCATCCGCAACTACTGTATACGTGTATACTCTACTATCCATCATCGCCGTTGTGCACAGGGATCCTCCCATCTCCATGTACTTCTCCACGCCTCCATCGATGGATCAGAATTCAGATACAACTCACTTCATCTTCAGAGAAAACCTCGTGTCCTTTTACTACACTGCATTGCATTTGCACTGTCATTTCCTTCCTTTCAGTTTTACTGTATAGTTTCATCTGCAGAATGGTAGACTAGTACACATATACACTGGTAATCGATCAACATAATAAAATGGTAAGATGTTGTCCTGAATTTTTCAGTCATGAAGGACGAAGTGCTTCAACCTTACCTTACCTGTACGGCAGGCATGCATGTTACTCCAGTAGTAAGGTGGTTCGTCGTATGGCCGACGCGGCGAGGCACCAAGACGAAAGACAGCCGGCCTGGCCATCATCGATGCACATCCGTCGTCATTAATGGCCGATGGATGGGGTGCCTGATGCCCAACGCACAACATCACCATCAATGATAAAACAACAAAACTACTTCAACTACCCCTACGCATTCAACTCCATTCTACTCTCTACCCCCTCCTTCCTTCCTTCCTTCCTTCCTAGCTACCTCTACGAAGTACCAGCAGCAGAAGAAGCAATGGGGATCTGCTGCAGCAAGGGGAAGGAGGAGCTTGAGGAGGGATTTCCATGGAAGCACGACGCCTTCTTCCACGACCAGCTTTGGAGCGCTGGCGTCTCCATGCACACCAAGCAAGGCTGGAAGGGCGCTAACCAGGATGCCATGACTACCTGCCAGGTAACCACATCTCTCTTGCATTGGATTGCTTGCTCATCACTTGCTGCCTCATTGTTTCCATGTTTGTTCCAGTCCTCCTTTGCTTCTTGTCTGTACAGATTCTCTCATTTTGATATTATAGTATCATGTACTACACAAGCCGAGTCTCTAGCCATGGAGGAATGGGGTAATGCTAGTCTAGAAAGGGGCTATGTTTGCCTACTACAACTTCAATTCAGGACATGATTTGACTTTGAACACCATACACTAGATTCATCCCTGCTCTGCTGTGCTGAAACTGATTTTTTCTTTGTAGCCTGAGCTGTACCTGCATTTCTGTAATAGCCTGTATTTAGTTCAAATCTTCAACTAGACCTGATTGCTTGCTCTTGCATGTTTGTTCAGTGCTGCTTAGCTTCTTGTCTGTGCAAATTCCCTCATCTTTGTGGTATTATGTACACAAGCTAAAGCTAGCCATGGAGGGAATAGGGTAGTGCTAGTAAGGGGCTTTGATTAGCTACTACAAACTGAATTCAGAACATGATTTGAGCACCGTGCACTAGATTCATCTCTGCTTTTGCTGAAACTGAAAAATGTACCTACATTTCTGTAATATTTACTTCAACTGCACCTGAATCTCTCTAGCTTCCACCTCCAATGCCAGTACATTTCCCTTTTCCCCTTGATGTGCACATTTTACTTAATATATATGTAAGATAATCTGGGTCTTGATGTGCTACCTGTGTCAAGTTTATTAGGACTTTGCGGGGCACAAGGGCCAGATATTTTGTGGAGTTTTTGATGGGCATGGCCCTCTCGGAAGGGAAGTTGCTCGCCATGTCCGCGACGTCCTTCCAATGAAACTATCCTCCTCTTTGGCACTGAAAACTGAACAAGATCCATCCAGCAACACAGATAAGGAAGCCTTGGAAAAATCAGATTGCACCTCATTGAGCGATACAAGCAATGAGAAGCAATTGTTATCCACCTGGAAGAACATATTTGTCAAGACATTTGAGGATGTAGATGATGATCTGAGACAAAATTCTGGAATTGACTGCATTTGTAGTGGCACAACTGCTGTCACTGTCGTCAGGCAGGTACTAGTACTACAACTATGCAAAATTGCAACATTTTTTTGTATTGCCAATAGTCTTGCCTATGTACTAGAAATACACCATTTCTGCCTAAAAAACAAGCTTCTGAAACCCTCAGATGCAACAAAGATACTTGCCGAATTTTATGTGTATGTTACAGCTATACTTGTGCCTAAATACAGAACTCTCAAACTCGTAATCATTCTGTTTAAATTCTCAGCTACTGTTCTTATACACAGGGTGATCACCTGATCATTGCAAATTTGGGCGATTCACGTGCGGTTCTTTGCACCCGAGATAGCAAGGACCGCCCAATTCCAGTTCAACTAACCACTGACCTGAAACCAAATCTTCCAAGTAAGCCTCTGAATTTCTCAAAGTACAGAGATGTCTAAATTTAGACATTCACTTGTCATTCATATGGGGGCTTCTGACAGGCGAAGCTGAGAGAATCCTGAATTGTAAGGGGCGGGTTTTTGCCATGGACGACGAGCCGGACGTGTCTAGGATGTGGCTACCAGACCAAGACGCGCCGGGCCTCGCCATGGCAAGGGCATTTGGAGATTTCTGCTTGAAGAGTCATGGACTTATCTGTACACCAGAAGTCTATTACAGGAAGCTATCCGAAAAAGATGAATTCTTGGTACTTGCTACTGACGGGGTAAGAAAAAAATAAAGACTTTTGTCTGATGATGGTAGCCAAATTCAGTTTCATTTACTCACCATCTTTCCATAATCAAGAGTAACTTTTCTCTTGGTTGTTTCACTACTAGTACTAGAAATGAAATGAGCACAAAGTTAATAGTGCAAAACCAGAAAAGCGACAGTTAACTGAATCATGAATGCCTTTGCCTCAATCAATCAATCGAATTGTTTTTTTTTAAAGATAATGCAACCAATCAAATTGATGTGGGTGCAGATATGGGACGTGCTATCGAACAAGGAAGTGATCAAGATCGTATCGTCGGCTACTGACCATTCCAAGGCCGCCAAGCAGCTGGTCGAGCGGGCGGTGCGCGCGTGGCGGCGCAAGTTCCCGACGTCAATGGTCGACGACTGCGCCGTCGTCTGCCTCTTCTTGAAGCCTTCTCCGTCGTCGGAGGAGAGCACCCATGTAGACGCGAAGGCGCCTCAGGTCGTGTCGTTCACGGGCAGCTTCCGCAAGGCCCTGGGTGGTGGCGGCGGCGGCGAGGCGGAGGAGGGTACGAATGTATGGAGAGCTCTGGAGGGGGTGGCTCGGGTGAACTCGGTGGTGAGGCTGCCGCGGATGGACGCCGTGCTGAGCTGGCGGCGGCGGTCGACGTCGCTCGAGGAAGACGACGATGCGAGGATTGATTGATAACAGTCGCTTTCGTTGCTGGAAAACGTAATCCAGAGGGTTTGATTACATGCTTTAAATGGCAAAAAATTAGGGAGACGCTTTAGAAGTTGATTGACGTAAACGTATGTCGCATTCAGGTTGTTGAGTTGGAATAGGGACCGATACTGCTGCTGCTATCCTCCCTCTCTTGCTTAACTTGATTGTAGTAGCTGAAAATGATTGGCTAGCTGTTTTGGATGTGGTGGCCTTTGTTTGATTTATTGTGATTCTTCCTTCCTTAATGGAGTACGCTATCAACAAATTAAATGGACATATATGATTGATGATTATCTGGGATGGATTAAACTCGATTGCAATTTCAAGTTCATCTGATCTGGGAGCAGAGAAAGAGGAGCCCATGCACTGAAAATTCAGGCAAACAGATCGGGAGAGAAATATATACAGATAGAAAAGACAGATTCTTAATTAGTGTTGGTAGATTATTGAAACTACTCCATCGTTCTCCCAAACAGCCCCTTAATTCAAGTTTCACCCGTTGTCAGTTCTTCTTTTAGTGGAAAAGATTTATCGACGAAGTATCCGCACTGTCACACGGGACATTTGGGACAAAGTATCTGCAAGACTCGACTGTGATCACATATCCACGACGCACAACCCAGATGAAACGCTGCTTGATTGGTGGGAAAGAAGAACAGAGCAAAATGACAAGGACAAGACGAAGGGAACGCGCTCCATTCACATGCTCCTTAGCTGGGAAATCTGGTGTGAAAGGAATAGGCGCGTTTTCAGGAATAAGGAGCTCGCTATCTCACAATTGGTGACCAAAATCCTTGATGAAATCAATGTCTGGATTGCATGCGGGGCGAAGAATTTAGCGAGAATAGTGTTGTAAGCAGTCCCCTGTTGTATCCCCCTGCCCTCTGTACTCTGTTTTGTTTTTCTTTCTTCCCTCTCCGCCTCTGAAGTTGTTTCCTTTTCTGCTCTCTCTCTGCACTTCGGTGACCTTGTACAGTTTCTTCCCTTTCTTAATATAAAACCAGCAAAGCTGGCATAGGTTTAAAAAAAAGATTTATCGAGTATTCATTCCGTCGATGAAACGATGGCATGAATACCAACTAGTATGAGTCATTCTCATTCCCTTCCTCTTGGGCCGCAACGGGATTAATGGCTAGCTTGAGGCCCATACTATTGTTGGGCCGTAACGGGAATGTCAGATACGTGCGGCTCGTCTTGTAGTCGTCGACAAGCCAAGGGGAGCGGAGGCGACGGCGTCGGCGTCAGACCATCACCGACCTCTCCTCTGTTACAAATAAAATTGTGTCGATCTGCTTTGTGTTTTTGGTTCTGGTAGTTTTTGTTAGGAAAAGATAGGCGAACAAACGATAAAGAACAATAGATCAATCACAAAAGACACGAGATTTAACGTGGAAAACCCTCTCAAAACAGGAGAGAAAAAACCACGGGCGCCAGCCAGCAAAATATCTTCACTATATCTGAGGTGAGGTTACATCGCCGCACGGCGGCTTACAAGAGGTATATATATGGTGGAACCCTAAAAGGAACCCTAAACCCTAAACCCGTTCAGCCTTCGCTCCGCTACGGCAGAAGCTGGCCTTTATTATGTGCAAATGAATTTGGATCACAACTCAACAAACTCCACCTTGAGACAAATTCCTTCTTGTAGCATGAATCAATCCTTCATCCTGAACACAACAAAGACCAAAAACACTTTCGGCGTCAAATAGCCTCTCGGGCTAAACCACTATACAAACTAAGCTTGAGCAAAGCTCAAACTTAGCAACAGGAACATGCTTTGTCATCATATCAGCAGGATTATCATGAGTACTTATCTTGCATACCTTTAGCTTACTTTGCGCGACAACATCGCGAACATAATGGTACTTGATATCAATGTGCTTTGTCCTCTCATGAAACATCTGATCTTTGGTGAGGCATATAGCACTTTGACTGTCACAAAACAAGTTAATGCAAGAATCAACTCCACAAAGCTCAGCAAACAATCCTTTCAGCCAAACTGATTCTTTACATGCTTCAGCAATAGCCATGTATTCTGCTTCAGTGGTAGACTGGGCAACAACAGGCTGCAATGTTGCCTTCCAACTCATAGCACAACTACCAATGGTAAACACATAACCTGTGAGTGACCTTCTCTTATCCAAATCTGCAGCAAAATCAGAATCCACATATCCAACAAGCCCCTTATCAGTCCTGCCAAACTTCAAGCAAGCATCAGCTATGCCTTTAAGGTACCTGAAAATCCACTGAACAGCTTTCCAGTGTTCTTTACCAGGATTAGCCATGTATCTACTAACCAAACTCATAGCATGAGATAAATCTGGCCGGGAGCAAACCATGGCATACATCAAAGAACCAACAGCACTAGAATATGGAACTCTAGACATGTATTCTACATCCTCATCAGTACTAGCACATTGTAAAGCTGATAATTTAAAATGAGGTGCAATAGGAGTGCTAACAGGCTTTGCATCATGCATGTTAAAATGCTGAAGAACCTTCTTAATGTAGCTTTACTGACAAAGAAATAACAAACCAGAATTTCTGTCTCTAGTGATTTCCATACCTAGAATTTTCTTAGCAACACCAAGATCCTTCATATCAAACTCACTACTCAACTGTTTCTTCAATGCAGTGATTTGTTCCTTGCTCTTGGCAGCAATCAGCATATCATCAACATATAACAGCAAGTATATAGGTGATCCATTAACAAATTTAATATACACACAGCTATCAAATTCAGACCTCTTAAAGCCATGTGACAACATAAATGAATCAAACCTTTTATACCATTGACGAGGAGACTGTTTCAAACCATACAAAGATCTTTTCAACTTGCAAACATAATCCTCCTTACCAGGTACTATGAACCCTTCTGGCTGGTCCATGTATATCTCCTCCTCAAGCTCTCCATGTAAAAATGCTGTCTTCACATCTATACTGCTCAAGCTCAAGATCATGCATAGCAACAATACTGAAGAATGTGCGAATTGAACTATGCTTTACAACTGGAGAGAACACATCATTATAATCAACACCAGCAATTTGACTGAAACCTTTTGCTACTAACCTTGCCTTAAACCTCGGAGGCTCGCTAGGAGATAAACCCTCCTTTCTCTTGAAGATCCATTTACAATGAACAGGCTTCTTCTGTTTTGGCAAGTGCACAAGCTCCCATGTGCCATTCTTCTCAAGAGATTGCATCTCCTCCTGCATAGCTGAGATCCACTTCTCACGGTCTCCAGAAACAACAGCTTCAGTGTATGTGGCTGGCTCAAGAGTATTCTCCACCTGTTCAGCACAACTAAAAGCATAATAAACCATATCACATTCCTCAATAAAACGGATTGGAGCTCCACAACTCCTCTTTGTTCTGCGATGGGCAATAGGTTCATCTTGTGGCTGCAAAACAGGAGGTGAGTGCTGAACAGTAACATTAACATCATTACCAACAATTTCAGTTTCCTGATCATCCACGTGCTCCACCTGCACGCTAACATATTGCTGCTCCTCATCTGAACCACCTAGTATGACATCTGTGGGCAAGCTGTCATTAAACATAACAGATTCATTGAAAACAACACTCCTACTCATGAAGGTCTTGTTAGTTTTAGGATTCCATAACTTATATCCTTTTACTCCTGAACCATAACCAAGAAATAGACACTTAATAGCTCTAGGCTCTAATTTTCCATTATCAACATGAGCATAAGCGGTGCATCCAAAAACTCTCAATTGTGAATAATCAGCAGGCATACCAGACCATACCTCAATGGGAGTTTTCTTATTAAGTGGGATAGAAGGCGACCTGTTGATCAAGTAGCAGGCGGTGTTAGCAACCTCTGCCCAAAAACGCTTGTTCATGCGAGCGTTGGACAGCATGCAACGAGTATTGGAGATGATAGTTCTGTTCATGCGCTCAGCTACACCATTCTGCTGTGGAGTGTACGGGATGGTGTGATGCCTAACGATGCCTTCCTTTCTGCAGTAATCATCAAAAGCATCTGAACAAAATTCACCACCACTGTCAGTGCGAAGTACTTTTACCTCCTTTTCAGTTTGCCTTTCTATCATAACTTTCCACTCCTTAAAAGCAGCAAATGTATCATCTTTATGTTTCAGGAAATAAGGCCACACTTTTCTAGAGTAATCATCAATAATGGTAAGCATATAACAAGCACCACCAAGAGAGGGCTTACGAGAAGGCCCCCACAAATCAGCATGTACATAATCAAGTATACCTTTGGAGCGATGAACTGAGGTATTGAATTTTACCCTCTTGTGCTTACCAAAAACACAGTGCTCACAGAACTTCATGTTACCCTGAGTGCAGCCATCCAGCAGGTTCCTCTTCATCAATTCTGCCATACCAAGTTCACTCATATGTCCAAGACGCATGTGCCACAGGTTAGTCTTACTAGGTTCATCTTTAGAAACAGCAGCAGCGGTAATAGAACCATGTAATGTACTTCCTCTAAGGACGTATAAGTTTGTAGAATTCATATCACCAATCATGTAAACAAGAGAACCTTTCGATACCTTTACAACTCCACCTGAACCGGAGTATTTGTATCCTTCTGCATCAAGTGTGCTGAGAGAGATGAGATTTCTCGCCATCCCTGGTATGTGTCTCACATCTTTCAGCGTGCGTGTCATGCCATCATGAGTCTTGATCTGAACGGAGCTAATGCCCACGATCTCACGTGGGTTATCATCTCCCATGCGCACAACATCTCCATTCTGCACAGACTTGTAAGAACTAAACTAATCTCTTTTAATGCAGATATGAAACAAACATGCAGTATCAAGTATCCATTCATCATGACTAGCAACACAACCAGCAAAAACAACAAGACAATCTCCTGAATCAGAGTTTTCAGCACTGGTAACAACAGAGGCCTTACCATCAGATTTCCTTTTCTCCTTATTCTGCAGCTTCCAACATTCTTCAATGAAGTGATTTTTCTTTTTGCAATACTTACAGAACTTTTTACCTCTGGATTTAGAACAGCCTCTACTCTGACTCTTGTCACGATCATTGCTGTCGTTGTAGGTTCTCTGCTCAGATCTGCCTCTGACCTGCAATGCTTCGCCCTTAGAGGACGACGCATCAGACTGAACCATACCTTTCATCTTCTCCCTGTTTTGGAGTGCCTCATAAACTTCCGCTAGGGTTAGTTCATCACGGCTTAAAAGTATGGTGTCACGAAAATTTGCATATGAACTAGGCAGTGAGCATAACAGTAAAAGACCTAAATCTTCATCATCAAACTGTACCTCCATCGACACTAGTTCGACAACGATCTCCTTGAAGACTGATATGTGGTTCAACACAGAACCACTCTCCTGCAACTTGTGCAAGAACAACTTCATCTTGATATGCATCTTACTGGTTAGATCTTTAGACACGCAGATCGATTCCAGTTTGAGCCAAAGTTCTGCAGCAGTCTTTTCCTGCAACACTTCTTGCAAAATATCATTAGATAGATGAAGTTGGATTAGCGACAGAGCCTTATGATCTTTCCGCTTCTCCTCAGCGGTCCACTCAGTCGTTTTCTTCTTCCCGAAGCTTTCCAACGCCTCATCAAGATCCGAAGTTTGCGCCAGAACAACCCGCATCTTGACTTGCCACAGCGAGAATCTCGTCTTGTAGTCTAGCAGCGGTAGATCATACTTCATCGACGCCGTCGCGAAACCCTAATCTGAGAACAAGCTCTGATACCACTTGTTAGGTAACGATAGGCGAACAAACGATAAAGAATAATAGATCAATCACAAAAGACAAGAGATTTAACGTGGAAAACCCTCCCAAAATAGAAGAGAAAAACCACGGGCGCCAGCCAGCAAAATATCTTCACTATATCTGAGGTGAGGTTACATCGCCGCACGGCGGCTTACAAGAGGTATATATATGGTGAAACCCTAAAAGGGATGATGATCCGCTACGGCAGAAGCTGGCCTTTATTAAGTGCAAATGAATTTGGATCACAACTCAACAGTTTTTCCCTCCCCTGTTTTTCTGTTGATTCTGTTAGAGTCACGCACATGACCTCGTTGGTTTTTCGGCCGTGTGCGACGTTGGGCTCATCGTGTGCGTTTAGTTCGCACGGGAGCACGTCATGCGTGGGCACGATCCTCGTGATTGGGATGGCAGTCGCTATTGAGGGATCGTGTCCGCATCAACCGGGCCAACGTGCCCATGATCTTGTATTCGCAGAATAAAAGGAAGAAGATAAACAGAAAATGCTGCTAGTTGTTCGCAGCGCCAAACATTTGTGTTCTATGTGATTACTGTTCTTCTCTCTTGCATCCACGTTCGCGTGCGTTACGGGTTTTTTTGCTAACAAGTGGTATCAGAGCGAGGCGACGTCCCTGGCGTCTGGTGAGATGTCCCTCCCGATCGGCAACGATGATCGGTACCGACACCTGTCGGTCTCGTCGCCGCCCCGGCGCGGGCGGCGTACTGGCCGCGAACCCGTCGTTGAGCGCGTGATCGAGAGAAGCTCCACGTCCATAGTCTACCCCACGCTCACGCGCACGAACTACACCGAGTGGTCCATGGTGATGGGGTGAACCTCCGGGCGCAAGGCTTGTGGGAGGCCGTCGACCCTGGCACCGACGATTTCCGCACCGACCGCACAGCCCTCGCCGCCATTCTACGTGCCGTCCTGCAAGACATGCTGACGTCGCTCGCGCAAAAGGAGACGGCGTGTGAGGCCTAGGAAGCGATCCGCACCATTCGCGTCGGCGTCGAGCGAGTCAAGGAGGCCAATGCGCAGAAGCTCCGCCAGGACTTTGCCGCGATCACTTTCAAGCCCAGTGAACGTGTTGAGGAGTTCTCCTTGCGTCTCACCGGCCTCGCAAACGAGCTCCGCATGCTCGGTGACCCGATCATCGACAAAGATGTGGTGAAGAAGATGTTAGAGGTGGTCCCTAAGTACCTCGAGCAGGTGGCCATCTCCATCGAGACACTCCTTGATCTGGCCACAGTGTCCATCGAGGAGGTCATCGGGCGGCTGCGGGCAGTGGAGCAACGGAAGAAACCGGCGAGCAGCGAGGCTAAGGATAGCAGCGGCCGACTACTTCTCACGGAGGAGGATTGGCTGGCACGTTACAAGGCCCGCGAGCAGGAGAAAAAGGGTGGTAGCTCAGGCGGCAATGGCGGCGGTGGCCGCAATCGCCGTCGCGGCAGAGGAAAAGGTCGCGGTGGAGGCGAATCGAACCGGACCGACACTTCGGGGCAAGATGGGCAGGGAAACACCTGCCGTAACTGTGGAAAGGCCGGCCATTGGGCCCGTGATTGCATATCGAAGCCCATGAAATCTGGGGAGGCCCACTTGGCCCAGGAGGAGGAAGCCACGCTACTTCTGGGAGAGGTGTGCACGATCTCTCTCACCCCTTCATCCGTATCGCCCCCAACTTCACCGCCGCCGCCACTGTATCGCGCCTCTGCTCCGCCTGCTGATTCCACGTCGCTACCGCATCGCGCCCCCACGCCGCTCACTGATTCCCTGGTCCGCGAGCCTATTCTGCCGCCCGTGCCTTCACAGGTTCGAGAGAAAATCCATCTGGTCGAGGAGAAGGTGCACGCCCAGCTCTATAATGAGGAGCAGAAGGATGACCGGCGGTGGGTGGTTGACACTGGCGCGACCAACCACATGTCGGGCGCCCAATCCGCCTTCTCCAATCTCGATTCCACCGTCAGTGGCTCCGTCAAGTTTGGTGATGGCTCGGTGGTGCGGATCGAGGGTCGTGGGACTGTCATCTTCGACTGTAAGAACGGTGAGCACCGCTTCTTCACCGACGTGTATTTCATCCCTAAGCTGCAGACAAACATCATCAGCGTGGGTCAACTCGATGAGATCGGGGGCGAGGCCCTCGTCCACGGTGGATTCCTTCGCATGCGTGATGAGGACGGGCGGCTCCTGGCCAAGATTCCCTGCACCCCCAGCCGGCTCTACGTGCTCGACCTCACCATCTCATGGGCCGGCTGCTTCGCGGCGCGGGGAGCGGAGAATGCCTGGAGGTGGCACGATCGCTTCGGCCACCTCAACTTCCCTGCGCTGCGGAAAATGGCACGGGAAGGGATGGTTCGAGGCCTCCCAGAGCTGGAACAGACGGACCAACTGTGTGAGGGATGCCTCGCCGGCAAGCAGCGGCGGACTCCGTTCCCGGAGCAGGGACAGCTGCGCGCCGAGCGAGCCTTGGAGCTCGTTCATGGAGACCTCTGTGGCCCCATAACGCCGGCGACGCCCGGTGGTAAGAAATACTTCCTGCTTCTTGTCGATGTTTTCAGCAGGTACATGTGGGTCGAGTTGCTCCCGTCGAAAGACTGCGCCCCCGCTGCAATCAAGCGGATACGGGTGGTGGCCGAGACGCAAAGCAGGCACAAGCTGAGCTCCCTCCGCACTGATCGTGGGGGGGAGTTCACCTCTGCCGACTTCACCGACCACCTCGTCAGCACCGGCGTTCGCCGCCAGCTCACTGCGCCGTATTCGCCCCAATAGAACGGCGTGGTTGAGCGGCGCAACCAGACGATAGTGGCGGCCGCCCGCAGCATGCTCAAGGCCAAGAAGCTCCCTAGATATTTCTGGGGGGAAGCGGCGGCGACGGCGGTCTATCTGCTCAACAGATTGCCTACAAAGAGCGTCGAGGGGATGACTCCCTTTGAGGCCTGGTACGGGAAGAAGCCAGCGGCTCACCACCTGCACACGTTCGGCTGCATCGCCCACGTCAAGAACACATCTCCTCACCTCAAGAAGCTTGACGACAGGAGCACAAAGATGATCTTTGTGGGGTACGAACCCGGCACAAAGGCGTATCGTGCCTATAATCCAGCCACCGGGCGTGTTCACATCACGCGTGACGTGGTGTTTGATGAGGCGGCCCAATGGGACTGGGGTGCAGCAGCAGCCAACTTCGATAACACAGAAGCGGAGCCATTCGAAGTTGAGTTCATGGCGGTCCCGTTCGTTGAGCCGACCGACGACGTGGCTGCAGCGTCACCACCGACTTCACCCGCGCCAGGAACAGCTGCTGGGGGCCGGACACCGTCCCCAGCTCCTGTGGAGCTCGCCACACCGCCAAGTTCACAGGGTGATCTAGACGCTGACCACGGCGATGAGGCCCCTTTGCGTTTCCGCAGGATTAACAACGTCCTGGGAGATGCTGAGGTGCCTGGTCTTGCACACCGGGAGCTGGCTGATGAGCTCAATGTGGTGAGTGTAGAGGAGCCAGCCTCCTTTGCTGAAGCAGAGCGAGAGGCCTGTTGGTGCACCGCCATGCTTGAGGAGCTTCAATCAATCCAGGACAATGCAACCTGGGACGTCGTCAACCTTCCTGCAGGACATCGCCCCATTGGTCTGAAATGGGTGTTCAAGGCAAAGCATGACGAGCGCGGGCACATCGTCAAGCATAAGGCCCGCCTCGTCGCGAAAGGCTACGTCCAGCAGCGCGGCACCGACTTCGACGAGGTGTTTGCGCCGGTCGCAAGACTGGAATCTGTGAGGCTGATCCTCGCCGTTGCTGCGCAGCAGGTCTAGCAAGTCCACCACATGGATGTTAAATCCGCGTTCCGGAATGGGGAACTTCAAGAGGAGGTCTACGTACAACAGCCTCCGAGATTCACCGTCGGCAAGGAAGGACAAGTCCTGAAGCTGAACAAGGCTCTGTATGGACTACGACAAGCACCACGAGCCTTGTACTCGAAGCTTGATGCATGCCTCGTCTCCCTCGGCTTCACCCGTAGCGACCACGAACATGCTGTGTACACACGACGATCTGCGCACAAGCCGCTAATCGTGGGAGTGTATGTCGACGACCTCCTCATCACTGGCCAGGATGCTGGTGACATAAAAGAGTTCAAGTTGGAGATGCTGCAGCAATTCAAGATGAGCGATCTAGGCCTGCTCTCCTATTATCTGGGAATTGGGGTACGCCAAGATCACAACGGCATCTCTCTCTCTCAGTCTGCATATGCCTTGAAGCTCTTGGAGAAGACCGGGATGGTGGACTGTAATCCCTGTCACGCTCCCATGGAGGCCAAGTTGAAGCTGAGCAAATCCAGTACTGCTGCTCTTGTTGATGCCACATACTATCGCCGCATTGTTGGTGGCCTACGATACCTCGTCAATACAAGGCCTGATCTGGCTTCTCTGTTGGCTATGTGAGTCGTTTCATGGCGGAGCCGCGCGAGGATCACATGGCTGCAGTCAAGCACATACTGAGGTACATCGCCGGCACCCGAGATCATGGTGTGTCGTACTCAGGAGGCAAGACAGAGGAGCTGAAGCTGACTGGGTACAGCGACAGCGACATGGCCGGCGACGTCGACGACCGCAAGAGTACCACTGGCGTGCTGTTTTTCCTTGCTCAGAACCCCATCACCTGGCAATCTCAAAAGCAGAAGGTGGTGGCGCTCTCTTCTTGTGAAGCAGAGTATGTGGCTGCGACAACGGCTGCGTGTCAAGGGGTGTGGTTGCAGGGGCTCCTTAGCGAAATACTTGGAGCACCGGCGACGGCGCCAATTCTCAAGGTTTACAACAAGTCCGCCATTGCTCTATCAAAGAACCCGGTTCACCACGATCGAAGTAAGCACATCCAAACTCGTTTTCATTTCATTCGAGAGTGTGTTGATGACGGGAAGATCATCATCGAGTATGCCAGTTCAGTGGAGCAGCTAGCTGATCTGCTTACCAAGCCCTTGGGAAGGCAGCGTTTCCAGGAGCTGAGCGAGCTTGTTGGTGTGATCAACACAAAAGGCCAAAGTTGAACTTCACAAGATTTAGGGGGAGATTTGTTACAAATAAACTTGTGTGGATCTGCTTTGTGTTTTTGGTTCTGGTAGTTTTTCCCTCCCCTATTTTTCTGTTGATTCTGTTAGAGTCACGCACATGACCTCGCTGGTTTTTCGGCCGTGTGCGACGTTGGGCTCGTCGTGTGCATTTAGTTCGCACGGGAGCGCATCATGCGTGGGCACGATCCTGGTGATTGGGATGGCAGTCGCCGTTGAGGGATCGTGTCCGCATCAACCGGGCCAACGTGCCTATGATCTTGTATTCGCAGAATAAAAGGAAGAAGATAAACAGAAAATGCTGCTCAGTTGTTCGCAGCGCCAAACATTTGTGTTCTGTGTGATTGCTGTTCTTCTCTCTCGCGTCCACGTTCGCGTGCGTTACGGGTTTTTTGCTAACATCCTCCTCTTCCGCCGCGCGCTTCCTCGCCACCGTCTCTAGGCCGGCCATTGGCGGAGGAGAGGGAGGCCGGCACGCCGCGGAGCAGCAAGAGATTGTTGCCCGAGGCGCTTCTCGGACCTTCTACAATGGTGGTAAGAGCTCCCTCCCTCCTCCCCTCTCCTCCATCCATGACGTCAGTTTGGCCACACCCAATGGTTCCCGCTGCCGCGTGCAGGCGATGCGCTTGTGCTGCTGCTGTTCGTCGTGTATTGCTCCCTCTGTGCACGATTTGTTTGTGCATAGGGTTTCCGACTGGAATTGGGTTGGAGGGGCTTCTAGTCTGTTCAATCGCACAAGGATGATCTGCATTCTGATCCTAAAATTATTTCTTACTATGATTTGTGATGTCGCGCTTGAAAATTCGATTTGTGATGTCGCGTGGTGCGGACTGCATGTGGAGTAACACAATATTTTTCCCCTTTGTGATTTGATGAGGCGCTGTGATATCGGGGTGGCACTGGCAGTATGCCTTACACAAGATGCTACATTCAACCCGATTCAATCTTTCGCTATTTTTTTCCTTTCCTCTGAAATTGCCTTATTTCCACTGGTAGTAGAGATATTTGGGATGAGGTGCTTAACTTATGTTACAGGACTGGGCTAGCGACAACGATGAGGATAGCGAGTTCGAGTGGGATACTGATGGTGAGTTTGAGGCCTCGTCTGCTCCAGCCTTTTCGAACACGGATGCACCTGGTCTGTCCACGAGCTGGTCATTTGTTTAAACCATGATATTACCTTGCTATAATTATAATCATAATATGGTGTTTGTCTAAAGGATGCTAATGGGAAGGCCAATGGATCAGCACCATCAGCTTTGGTGGCTTACTTTTTGGGAATGGGTTTCTCGAGAGAGATGGTCTTCAGAGCTATCAAGGAGATTGGTAATGATAACAATAATACATTTCCTCATTTGCTTCAACTGTTGCCGTTTCTTTCAGGGGACACAGATTCGGAGCAAATTCTTGAGTTACTTCTCACTTATCAGGTATTTGTTCACGTGGTTGCATCACTTTGTTTATTATCTAATGCTCTATTGTACAAGTCATGTTGTGTAATACTGTAATGCAGGCGATAGGCAGTGACCCTTCAGTGGGTAACAGCTCTCATTCTGCCTGTGACCCCTAGATTCTTGAAGAAGAAGATGAGGAGGAGGATGTTAATTGGGACGAGGATGATACTGTTGACAATTTTGATAGGGCTACTTACTCTGATGGTTCTGGTGATGAGGTATGCACATGACTCCCTCCTTGGTCATTATATATTTATATCAGATACTTGTTGTGTCTATTTCTCGACCAATTTACCTGATCATGATCAAACCTTTGTTATACTTGTTTCATGCCAAGCACACATTCCCTTTTAGTGCTTGTCTAAATGATCTATTGGTCCAATAAATTGGAAGGTTTTGTGACTTAAGTTATGTTTCACTTTTATTTAGTAAACTAGTGTACATGCTTACCTGTACTGCAATACTATAGTTTTTTTGGGTTATCTATAAAACAGTACCTGTTCCTGTAGGGTTGTTAAAGGAGCTTTGTTGATCCTGCTCTTACTTCTATGTTTCTTTAGCTGGCATTTTTGTATGGTGCCTTTATAGTGAGGGAGAGTTAGCAGAACTACTACAGGACCATCAAAGAAATGATCATATACTTCTACAAGGTCGTATTCAAACCAAGCAATGATGAAAGATAGTCTACTGGATGCCTATAATTGAATGGTTGCAAGTTAAGACCACCAGACAGAACAATGATAACCACTGGCTACATCTGAACACATAATAGACAACAAAAAATAGAACTGAAATGATGCCTATGAGAGCTTAGGTAATCTGTGCTGGGCATTTATCCATGTGTTGATGATTGATAAGCTGTACTCCCCCTCCTTTTTGTGGCCTAACAGGCTTTCTTGTTTCACCATTTTTTGAATAGTTTTACTACTTTTTCATTACATATTTAGTATGAGTTTCCTCTAACTTTAATCCTCAAAATAAGTTCCTCTATAGTGTGGTAGTATCTGTTTGCATGGAGTTGTAAGACGCAACAACAAATTTGACACAGAAGGATAATCGTATATTTTGTTGCAGTAAATTTGGGTTTTACAAATGGTACATGCATATATGTGATGCCTGCATTAGTTGCTTTGTTGGGAGGTTATTTCAGACTGCAATTCATGAGTGAGATGTAGCAAATGTTTTCAGTCTGCTTGTAATGTGCTTTGTTGCAGGACTTTTTACAAGAGATGTCCGAGAAAGATGAGAAAATCAAGTCCTTAGTCAGCATGGGTTTTCCTGAAGATGAAGCAATGAGGGCTATTACTAGATGCGGTATACCTCTATTGAAGTTGCTGCTTTGACAGTAAGGAGCCTTATACTGCCTATGCTGGGTTAAATTTTGGCAGGTCTGGATGCGTCTGTAGATTTGTTGGTTGAGTCAATCTATGCACCAGCATCTGCAGGAAATGTTTATTTTACAAACTTATCTGACTATGAGGTATGGGTACCTTGTGATTATAGAGCATCTGAATGATGAAATTGTTTTCATTTCTTTAATGTAATGCCACTGGCATAATGTTTACTTTTGTGCAGGATACAGAGTTCAGTTCCTTTGGAGGAAGAAAGAAAACAAAATTAATAGATGGAACCAAGAAAAAAAGAGAACGGTATAGAAGTAGACCACAATGGAATCAAGTGCCATTTGACGGCAGCCATGAAGAGCCAATGCCTCTTCCAAATCCAATGGTGGGATTCAGCTTGCCCAATGACGGGTTAAGGTCAGTCCACAGAAACCTTCCTGACCATGCTCTTGGACCACCATTCTTTTACTATGAAAACGTGGCCCTAGCACCAAAAGGTGTATGGACGACCATCTCAAGGTTCTTGTATGACATTTATCCTGAGTTCGTAGATTCCAAATACTTCTGTGCTGCTGCTAGGAAGAGGGGTTACATCCATAACTTGCCGATTGAGAACAGGTCACCTGTTCTTCCCATTCCCCCAAAGACAATATCTGAAGCCTTTCCTTCTACTAAGATGTGGTGGCCCTCTTGGGATCCAAGAAGGCAGTTCAACTGCTTGCAAACTTATGTGGCAAGCGCAAAGCATACAGAACGGATACGATGTGCTCTTGGTAGATTCGGTGATGCACTACCTCCAGCAGTTCAGAAGAGTGTCTTGGAAGAATGTAGGAAGTGGAACCTTGTCTGGGTTGGAAAGAACAAGGTTGCTACTCTAGAGCCTGATGAGATGGAATTCCTATTGGGATACCCTAGGAATCATACCAGGGGAGTTAGCAGGAAGCGAGATATAGAGCTCTTGGGAATTCATTCCAAGTTGATACAGTTGCATACCACCTCTCTGTGCTGAGGGACATTTTCCCTAATGGCATGAACGTCTTGTCCTTGTTTTCTGGTATTGGTGGAGCAGAAATAGCTCTCCACAAGCTTGGGATCCGTATGAAGACAGTGGTCTCAGTCGAAATATCAGAGGTAAACATGGCGTTGCTGAGGAGTTGGTGGGACCAGACCCAAACTGGCATGCTGATTGAAATCGCAGATGTTCAAAATCTTACTGCTAAAAGAATTGAACTATTCATCAGAAGATTTGGTGGCTTTGACCTGGCGATCGGGGGCAGCCCGTGCAACAACCTCGCTGGTAGCAACAGATACCACCGTGATGGCTTGGAGGGCAAGCACTCAGCACTATTCTATCACTACTACAGAATCTTGGATTCTGTAAAGACTATTATGGCTAGCATGTAAGCTAGCCCATTAACGAACTCTCTGAATTATTGTTGCTAATGAAATTGGAACCTGATGGTTGATCTTCTTTCACAAGGTTTCTCTTGCCATGGCTCAATACGTTCTACTAATTTACCCCAAGTGCAAAATGTTCCTTCCACTTTGATAATGCTTGCAGTTCTGGTGCGAAAGGTATGAAAATTACATCTGGCAGCATGTCTCTCATTTTTGTACTACTATTATGTATACAAACTGAAGATTGCCATGGAGGAATAGGCTAATGCTATTAAGGGGCTTTGTTTGATTACTACAAGCTGAATTATGAACATGATTTGAGCACCATACACTAGATTCATCTCTGCTTTTGCTGAAGTTGAAATTCTGCAACCTGAATTGTACCTGCATTTCTATAATAACCTTTATTTATTTTGACTGTGCCTGAATGTCTATAGCTTGCACCTCCAATGCAAGTACATTTCCCTTTTTCCTGTTGATCTGCACAATTCACTCGATATATCTTTACTATAACAAAATCTTGAATCTTTGAAGGAAAGTTGTTTCGCCATGTTTGCAAGGCCCTTCTGATGAAACAAATCCTCCTCCTTGACACTGAAAACTGAACAAGATCCTTCCAATAATAGTGATAAGGATTCCCTGGACAAATAAGACTGCACCTCATTCAGTGATACAAGCGATGAGAAGCAATTGTTATCCACCTGAAAGAACATGTATGTCGACATTTGAGGGTGTGGACGAGGAGCTGAGGCAACATTCTTGAATTGGTTGCATTTGTAGTGGCACAACCGCTGTCACTGTCGTTACACAGGTATTAGTACTATGATTACAGAATCTTTCAACTATTTTTTTACCGGCAAGAGTCTTGTCCATATAGTAGAACTACACCATCTCTACCTAAAACTAAGATTCTGAAATCATAGCATGCAAGACATTGAACTTGCCAAATTTTATGTGTATGTCATATATAGTTATAGTTTGTAGTGATAAATACAAAACTCTCGAACCCTTGAATTGCCCTATTTTCCCATTGCTATGCTTATGCGTAAGGTGATCACCTGATGATTGCAAATTTGGGTGATTCGTGCGCTGTTCTATGCCCAATTGCAGTCCAACTCACCGCTGACTGGAAACCAAATATTCCATGTGGGAATAAGTTCACTTTGGGTCTCTCTATTTGTCGCCCAGTCCGAATTTCATCCCGTGACCGCAAAACCGGGTACTACCCATCCCCCAACTTCCAAAACCGGGCAAACAAGGTCTCTTGGCGGTTTTGGCTAACGTAGCGCCTACGTGGCTTGTTTGACTAGTTCTCCGTCCCACGTGGTATTGATGTGGCGCTGACGTGGCAATTATATATTGGAAAAATAATAAAAATCGTGGACCCACATGTCAACCACAGAAAAAAATAATTTAAAAATGGTGGTTCCCACATGTCAACTACAAAAAAAAATGGTGGGGCCCACGTGGGCCCCACATGTCATCCTCAAATGACCAAATCCAATCCTCTTCTTCCTCCTCTCTCCGGCTCTCCCCATCTCTCTGCTCCCTCCTCTCGCCGGGCGGTGTCCAGCACAGCGGGCGGCGGCGGACAGCACGGCGACGAACAGCGCGGCGACGGCGGGCGGCACGGCGACGGACAGCGCAGCGGCGGCAGGAGGCACGGCGACGGACAGCGCATGGCTGGCGGCGGGCGACGGCACGCGCGGGGCGGCGGCGGCCATCTCTCTCTTGCGCCGCTCGCCTAGCCATCCGCCGCCCTTCTCGTCGGCGGCGAGAGAGGAGGGAGCGGCGGCGAGAGGAGGGCATCCGGGTGGTCGGCGGCGGTGACACGGATGGCGGCGTCAATGGCGTCGGGTTCCGGGGGGCTCCCCAGCAGCGAGCACTGCGTCAGAGAAGAAGGCGGCGGCGCCCCGGGCGGACCCGACAAGGAAGTCCTCCTCCTCGTGGTTTCCTTCCCCCTCTCGGCTCTCCCTCTCCTCGCCGTCCTCATCGCGAGGCTAACCTGACGGGGACCCTGAGCTCGTTGGAGATCGAGGAGACGTAGAGCGCGAACTCCCGCTCCTCGTAGAACCCGACGAGGTATATCTGCGCCAGGTTGGGGATCTGCAGCAGCGGGGATCCAAGATGCTTAGAATTTTTTTCTTTCTTTTCTCACACAACAAGAGAAATCAATGGGAGTTAAATCTGCCATACGCGGCGGCACGCGGAGATTGGGTGGTGCACCATGGGCTGGCCAGCGAGCGGGAACAGCGGCTTGGGCACGTTCAGCGACAGCAGCCGGAACCTTGTCCCTTGCAAAAAAACCACGCCCACGCCGTGTGTTAGATGGTAACGCGAGTACCCACCGCGTCGCTGGCCGGCGGAGGAGGAGGAGGAGTGGGGGGGAGGGGGGGTGGACGCGCGCGGATCTGCCTTTACCTTTGGTCGGCCCGCCGACCATGATGACGGCGACGACCCGCTGCTTGGAGCCAGCCATGGCTATCTACCCCGTCCGTCTGCGCGTGGTGAGGCGCCGGCGGCGAAGTGGAGGTGGTGGCGAGTGGTGAGATTTGCAGCGAGGCGAGGCGGAGGGCGATGGGAGCGTGGACTCGAGCGCGCGGGGTGCGTTTTTTTCTTTTTAGAAGAGAGAAGACGGCGGCGCAGGCGAACCTGGACGCGCCGGGGCAGCGACCGACGTCACCGACCCAACGAGCGAGCGATCGTGGCTGCGCGTCGTTGGAGATGGCGATGCGATGGGGTTGGACGCTTGGACTTGAGCGAGCCGGCCTGCTCCGCCGCCCATCCGCGCCGTCCGCTGCCCAGGAAGGAGGGAGAGAGAGAGAGAGGGGAGTGAGGCTGACATGTGGGTCCACGCTTTATATTATTTTTCCGAGATATAATTGCCACGTAAGCGCCACGTCAACGCCATGTGGAACGGAGACCTAGTCAAACAAGCCACGTAGGCACCACATCAGCCAAAACCGCCTTTAAAACCACCAAGGGACCACGTTTACCTGGTTTTCGTAAGTTAGGGGACGGGTCATACTCGGTTTTGCGGTCAAGGGACGAAAATTAGACTGGACGACAAATAAAGGGACCCAAAGTGAACTTATTCCTTCCATGTGAGGCTCTGAATTTTAGAGATGTAACGGGATTGTGGCGTACTGATATAGTTGGGCCCGAATGGCACTGTCACGTACATGCTGGCCCTTATTAGTTGGGCCGGAATGAACATGCGGCCGATTATTGCCCGATGGAATACATGTGGCCCATCTATCCATCCTAGTTGGCGTGCATACGATGATGGTTGACTGCTGGGCCCAGTTGTTGACTTCCACCTAGGCTTGGCTAGCTCGTCCTTTTCCTCTTCTTCCAATCAACAATGGCGGTCTTCAGTTGCATTGCATATTTGCATGCATCGTCGATCTTTCCGTCTATTTGCATTGCCCTCTCATCCGCACAACTAAAAACAGCCATCCTCTTCTCTCTGCACCTTCCACACCACACGCTAGCAATCTACGGCTAGGGCTACCTCCTCCATCGATCATGGCTTCCCTCCCTCATGCACGCTGCTGACGCTGCAATGCTCCTCCTCTGCGGCTGCGGCTAGATCATTCATTCCAACGTACAATTAAATTAACAAGAATTGAATCGAAGGACATTGGTTTGATCGTCCGGATGGCGGGTGCAAACGCGTCGACGGTGAAGCCGGTGGTGGCGGCGTGCTACGACAACAACCTGGTGAACTCGCAGGGGATGTTCCTGGGCGACGAGCCGCTGCGCTTCGCCCTCCCGCTCCTCCTGGTGCAGGTCTCCATCATCCTCACCCTCTCCGCCGCCGCCCACCACGTCCTCCGCCGCCTCGGCCAGTGCCGCTTCGTGACCCACATGCTCGTCGGCATCTTCCTCGGCCCCTCCGTCCTCGGCCGCAATCCCCACCTCCGCACCGCCCTCTTCTCCGAGCGCGGCACCTACATCCTCGAGAGCGTCTCCCTCGTCGCCCTCATCCTCTTCCTCTTCTCCATGGCCGTCAAGACCGACCTCACCCTCCTCCGCCGCCCCACCGCCCGCGCCCTCGCCGTCGGCCTCGCCGGCTCCCTCGTCCCCCTCGCCGTCACCCTCCCCGTCTTCCACGCCCTCAGCCCCTCCCTCCCCGCCGACCTCCGCGGCTCCTCCCTCATCACCGAGCTCGCCGTCCGCCTCTCCCTCTCCTCCTTCCCCGTCGTCGCCGACGCCCTCGCCGAGCTCGACCTCCTAAACTCCGAGCTCGGCCGCGTCGCCCTCAACGCCTCCCTCATCACCGACGTCACCTCTTGGTTCCTCCGCGCCTGCTTCGCCGCCGCCTTCCTCGTCACCCAGGCCAAGTCCCCGCTCTTCACCGCCAAGGTCCTCGCCTCCTTCGCCGCCTTCGTCCTCTTCGTTTTCTTCGTCGCCCGCCCCGCCGGCCGCTACATCGCCCGCAAGCGCACCCCGCCCGGGGACCTCCTCTCCGAGGGCTCCTTCGTCCTCGTCGTCATCTCCGCGCTGCTCTCCGCGCTCGTCACCGACGTCATCGGCTTCAAGTTCATGATCGGCCCCATGATGCTGGGCCTCGCGCTCCCCGGCGGCATGCCCATCGGCGCCACCCTCACGGAGCGCCTCGACTCCTTCTTCATCGCGCTTTTCCTCCCGGTCTACATGGCGCTCGCCGGCTACCGCACCGACCTGGCGGAGCTGGGCATGATCGGCGTCAGCGCGGAGCACGAGGAGAAGTTCTGCGCGCTGGAGCTGTTCGTGTGGAGCTGTTCGTGGCGCTGTGCGTGGCGGGCAAGATGGTGGGGTGCGTCGCGGCGGGGCTCTTCTTCTCCATGCCGTTCCGGGAGGCCACCGTGCTGGCGCTGATGCTCAACATCCGGGGCATCGTGGAGGTGGCCGCCATCAACAACTGGGGGGACACGATGAAGGCGACGGCGGAGCACTACTCGACGCTGACGCTGTCTATGGTGGTGATCACGGCGGTGGCGACGCCGCTGATCAAGCTGCTGTACGACCCGTCGGGGAGGTTCGCGCGGGCGAAGCGGCGGACCATGGAGGGGTCGCGGCCCAACGCGGAGCTGCGGGTGATGGCGTGCCTCTTCAGCGAGGACCACGCGGCGCCGCTGCTGGACCTGATCGAGGCGTCGGGGTCGTCGCGCGACGCCCCCGTGTCGCTGATCGTGCTCCACCTGACGGAGCTGGTGGGGCACGCGGCGTCCGTGCTGAAGCCGCACAGGAAGTCCCGGAGCAGCTGCGGCAACCCGACGCCGTCGGACCGCATCGTGAACGCGTTCCGCTACTTCGAGCAGCAGGCGCCGCTGGGGGCGGTGACGGTGAGCCCGTACGTGGTGGCGTCGCCGTACAGCAGCATGCAGCACGACGTGTGCCTCCTGGCGCACAGCCGCAAGGCCAACCTCATCCTGCTCCCCTTCCACAAGTCCTCGGACGGCGCCCGGAGCACCGCCAACAACGCCATCCGCGGCATCAACCGGTCGGTGATGCAGTACGCGCCGTGCTCGGTGGGCATCCTGATCGACCACGGGGTGGCGGCGGGGTCGGCGTGCGCCACGGCGTCCAACAGCACGCTGCAGCGGGTGGCGCTCTACTTCCTGGGCGGCGCCGACGACCGGGAGGCGCTGGCGTACGTGGCGCGGATGGCGGAGTGCGGTTTGGTGGCGGTGACGGTGGTGCGGCTGAAGCTGCGGGACTGGGTGGGGATGGGGGGCCGCGACGAGATGAGGGACGAGGAGGCGCTGCAGGAGTTCTGGCAGAGGTACAGCAGCGCGGGCGCGGAGAGGGTGGCGTACGTGGAGAAGACGGTGGAGGACGGGGAGGGGACGGCGTCGGTGGTGCGCGCCATGAGCGACAAGTTCGACCTGCTGGTGGTTGGTAGGAGAGAGGGCGGCGGCGACGGCGCGGAGGGGTCGTCGGCGGCGGCGCTGACGAGTGGGCTGTCGGAGTGGAGCGAGTTCCCGGAGCTGGGAGTGCTGGGCGACATGCTTGCCTCCGCCGACTTCGCGGCCAAGGTCTCTATCCTCGTCGTCCAGCAGCAGGCCGCCACCAGGAACGACGACGATTACTGACTTAATTGGCTAGTCATGCTGATATACTACATTAATTTTGACAATTTAACCCTTTGCAAAAACTATTTTTACAAATAAACCGCTGCCAAAACTTATTTCAAAAATGACATTTTTGCTCAACGCCAAATCTTGTGGCGCTCAGCTGGCGCTGAATGCCGTGCCACGGCGGATGGTAGACTAAGTCAGCGTGCCAACGTACATTTAGCGCCATGCCATTTGGCGCTGAGGTGTCTAAGTTCAGCGCCACACGATTTGGCGTTGAGCAAAAGGGTCAGATTTGAAATAAGTCTGGGCAACGGTTCATTTGTAAAAATAGTTTTTGCAAATGGTTAAATTGTCAAAATTAATGGATATACTACCTCATTCACTCTGCTCTTCTCCTCTCTTCTCTGCTGTAATATTATTGTGTTTTAGGATTTTTGTCAATCATCTCTATTTTACTGTACCTAGGCTTGCATAATCTTGCTTTGATACTGGACACAGTACGTCTAGATTTCTATCACGTAGGAATATGTACAAGTATGCATCATGTTGGTGTAGAGTGAAGTGTTCAAGTGTACCTCTGAACTTCTCATTTTAGAGTTCAGACTGTTATCTCAATAATTAAAAAAGAAATCCTTCTTTTGTAATGAACTAGCGTGGCTGTGTTTGGTAGGACTACAATATGGAGTATTATTGTGCTAGACTGCTGGTGCAAAAAAATAAAATGTCGGCAATGCACTAACCTGACTAATCCCCAAAGTCGTAATCCTGATCAAGTACATGACGTAGGTGCTACAAACACAAATGACGATGGCATTTGGAGCCATCGACAACTTGCGCCTTAATCACGGGGGAAAGGAGAACATCAAGTACAGTGCCGACCTACTAGTACAGAGAGTGGCTATTTCAACTGAAGCCGGAGCTGAAGGATGATGGTGAAGGTCTATGGATCTTAAACATATCCAATGGTGATAATTTTTACTGAAATTTGGAAATACCAATAGCTGTTATAGATACTGGAGTAGTACTATATTCTGATATGTCAATATTATTGTGTATGATTGATTGTCATTCTTTCTTTGACTACATGAAAACACCAACACCAAACACGGTAATTACTACTCCCTCCGTCCCAAAATAAGTGCAGTTTTACACTGTTCATGTCTCACGTTTGACCGTTCGTTTTATTTGAAATTTTTTTACGATTAATATTTTTATTGTTATTAGATGATAAAACATGAATAATACTTTATGTGTGACTAACTTATTTTAATTTTCTCATAAATTTTTCAAATAAGACGAACGATCAAACATTGGACACGGATTTCTACGGCTGCACTTATTTTGAAACGGATGTAGTACTAGTATTGTTTTAAATTCTATACTTATTGAGTCCATCAGGCAAACCATCATAGATGTTCAATTATGGATAGGCTATCTGAGGCTGTGTTTAGTTCAGCGCAAACTTTAAATTTTGGTTGAAATTAAAGATGATGTGACTGAAAAGTTGTGTGTGTATAACAGATTGATGTGATGAAAAAGGACTGAAACACAGCCTGAATCAAAGCCTAGAGAGTGTAGTGTAGTATAGTCTCCTCCTTTCCTTCCCACTTGTAGCAGGCCGGTGGGACCCACAAGTCACCACCTTTCTCTTTGCTTTTCTTCCCCGAGTAGAGTTCAAGTGGAGAAGTGAAGCAGCAGCTATAGGCTATAGCTTCAGGCCTGCAACTCCCGGGGTAGAGTGCTGAAACAATAGAGGAGCATCCATGGGGAACATCCTCCGGTGCTTCAAGGGAGACGACGATGGCGGTGATCACTACCCCTACTACAAGCCAACCTCCAGACCACACTACCAGCCTCCTCACTACCATGGTCAACCTGCAGCCCCCCCAGCTCCACCCCAGCAGCAGCCTCTCGGCCCCCATGGCGTCACGCCGTCCACCGTCGGCGTCGCCGCCCTGGCGCACGACCTCCTCAACTTCGAATCCACATCCATGGTAACTTCTACACATGCAACTCACCTAGCTCCTAGCTACATGCCCTTACTCCCACTTTCCTCTTTCATTCAGTTTGCAACTATACTAATTAGAGGTTACTGTACGCCTGACATTAATCTATCAGCATGCATTTACATCCTAATTAGAGGTTATCCAATTACAGTACAAAGGTTTCTGTTGTGTGTTCTATGGCAAAAATTGGGTTTGGAGTATGAAAATTTATAGGTGTTAATTGCATCACATATGTAACTTTGCTCAGCCTTGAACCCCTCTGCAATTGAAACCAATCTTTTGTTACTGAAGCTAGAGCAATACTTACAATATTCCTTTTTATTGGATTTATCCTGTTATATGTGATTAATTCAGTCATTTTTGTAAGGGGTTTAGTGTATCGTAAACCAACCTGATTATAAGCACACTTTCGTCTTTTTTTCCCTTAATCACACTTTCGTCTTTTTTCCCCCTCTGTTTCTTTTGGAATAGTGATGAATATCTTGTATCTGGACTGAAAAAATATGCTGCATTGCGGTAATACCATTTCTGTTAGCACTTGCAAACATGTTCATATTCTAATGGCGCATCATGCCAAGTTCAATTACTCCTTTATTCCCAGTTTTTATTTACTGTTCTTCTCCCATGATTAGACATGTATAAAGTAAGTATTCATTTTCCATATTATCAGGTTCCTGATGGCCTCAGTCAGCACGTTGTATCATCCAGGAAAGCACAGGTTAAATGGTATGGATCAGCTCTAAAAGTCTTTGTAGAGTTGATATTTTTTTTAAGATTTTGTACGTTTGGTGTACCTACTGATATCAAAATCGCTTTGATTCCTCTAATACTAAGATTAATTGAATCAAGGTTTATGAGTTAAGGCTGTAAAATAAATAAATAAATAAATAAATGATTGGTTACTGTTGTACTAGCTTAAGTTGGGCTTTTTTACTAAATGATTTTATGACTGTGAGGTTAAATGATTTTGATTTGCTATCCTAGGATAGGATGTTCCATACTCGTTCATATGTAGACAAATCCTTATTTGAGAAGGTGAAAATAAAAAAAGAACAGCATTGAAACATACAAGCAAAAGTTGATGCACTACTAGTATGGTCTATTTGTCCAGGCTACCTCAGGTGTTGATAAACTAAAACCTTCTAGCTTGCTTAAAACAGAGAGGAGGATAAGAGTACGCAATGGTTGGAGTTTGGGACTCAGAAAATTCTTACCAAACGAAATGTAGAGTTACATATTCACATGGCAGTTGAAATTGATTAAGATACATTGTGTTCTTGGCTACATTTCTGGTACATTCTCTAGAAGACTCAGGCTAAATTCGAAATCAGCCATGTTGACATACAAGTTTCGGTCTTGAATTCTTTTACATATTTTAGCAGGATAGAATTTCAAGTAGCGTAGAGGCATGTATAATATGGTTCTTGTTCCAATGGTATGTTATACTGTCAGTAATGACCAGTTTGTCACAAAGCAAAAGTATTAGGCAAATCTTGCAATTAACAGCTAGTATATATGATATTAATACAACTTCCACTGAACAAACTTCAAACGAATGTTTGATCTGATATCTTAATTGGAATAATAATAGGTACCAGAAACTGTTGGAGGCGTATAAGAATACAACACCGCCACCAAAAACACCAGCAGATGCTGCTCAGCTAATTGCAAGAGCCCTTAATATGATCCAGAGAGCTGATTTGGAGATAACTTCGTTTTATATTTTGATATTCTGAATAGTTCAATCTGAGAGAACACAGAACAATTCATTAATCAAAGGATCATTTTTTACAAACTGAAATTATCAATCAAAGCAATTCACTGCAATTTGTATTATTTCTATTGCTTAAATTGGCTATAGATACTCTACTCACCTCATCTAGAAACTATGTTTCCCCTCAGGGCATTCTTGAATTTTACAACTTTCCGATCCCATCACTCCCCTCAGCATCGTCAAACTACCAACCATCCTCGCTACCAGAGGGCGTGCAGTTTGTGCTAAACACTTTGCCGGTACGGTGTGATCAACTATTACAACTATTCTGAATAATAGGTTTATCACCAAGAATCCGACATCACACGTTGAACAATGATTTACATAATTGTCAATAAATGCTAACTCTCACATATCACTGATATTATCAGGTTTATGACAAGTGCATTGGAGATGGTGATGGATTTACTGCATATGTTTCCACAACAGATCCGAGGGAATCTGCAAATGTGCCATTGGAAGTGCATGAGTTGGTGATAGCAAGAACTCAAGCACGCAAATGTAGGGATTACCAGAGTGCTGATGCTCTTCTAAGCAGCCTTGATGAAGCTGGATACAAGTATGGAAACTGATATGTTCTGATCCTTATCAGTTAATACCACAAGATTGCATATCTGAATGCCGCATCTTCTAATTTTATATACAAGAGTTATTGTCCTAATTTTCTGAATATTGTCTTTTCATGGAACAATGCAGGATGCCTAATATAGTAGGCACTGGAAAATAACAGAGCTTAGAAATTAAATTGATTTTTCTTCTAATAATTAAAATTAACACACAATCCTTGATATGTATATAAATGCTCTCATTGTCCCCACGCAGTTGACACATGCATTTATGCATTTTAGGAACAAAACTGTGAAGATTTTTATAGCAGCTATTCATGATTAAATGTGGACAGTAATTACATCAGTTCGATTTGGTTTAATCACATATATGTGCTAGCTTTGCTTGGAGATCACAGGAAAACATGGCTTACTATGAATTTTGATGAGCAGGATAATATCTTGTTCAGATGATGAGGTCCTCGCAAGGAAATACAGAATAAGAATGAGGTAGGTATCTACATTGCACCTCTAGATCGAATAAAAATTTGATGTACTACTGTGAGGTGTGAAATGCATGATCTTTTCTAATTTCTATATTAAAGGGGAATTGATGCACCGGAGCTTAAGATGCCATATGGGAGGGAATCACGGAATGCATTGGTGAAACTAATTGGTGGGAAGAGCGTTAAAATTTATGTCTATGATCTGGACCAGTTTGGGCGCTACGTTGGTGATATCTATTGCAATAATTTGTTCATTCAGGTGAAACATAACCTATTTCATCAGTACCTCCACAACTCCACATGTATCATGATTTTACTGCTTCAACTCTTATGAGAAATTGTGTGCTCTCTTTTGAGTCCTTCAGGAGCAAATGCTGAAGAATGGCCATGCATGGCACTTCAAGACTTATGATAAACGCCCAGAGTTTGCAAGAGTAAGAGATTCTACTATATTGTGTAGTTACTTGTTTTGCTCTTTGACAGATTTTCTTTTACATAAACTTTGTCGAGTCATGCTTACATATGTTGTTATTTCTGGCTAAAAAGAGTGAATTGCACTTTGGGCCATGTTTTATTACCAAAGTTTCACTTTGGACCACCCTGTACGTAATCTTTTCACTTTGGACTAGGTAACTTTACTTTTGTTGCACAATGGACTACCCTAACTCTTTTCGCTTGTGATGTCTAGCGTCTCTTTCGACAAAAGTATGTCATGTATATAGGTATGAAAGTTTGCTGGCATGTCGTTAACAATTTGCTCGAAGTCATCGAAGAAATGAAAATGTGTTTTGGGGTGGTCCATTGTGCAACAAAGGTAAAGTTACCTAGTCCAAAGTGAAAAGATTAGATAAAGGGTGGTCCAAAGTGAAACTTTGACAATAAAACATGGCCCAAAGTGAAATTAACTTGGGTAAAAAAGGGTTGTTCACTTATTCCCTGATTATGTAGTGGGAGAGAGAGGCAAAAGCTGCAAACCGAGGGCTTTGGGCGTCAGGGAATCCTGAGAAACCATGGGATTGGAGAAGAGACCAACGCAACGCAAGACAGGACGCCATTCAGGTGTACTGAAAGTTGAGTCTCCAGCACTCATTTGGCCACAAATGTGCATATATGTGTAATTGGGTAACGTTGTTGTTGAGTAGCTTTGCTTGCAATGAATGTGTCAGAAACCAAAAGCCAAAATGTATGTGTGGTTTATGTTGTACGAAAGAGATTATATATCCAGGAGTCAGCTGTGCCGTGTGATGTGGAGGTGAAATGTGGTCAATGCAAGTGAGCTTTGTTCAGAAACAAGATCAACAAGGCCGATTCTCTGCTGCAAAGCAAAGTTGAGAAGTAAGCTGTATATGCAAAATTGAGCTAGCTAGCTAGCTAGCTACGGTTGTTATTTGAAGCTGAAACCGTATCTTATTCAGACAGCCTCGCTCGATCGTCAGGTAAAAGGCCATGACCAAATAAACAAGATTGAAAGCCGAAGGAGGGATTCGATCGATGGAGGGCGGATTGTCAATCAATTGAGCGTGTTGCCATTGCCAAGCTGTGCCAGCTTAACAGGAGGTTTGCGATTGCCATTGTCAAGCGTGGCATCTTCGTCTTGGTGCTAGACTTGAAGGTTAAGCGGAGTGGCGCCTCAGAGGAGGAGGAAGCAGTCCGAATGCTCCGTGGCTTGAAGGCAAAAGCACATGAGCAGGTCATCCAAAACATGGTATTTGATTGCGCTACCGTTATGGTCAGTGTGCATTTGGTCAAATCTGCCAGGGGCCATGTTAGACTAGCCTATGCAACTTTATTTAATTACTTCTTGTTTAGAGATAGTAACATATTTTCAGAAAAAGTTTTCACAATAATTACCACTGTTGAGAAGTCAAAAACATATATAGCAGTAGAACAAAAGAGAATGAAAATAAGTACAACATTCAAAAGAAGCATCAGAAGGATCAACAATTACCGGTGCAGATTGTCTGAAGGGGAAGAAATAGTTTATCCTACATGTGTGTGTCTTGGTTGGAACCAATCACTTGAAGAGATATATATTCCTTTCTGTTTAAATAATTGCACAAATCATGAAGCACTTGAAGGAATATTTAGCTGCAACTGCAATCCATCCTTTATTTGTGCTTTAAAAGTTGTGCATTTCAAAAGAAGTGAAGCATAGAAGTGCCTCCAAACATAATATCATCTGGTTTATACTCTCCCATCATCATCTGCTTTATACTCTTCTATCCACCAATCACAGCTCTCAACAAATTGTTGTCTACTTTCTAGTTCTACCAATAGTCATTGCAGGAGCAAGAACCATCTCTAAAACAATGAAATCGATTGTTATCTCGGACAATGATCTCCCGATGAGTTATCCTCGATATGAGTTTAATTGCAGTGTGACAGTCACTGCAAACTCTGAGGTTCTTGGTGACCCTAATGGTCTCCCCTGGTCCAGTGACGAGAAGGTTAAATGCAATTGCTAGTTTCTCACTATGATGCACTAGTGTGTGCTCCTTCTCTTCATCTTCAACATCAAACATCACCACTTCTGTTGTTGGTTCATAACCCATGGTTTTCATTTCCAATCCTAATTCGTCGAGCTTTTTGTAAATCTGATCTGAAAGAGGATGTGACTTGTCTCCGACACGGAACTCATGGACCTTACCTTCAAACTCAACCCAGCTGCATGCAGGAACCTTCTCGACCCCTTTTTCCTTCATGTCCAATCTAAGCTTTGCTGCGTCCTCCCATCTGCCTCTGTTAGAGTATATGTTAGAGAGCATGACATAGTTCCCAGAATTCCAGGGCTCCAGTCGAATGAGCTGCGTCAATACATGTTCAGCAAGCTCTGCATTTCGGTGAATCTTGCAGCCACCAAGAAGTGCACCCAATATGACAGCATTTGCTGGCATCGGCATATCATCAATAAGCTGATGAGCCTCCTGCAACAACCCAGCGCGACTGAGCAGATCGACTATACAACCGTAATGCTCAATCCTAGGGCTGATGTGGTATAGCTTAGTCATGTTATGGAAATACCGTCGCCCATCTTGAATGAGGCCAGTGTGTGTACAGCTGCAGAGCAAGCCAATGAAAGTATTGTCATTCAATTTCACACCGGACTTCTCCATCTGACCGATAAGGGTAAATGCAGTCTTTTCATGGCCAGTCATGCCAAGCCCCAAGATCATGGCGTTCCAAACAATAATGTCCTTCTTCCTCATTTGCTGGAACACCACCCATGCCTCGGCCGTGCTCCCACACTTGGCATACATATCAATCAATGCAGTCCCTAGGACTGGATTGTCAAGAAACTCATCCCAGTCCACCATCCTGATTGCCTGCCGTCCAAGATCCAATGCACCCAACCTTGTGCAGGCTGATAGCGCCCCAGCTACCGCATAGCAATCTGGCCTCACTCCCTCTGCCTGCATTGCAAGGAAAAGGTCCAGAGCCTCTCGTGGGTGGCCGTTGGAAGCATATCCCCCAACCATGGCGCCCCAGGCCACTGCATCCTTGTCCCGCATCTTGTCAAACACCTCCCTCGCCTTTGCCATCTCCCCACACTTGACATACAAATCTACCGCCGCAGTGGCCACGAACACGCTCTGTGCAATCCCCTCCTGCTCGGCAGCCCTCCAAACAGTCTCCCCAGTTGCCAAATCCGCAACCCGAGCACACGCAGTCAGGACACGCACGGCCGTGAAGCTGTCCGGTCGCATACCATTCGCAAAAGCATTCCTTGCGACATGGACGGCTTCCCTGAGGTCCCCAGCATCCATGTAGGCAGTGATGAGAGCGGTCCAGGAGACGGTGCTGGGGTGTGGCATTTCGTCGAACACCCTCTGGGCTCGGTGTAGGAGGCCGCATCTTGCGTAGAGGGTGAGGAGGGAGGTGAGGACATGGGGGTTGGTGTGGGAGGGAAGCTTGAGGGAGCGCGCGTGGAGCTGCTCGCCCGCGCGGAGAGGGTGCGGAAGGCGGGAGGCCGACTTGAGGGCGATGGGGAAGGTGAGGTGGGAGGGGTTGGGGAGGAGGCAGTGGAGGCGGAGCGCGTGGAGGTGAAGGGCGGAGGAGGAGAGGGCGCGGAGGAGGAGCGGGGAGAGGGCGGCGAGGAGGTCGAGGCGGAGGAGGCGGGCGTGGAGGAGCTTGACGGTGAGCGGCGGGGGGCGGTTGCTGGGGGCGACGCCGGCGAGGAGTAGCCGCCTGATGGCATCGCCCGACATAAATAAAGCGCCAAAGCCAGTCAACGAGTGAACAAATTTGGTCAAATTTTGGAATGTCTCTTCAAATACTCCATCATTCCTATTTTAAGTACCAACTATAAATTTCCACATCTAACTTTGATCGTCCGTATTATTTAATTTTTTTTATAATTAGTATTTTCTATGAGATAATAAAACATGAATAATACTTTACTCGTGACTTATGTTTTAAATTTTTTTTTAAAAAAAATTCAAATAAAACGGACGGTTAAAGTTGGGCGTAAAAAATCATTGCTGTACTTAAAATGGAACGGAGGGAGTAAGAAGAAAAAAAAAACAGATCTGAATTTTCTCATACTGCCTATTCTGATTTCGGAATGAATGAGAAGATATGAATGATATTATTTCATTAACCCATGTCTAACATGAGACAATCCTTCTCCTTGATTCTCATTGATAGTGGTGGCGCATCAATGGCGACCAGGGACGGAGACAGCGTGTGTGTGGGGGGGGGGGGACCCCCTACCCCCTAAAATACCATTAGAGCCCCCATAATATATCCCTAAAATTTTAATCCATATATTTATAGATGAGGGGCTAATATAAACTTTGTTTGAGGTTGAAGGCCCAAAAAAGTCTTAACCACCTTAAATTTTTCTTAGTTGCTCTTGGTCATTTTGGTTTAGCCCCTGCTATAATTTTATCCTGGCTCCATCACTGATGGCGACGATGCAGCCTTCTCTCTCCGAGGCCCACGGTGCCGACGATGAACCATGGCGTGTCATCGTGGACGTTGAGCGGAGCCACCGCGGACACCACCATCGGTTCGTCGTCGACGTCGAACAGCTCACTAGCTCACTCTGGCTTCGCAACCACCGCCCTGCTGCTATTTTTGTTGTCACATTGCGACGTCATCGCCATTGTGTTCACCTCGCCGATCTATCCTTGAGTCCTTGTTGGTGGACGCCGGGATTAGCACGATCTTCCGACTAACACTGGTGGAGAAACCATCTTTCGTCGGTCGGCCGATTTCCACAATAGTCCCGGATGCAATAAAAACCGGGGCTAAAGATGATCTTTAGTCCCGGTTCAAAAGGGTAACGGGCATATTTGATCTTTAGTCCCGGTTTGTGTTACCAACCGGGACTAAAGATCATCTTTAGTCCCGGTTCGAATGCTGTCAGTGCCTGTCAGGCCCCCCCGGGATCTTTAGTCCCGGTTGGTAACACCAACCGGGGCTAAAGATCGTAACTTTAGTCCCGGTTGGTAATACCAACCGGGACTAAAGATCCCGGTGATCTTTAGCCCCGGTTGGTGCTACCAACCGGGACTAAAATCCCACCCCTATATATATGTCTTCTTCCTCCTCCAGCTGCCCGAGCAAGCTTCAAAATTTCTTCAAAAAAGAGGGGAGGTCATGCCAAAATTTCTATTGAATTTATTTTGGTGATTACATACAAATCGGAGGTGCCTAAGAGGTTTGCAACTTCATCCTCCAATGTTTTTTTTTGTCATACTACATTTGCACCTATGTTTTGCACACTTTTTTTGTCTCCAAAATTTAGTTGTAAGTTGATGAGAGAGAAAATGTGTGTGGGGAAGAAAGAATATATAGAAATTTAGTTCATTTGCTAAACAAGGTTTTATAAAATAGTTGAGAAGGAAAACTCTAGTGAAAGTTAATCTTAAATAATAGAAAACAAACTAAAATGAAAATTAAAAGAAGTAAAACACATTAAAATTAGTTTAAAACTTTACAAATAGTTTTTAAGAATTATTTGGTGTAATATTTTATGATTTTTGTATGAATAAAGATATCTTATAATTATTGTATGACTGTCATTATTGTAACAATAATTATTTGTGTACGGTTTTTTTGACTCATGTAGATGGATCGGCAATGGATGTACGCTGACCGGCGGTCTAAAGAGTTTATTGACGGCGTGCACTATTTTTTGAGAGTGGCCGAAGCTAACAGGCAAAGGGGTTTTATTTGCTGTCCATGCAATAAGTGTAAGAATCGGAAGGAGTATTCTGCATCCAGGACTATTCATTTCCACTTGTTTGAGTCGGGGTTCATGCCAAGCTATAATTGTTGGACATCCCACGGAGAGCAAGGTGTTGAAATGGAAGAAGATGAAGTGGAAGACGACAATATTCCGGACTTTGCTCAGTATGTTGGATTTGAAGGAAATCAAACGGGCGAGGAGGAAATAGCTGCTGATGGTAACGACGTTGCGGATGATCTTGGTCAGATGTTGCAGGACGCCAGGGAGGACTGCGAAAGTGAAAAGGAGGCCCATAAATTGGACAAGATATTGGAGGACCACAGAACTTCGTTGTACCCAGGTTGCGAGCAGGGGCACAAAAAGTTGGATACCACTCTGGAGTTGTTGCAATGGAAGGCAAAAAATGGGGTTAGTGACAAGGCATTTGGCGATTTATCGAAACTCGTCAAGAACATTCTTCCGGGGGGAAACAAATTGCCCGAGACAACGTACGAGGCTAAGAAGATAGTCTGCCCGTTAGGACTGGAAGTTCATAAGATTCACGCATGTCCGAACGATTGTATCCTATATCGCGGTGAGGAGTATGAGAACCTAGAAGCATGCCCTGTTTGCAAAGCACTACGATACAAGATTAGACGGGACGATCCAGGAGAAGTTGACGGGCAGCTAACAAAGAAGAGAATTCCTGCTAAGGTGATGTGGTATTTCCCTATAATACCACAGCTAAGGCGTTTGTTCAGGAACAAGGGGAATGCTAGAATGTTGCGATGGCACGCTGAAGAGCGTCAACAGGATGGGATGCTGAGACACCCCGCCGATGGTTCGCAGTGGCGAAACATCGACAGAAAATTTAAAGAATTTGGAAAGGACGCACGAAACATACGGTTTGGTTTGAGTACGGATGGCATGAATCCTTTTGGAGAGATGAGCAGCGGCCATAGCACTTGGCCCGTTACGATGTGTATCTACAACCTCCTCCCCTGGCTATGCATGAAGAGGAAGTACATAATGATGCCGATTATTATTCAAGGCCCCAAGCAACCTGGTAACGACATCGACGTGTACCTAAGACCACTGGTCGAAGATCTTAAACATTTGTGGAAGAAGGAAGGTGTCCCCGTGTGGGACGAGGACAAACAGGAGGAGTTTAACCTACGAGCGCTGCTGTTCGTAACCATCAATGATTGGCCTGCACTTAGCAACCTATCCGGACAGTCCAACAAGGGGTACAAGGCTTGCACTCACTGTATGGATGAAACAGAAAGTACGTATCTTAAGCACTGTAGGAAGGTTGTATACATGGGTCATCGTCGATTCCTTGCAGCAAACCACCCGGTACGGAAGAAAGGCAAGCACTTCGAACATAAGGCCGACCACCGTACGAAGCCTAAACATCGCAGCGGGAAAACAATGTTTGCTATGGTTAAAGATCTTAAAGTAGTGTTCGGAAAGGGGCCTGGAAGCCAGCATATAGAGAGCGAAGATGGTCACGCGGCGATGTGGAAAAAGAACTCTATATTTTGGGAGTTACCATATTGGGAATTCTTGGACGTACGCCACGCAATCGACGTGATGCACCTCACTAAAAACCTTTGCGTAAACCTTCTTGGCTTCCTAGGTGTATACGGAAAGTCGAAAGATACACTGGAAGCACGTAATGATCTGAAGCATATGGAACAACGCGGCGACCTTCACCCGGAACCAAAGGAGAAAGGAAGCCATTACTTGAGTCCAGCCAGCTACACTCTTAGCAAGGCAGAGAAGGAAAGTATGTTTGAATGCTTGGAGAGCATAAAGGTACCGTCTGGATACTCCACGAATATCAAGCGAATAATAAGCACGAAGGAGAAGAAGTTCACAAACCTAAAGTCTCATGACTGTCACGTGTTGATGACACAACTGCTACCAGTTGTAATAAGGGGTATCCTTCCAGACAATGTCCGGGCAACAATAACAAAGCTATGTGCATTCATGAACGCAATTTCGCAGAAGGTCATCGATCCGGATAGATTAGAAGCCCTTCAGAATGAAGTGGTGCAATGTCTCGTCAGTTTTGAGTTGATATTTCCACCTTCATTTTTCAATATAATGACGCATCTGCTTTGTCACCTTGTTAAAGAGATCCATATTCTCGGGCCTATGTACCTACACAACATGTTTCCTTTCGAGAGGTACATGGGCGTTCTGAATAAGTATGTTCGTAACCGTGCTCGTCCAGAGGCAAGCATCGCCAAGGGTTATGGAACAGAGGAGGTCATCGAATTTTGCGTAGAATTTATCGAAGACCTTCGCCCAATCGGGATACCTGAATCACGCCATGAAGGGAGACTATGGGGAAAGGGAACTCTCGGAAGGAAAGCAATAACGACGGTAGACAACAATTTATTCCGTAAAGCCCATTTCACTGTTCTGCAACACTCTTCATTGGTAGCTCCTTACATCGAGGAGCACTTGGCTCTAGTTCGCGCCAGGAACATCGGTAAGTCCGATGCATGGATTACACGGCATCACATTGATACTTTCCCCGCGTGGCTACAACAACATCTCATGGGTAACGAGTCGATCAACCAACAACTTGCCTTCCTGGCGAGGGGACCGTCTGGGTCGATCGCGACATTCCAGGGATATGAGATCAATGGGTACACATTCTACACGAGAGCCCAAGACATGAAGAGCACGAACCAAAACAGCGCTGTTAGTGTCGATGCCATGGGACACGATGGAACAACTGCCACGTATTACGGTGCCATCGAAGACATATGGGAACTTGACTATGGTCCTCTCAAGGTTCCTCTGTTCCGGTGCCAATGGGTTAGGTTGACTGGTGGAGGCGTAATGATTGATGACAGTGGGATGACAACTGTTGACCTTAACAAGGTTGGATACTCGGACGAACCTTTTGTCCTTGCCAATGATGTAACGCAAGTTTTTTTCGTGAAGGACATGTCTAGCAAAGGAAAGAAGGGCAGAGGGCCTGATGAACCTAAGCGTCAAGTGGTTCTCCCAGGCAAAAGAAAAATCGTCGGAGTTGAGGACAAGACTGACGAGTATTACGATCAGTTGGATGGGCAACCCCCTTTCACGGTGACGATTGACCCTAGCATCCTCCTATCAAATGAAGACACCCCTTACTCACGCAGCGATTACAAGGAGGGAACAATAGTGAGGAGAAAGTACGTGCGGTCAACCGTCACTGCCGATGTAATGCCGTAATTATTGTGTACACGATGTAAACTATTTTGGATTTATTGATTATCCATATAAATCAATTGATGTATGGCATATGTTAATTACGCACGATTATTAGAGGTTTCAACAAGTTTAAATCATGTATATGCTAGTTATATGTGATACTTACAATTTTTAAAAGTTTTAAATCACACAGGTGGCAATTTCATATGTATGTTAATTTCATATGTGATACTTACAATTTTTAAAAGTTTTTCACAATTTAATTTACTATCTTTCATATGCTACTTATATATGACTATTCGAATTTTTAAAAGGTTTAAATCATGCATGTGGCATTTACATATGTTAATTAGAGTTTTTAGCATTTAATTTAATATAATTCATACGCTAAGTACATATGATGATTACAATTTTTATTAATTTTAAATCATGTAGTATGTACATACATATCTTAATTAGAGTTTTTACCAATATAATAATATCATTCATATATATGCTAAGTATATATGATTATTGGAATTTTTATTAATTATAAGTCATATATTTGCTTATTACGATTTATCCACTTAATTTATTACAGACAAAAATAATTTTTCGAAGTAATTTTCATTAATCTTTGTACTTTAAATAATGTTAATGCATTAACTTCTATTTTATAAACACATATGTAAGCGAAAATCATATGCAGTGCTATAATCTTTAGTCCCGGTTCTTAACCCTAACCGGGTTTAAAAAGAATTTCGAAATAGCGGGAAAAGATATTTACTCCCGGTTGTTGAGAACAACCGGGAGTAAAGAAAAGATCTTTACTCCCGGTTGTTACTCCCGGTTGTTCTCAACAAACGGGACTAAAGATATCTTTAGTCCCGGTTGTTCTCAACAACCGGGAGTAAAGATCCAAGGGTATATATATTCCCGGTGCGCCCTCGTCTTCTTCACCAACACTTAGACGTTTTCGGCCGATCGATCTCTCTCGGCCTCTCTCCTTCGCCGCCACTGCCTAGGGCAAATCCCCGCGCCGACGCCGCCGTATCTCGCCGTCGTCTCGAGCTCGTCGTCCTCGCCGCCGCCTCCGCCTCCTCCGCTGCCGCCGCATCTCTGGGGTGAGAGCCGCCGCCGCCAGATCTCCCTTCATGCATCTCGATCTCTCCGATCTCGATCTCTCTGCATCGCGCCGCCCGCCACGAGACGCCGCGCCACGACGACACCGCGCCACGACGACGACGCGCCACGCCGCCGCCTTCGCCGCCGCGCAACGCCGCCGCCGCATGCCAACGCCATGCCGCCGCCGCCGTCGCCACGCCGCCGCCGCCTTCGCCGCCGCGCGCGCAATGCCGCCGCCGCCACGCCACGCCGCCGCCGCCATGGCCCCGCAACGCCACGCCGCCGCCGCCGTCGCCACGCCGCCGCCGCCGCCGCCACGCCGCCGCGCCAACCGCCGCCCCGATGCTGCCACACCGCCATTAACGAACGAGAACGAGAACGATCGAACGAACGAGAGCGAGAACGAACACGTCAACGTACGTTGCCGCGAGAACGTGAACGAGAACGAGCGAACGAACGTGAACGTGAAATGCAATATATATATATATATATATATATATATATATATATATATATATATATATATATATATATATATATATATATATATATATATATATATATATATATATATATATATATATATATATATATATATATATATATATGTTACTTCGCATTTATCCTAATACATCTTTTTGTATCTTGCAGAAAAGACGTGTTGTCGGAGTCGTCCGTCAAGCCTGAGTGGAAGAGCTAGCTCTAGAAGGAATTGGAGCAGGCAAGTGACGTAATAATATAAATGATTGTTATATTTGTAATGCAATTAATTAAGATTATTAGACCTGTAATTAGACTTATCATATAAGATTGTGTAGTGTTTTAATATATTAGAGTTTTAATATAAGATTATTTTATTGCAAATTAGACTTAGTATGACATTATTGACTACGGAATTGGTGCGACTCCTAACAATTGACTATTGTAGTCTTAATTAGACTTAGCATATACGCACGAAACACTTAGCATACATGACTATTTTAGTCTTAGCATGTAATATTATTTGAGTTTTAATATAAGATTACTTTATTTGTAATTAGACTTAGTATGTAATTATTGACTACGGAATTGGTGCGACAAGTAGCAATTGACTATTGTAGTCTTAATTAGACTTAGCATATACGCACGAAACACTTAGCATATACATGACTATTTTAGTCTTAGCATGTAATATTATTTGAGTTTTAATATAATATTATTTTATTTGTAATTAGACTTAGTATATAATTATTTACTAGCTAGGGTTGTATAATATACGTCACCTAGACTTAGCTTATATCACGATTTGTAATTAGACTTAGCACGTAAGGTTGTGTAGGGTTCTAATGTACGACATTTACACTTAGCATACATGACTTAGATTGTTAAAACATAAATGTCTCGTGACTTAGCAGATGTTTCTTGTATCAACAGATGGCTGACCGCGATGAGGAACAGATATTGTACGATACAATCGCGGAGGGAAGCAGCCAGTACTGGAATGAAGAAGAGGGGAACGAGGATCCAAACCAGTACTTGAACGAGGAAGGGAACGTGGAGAGGGATGCGGAGGGGAACCAGCAGGGGCACGTGGAAAGGGATGTGGAGGGGAACCAGGAGGAGGAGGCTAGTGGTAGTCAACCCTCCGTTGGACAGAAGAGGGCATGCGGGCAACGAGGTGCAGCGAAGAAGCTTGAGGGTCGGCACATCATAACGGAAGTGGAAGAAGATGGACGTCCTAGTGCCCCGGCCGAAGCCGCCAAGAACTATGTACGTCACAGCGGTTGGGTTGTGCGGGATAACGTGCCTGTCAGTACGGTGTACTGGCGAAGAACAAGGGCACGCGGAGATCATGAGAGCTTTGTCCCAGATTCGGAGAAAGAGATGCTGTGGACCACAATGCTCGAGACATTCACCCTTCCTGCGGGTACAGAGGACAAAGTGAAAAGGTGGACTCTGAAGAAAATGGCAGAACAGTTTCAGAGCTTCAAGGGAGATCTGTACCAGAAGTATATACTGAAGGGGCAGACACCGAACTTCGACACATTCCCAAAGCTAAGGGATCACTGGGACGAGTTCGTTGCATATAAGACAGGTGAACAAGGGCAGGCGATGATGGAAAGAAACAAAGAAAATGCCGCCAAGAAGAAGTACCATCACCACTTGGGGTCAGGAGGCTATAGCGTCGCGATGCCGAAGTGGGAGCAGATGGAGGCTAGCTTGATTGAGAGGGGTATCGAACCGGCAACAGCCAATTGGCCGGAACGATCGAAGTTTTGGTACTATGCTCACGGTGGAACGCTCAACCCAGCTGATGGCTCACTGGTCTTCGGCGATCAGATACGAGAGGCTGCGCGACGACTAACAGATGCAGTGGAAGCCTCCTCTCAGGGCACGTTCCGACCAGACAGAGATAGGGACGAGCTGACACTCGCCCTGCAGACTCCAGAGCATCCAGGACGAACACGAGGGAAAGGGGTGATTCCTTGGAAGATTGGTTTCAAGGAGGACATCCACACGTACAGGAGTCGGATGAGGAGCAAGAGAGATACCGAGGCGAAGATTGCAGACCTAGAGTTCCGGGTATCGAGCTACGAACTCAACATGCAAGAGGAGGTGGCAAGGAAGGTTGATGAACGCATGGCCGCACATCGGTCCCATGATCCCCAGCCGACCATTCCTCCTGCAATGGTGAGCCCGTCAGGAAACCGTAGCAGCTGCGCCTCAACGGGGCAGGTAGGATCACAGAGCATGGACGCCATGCAAACACAGGACGAATCGACCTGTCCCGTTGATGACATCACTCAGCGGACACCATGTGAGCTGCATATTCCTTTAAAGAACTTATCAATAAAGGTAAGATTTAGCCATTCCGCTAGTTGCTGCTTATATATGTTGATTACTAATAAATAATCTCTCACAACATGAAGGTGGCGTCGGGCATGGCCATCCTAACGGACCCTTCAGGTACTTACCACTGCAGGCCGATTCCAGCAGGATACTCGAAGGTCGAAGTTGAGTTGGTCGAAGGCGCGTACGAGGACCTCGAGCTGGATTACCCTGGAGGAGACAGTGAGACGCATCTACGAGACACAAGCCATGCCATTATTCTATGGCGCAGGCGGTACATCCTCCTCCCTGGGCGACAAGCGGCGTCTCGTGCACCATCTCCTCCGGCTCCGCCATCTCCTCCTCAGGATCCTGCACCGTCTCCTCCTCATGCTCCACCAGCACCGTCTCCACCTCAGGCTCCAGCACCGACTCCTCCTCAGGATCCTGCACCGACTCCTCCTCGTGCTCCTACACCTACTCCTCCGCAAGCTCCTCTTCCGGCACCTTCAAAGTCAAGGGCCCCCCCAGCTCCACCGCCTGCCCACACAAGGGCAACGAAGAAGGCGAAAGTTGACGCCGCCAAGAACAAGGACCCGGGGTACGATTGCACGCAAGAGGAGCTTGACGCTTACGTTGCATCAGAAGTCAAGAGACAATTCAAGCCTCGAAGTCCAGAAAAGAAGATTCCTATAGACCCCAGTGTCAGGAACTTCTTCAGGGGTATGTCTGCATCTGTCAAGGAGGCCATCAAGCTATCGGACTATGAGCGAACGCTGAAGAAAGCATCTTCTGGAAAGTCCACACCAGTCCCTCAGCTTGGAGAGCAACCAAACCAGGAGATCAAGCCGTTGGTGACCGGTAAAGAAATGACGATAGAACAATTTATTACTGACACCGGTCTAACTACGGATCAATTGCTAGGAGTCGCACCAATCGAAAAGGCGGAAGTGAAATACATGTACGAACTCGGTAAACCGCTTGTCAAGCCTGAGCTGCTGCAGTCCCTACCCACACAAATGTACAAGTTCCATCAGTTGTACATGGAGATGAGCGCCACCGGTAGAGAGATGATCGGAGCGAGAATCAGGGACACGGACTTCTTGCAAGGAGATGACATTCTCTGGATCAATTTCAGGGGAATCTACGAACTATACCAGCTGGACGCCCTCGACGTCTCTATTATGAGTTGCTGGATTTTGTAAGTATATCGTTCAGTTAGATTTCTTACTATACGTCTCCTTTAATTAATTAGATCCTTGTATATAAGTAGACTATAGAAAATAATATACTCCCTTTTATCGTTGTAGAATGGAGATTCAAAGGGCCCGACGGCGGAGGGTTTTCGATACTAGATTCATCGACCCTCGGAAAGTAAACGTCGCAATGCTCGACCAATATCCACAAGAAACAGAGGACAATCTCGTCCATCTCCTGAAGGCGCAGCATTACAAGACGTTCATACTGTTGCCATACAACACAGAGTTAGTTTAATTTTACTGTCTTCCTACATACCAAATTTCATTCCCGTACGAACTTGCTAAGTGTTTCATATGTAATGCATCCCACGCACATTGCAGATTCCACTGGGTGCTTTTACTCTTCGACCTGGAGGCCTGCACCGTCAACGTATATGACTCAATGGATAAAAAAGAGTCTACGTTTGACAAGGTTTTCGAACTTATAGACAGGTACCGTCATAAGTTCCTTTGTTAATTAAGAAAATCTTGTTATGTTAATTGCTACTACGAATCATAGCTTTAAACTCCATGTAGGGCTTGGTATCGGTTCTGTCATTTGGTCCGCGGCAAATGGAGAGAAAGACTTAGGCGGAAGTTCAAATTTCCTGTGAGTACACATGCTCTACATTTATATTTCTCCGATTCAAATACATACAAGTGTATATTAATTAGATCTCTCGTTGTTTGTCATTTATTTGTAGTGCGCAAAGCAAAAGCAGGGAACTAACTTGTGCGGCTATTACGTGTGCGAGTATTGCCACTGCCTTGCAGACCAAATCATCACCACAAGAGAGCTCGATGTACGTACAAATAAATTCAAATTTTCATTACGTAGCGATTTCTTGTTTAATTTCTAATCAATTTCATACATTCATATAGTTTATTCGCATGAGGGATAACCTGACCACACACAAGGAATTTATCGCGGCGGTTCAAGAACAACTCATGGGATTCATCAACGAAGAAATCCTTGATCCCAAGGGTGAATTCTACTACGACGGAAACACAATTCACCGGTCCTTAGCTTCTGAGCTAGCAGCGAGTACTACTACGTCGAAATCGTAGCTAGCTAGGACATATAATGGATTGTAATTAATACATGACTACATATGTTTCTATATGCATGTGTACACATTTTCTATAATATAAATATATTTTGGTCATATATTTATATATATATATATATATATATATATATATGTATTGAATCATATATATGCATGGTTTATATATATATATATATAAACCATGCAACAACAGGGCCATGAAAAAAAAAAGGTCAGCTCGATCTTTAGTCTCGGTTGGTAACACCAACCGGGACTAAAGATGGCTCAGCCAGAAGATGGCTCAGCCACGTGTCCCGGCTGAGCCATCTTTAGTCCCGGTTGGTGTTACCAACCGGGACTAAAGATCGATCTTTAGTCCCGGTTATTTCACCCGGAACTAAAGATAGCGATCTTTAGTCCCGGATTGGTACTCCCGGTTTGGAAACCGGGACTAAAGGGGGGTTATAAACCGGGACTACAAAGGATTTCTCCACCTGGGTAAGCGGACCGTACACCATGTACAAGCTAGCCGATGATGATGGGGAATCCGAAGCTAAGCACCATGCAGAGGTTGATAGCCAAATCCTGGCACGTGTCTCAGTGGAAAAACTAGAAGAGCATGCATTAGCGTACTACACGAAGCACATGACGTGGAGGAGCACCAGGAGTACATCCTTTTATGACGGTTCAACGTGGTAGGGTAGCGGGAGGCGAAATGCGCATTGAACATTGAATACACACTAGAACAGATCCTAGCATGCTTGTGTCGACGAAAAATCCGTCTTCGGCCAGATGGTGTCAAATCTATATTGGTACCAACTAAGTTGACGAACACAACGATTTGGAAGATCAGCTTAACTGCAGTACAGGTCTAAATCTTGATGAGATGCGGACGTACCAGTAAGTTTAATCATTGTTGACGAAAAATCTGTGCTCGGCCGATGGTGCCGGAACTGTGTTGGCACGAACTAAGTCGACGAACATAATGGCCTGGGGATCTGCTTAGCTCCAGTGTAGGTCCAAATCTTAATGTAATAAAAGCAATCGGCTGATGATAATATAATATAACAATAATATAATCCACTATAAACCAATCGGCCAATAATGATATGATAGAATAATCACTGATCCGAAAGTTAAAGCATACATCGCCTGGAAGTCCGATGTCATAAAATCCATAAGATTAGATAAACAGTGAAACCTTTGTTGTCATTGGCTAAATCCAACTTATATGCAATAGTTGTAAACCGATGCAACGTCCAGATAACTTATCGGCTGAAACCCCGATGAAACTCTTATTGGAAATCAATAACCAGGCTAGAGATTATGGTTCTAAGAATGACTTAGTAGATCGAATGTACTGATGCAGCACTAAGTATGAAAATAAACATAATATGTAGATAATCAAGTCAAGCCCTTGACTGATTCTCAGGGTGGTAGATACCTTTGGTAATCTAATCTGGTAAAGTGATTTTAGCCGATACCGACATAAACCTTAAAGTGAATCTCAGCCGATATAAGTAAATCGAATTAACAAACTAGATTAACTAAGATATATGATAAATAGTCCCATCTAATTACCATATAATTGATGTGTCCCATCTCTAGTACCCTTACATGAACTATACATTATGGATGCTCTTAATACTGTTGAGGGACCAGGGTTCCCAAACCGCCGGGGCCGGGGTTACCGCGCCCCAGCGGTAAGCACGGTTACCGCGCGGTAACCGTGGCAAACCGTATAAAATTTATGAAAATTTTAAATCAATTTTAAAATTTATTGAATTTAAGGAGGCTACCGTGGATTTTCTTTTATTGCCGGCAGTTTTGGGAACCCTGTGAGGGACTTGATTTACACTGGTTTAATAAGTTAGGGAACGCTTTATGTCTGATTATTTATTTTAGGGATACGAGTTTATGCTTTATGTCAGATTATTTTTTTTAGGGATACGAGTTAAACTCGACGTATATTGAGGGATTAAACTAAACTTGTTCGGGAAGAAAAATGACCACCATTCCACAAGAAAGTCTCTGGGCCGACGGCCCATGGCCCAGAGGAACCCCTGAAAGCTAGCACGAGCAGGCGGCTTGACCTAATCCATCCCAGGGGTTGCTAAGGCTCCGCCGCCGCCGTTGTTACTGCTGCCTTCTTCAATTCCGGTGTAGATCTGGGGAGACCCATCATCAGCCTTGCAGATCAGCTTTCCATCAAACTTGCTCGACGATCGGCCGCCGGTAATCTGCATCCTGATTGTCCTAGATTGACAAAGGCATATCTGCGATCCTAGATTGAGAGCACACCCCACCCTAGTGCTGGTGCTGAATTTGCTCTTGCTCTTTCCATTGCATTGCATTTCGTTTCGTTTCGTTTTGTTTTGTTTTCCCTAGATGTATCTCTCTTTGAGCAATAATCAATCCTATGCTGGCCTTAAGTTGTAGTAGTAGTTGTTGTTGTTGTTGAGAAGGGATGGGCATGGCCCGACGATTTCTGAACCTGGTGGTGGAGAGCAATCGCGATGGCCTGTATTCGCTGCGGCGCGTGCCTGCGAATCGCCTCTTGTACCCATCAAGAAGAGCAGCAGAGGCAGCAACGGCCAAGTCGGAAGAAGAAGTGAAGGCGTACAAGGAGCATGAGGGTAGGAGGCATCCAGGCCTGCACTTTATGGAGCGATTCGGGCAGTTTCCGAGTCCGATGATCAACTTCCAGGCGTCCCCGACATACGAGCACAGCAGCAGGAATCTGGAGTTGGCCACCCTCCTCGGCGACGATGAGAACAAGATCCTCACCGTGGATAACAGCGGGCACACCCTGCTATTCGACACCGTCTCCTACTCCGTGGTGAAGTTCCCCTCCCTCAAATCCAACAAGGGCCGCGGCGCCATCTCCCTCCCTGTCGACCGTGCCGCTCCCCAAGAACCTGACGGCCTCTACGTCATGAGCCCCACCGCCGATCCTCTCACCAGCGATTGCTGCTTCGAGGTGCTCAACTACGGCTCTAGGGGCTTCCATGAGAGGGCCCCTTCCTGGCTCCCTCTGCCGCCGCTCCCCTCTGCCAGCTACACCCACGCCAACCTTGTCTCCTGTACGGTGGTTGGCTCCACCATCTTTGTTTCTTCCACCGCCCCCGAATGCGGCACTCATGCCTTCAACACACTCACCGGTGAATGGCACCATGTTGGCTACTGGACGATGCCGTTTTATGGCAGAGCTCAGTATGTGCCCGACCTCAATCTCTGGTTTGGACTCTCTGCCCGACACCCTTACAACCTCTGTGCTATTGATCTCTCCAACGCCCATCTGCACCCACCCGATGTCCTGCAAACTTGGCTTGACCTCGACATACCTAAATCCTGGTCGCCCTCCAAGCTCAACCTCATCAGCCTCGGCTCTGGCAGATTTTGTGCTGCCAAGATCTTTCGTTCCAATATGCCTGCTGCTGCTGCTTTCCTAGATGATTCCGATGACGACGACGACTATACTGTTGACTCTCATGTCATCCCTACGGATTTTGCTGTCTTCACTGGCCTGCATATGGTGCGCCGCAATGGTAAGGATGGTCAAGAGCAGATCCAAATGATCAAGCACAAGTCCATCTTCTACACCTTCAACAGCTATAATATTGAATGGGTTATCTGAATCTAACCTAGCATTGTTCCATAGAAGCAGGATGTGTAAAAAATGCACAGATATGGTAAGGGATTATAACACTACGCTAATTTTAATCAGTTTAATGCACAGAGATATGGTAAGGGATTATAACACTGCGCTAATTTTAATCAGTTTAATCCATAAGAATATCCAAATTATCCAAAGCTTAGCCTTACTCAATACGTGAAATTTGAGGTTTGCAATGTTCATGGTTTACAAACCGGGGCAGTATGAGTTCAGAATCTTGTAAACGACTAGTTCACATGCTAGCCTACAGCAATGCGGAAAATTGAACTCAGGAAGTAGCATAAATGTGTGCACACGAATAAGCACTCGTGTGTGTGTTGGGGGTGGGGGATGTAACATGCCTTTGCCATCTCCCCACACTTCAAAATTACATACAAGTTATATAGTATAATTACACTACGATTATACTATAATTATATCTGTCAAATTTTTAAAGAAAATTTGTTGACAAATGTATAGGTAGTCCTTTCAATCAATATGTAACAAGATGGGTATAATTGATATCTTTTGCCCATCTCTAGATTTAGAGGGAGTGTTGGGGAAAATATGCGATGTACCTAGGGCCTATGTGTAAAATATTTATCTATTTATTATATTATTAAGACTCGAAAAGAAGGCACCACGTTCGCTGTGGAGGCTAGAAATTCCCACATTAATCGGAGAAAAAGAAAAAAAAAGAGTCCAAGTAGAAATACAATCTAAAAAATAACTGAAATTCGGAATTAAAAATAAGCAATATTAAAAGAGGAGTCCATATAAGAACCCAATACGTGATTAATTAAAATTCAGAATAATAAATAAATAAATTGCTGAAATTAGAAGAAAAGAAAAAAGAGAGTTTGAGTAAGAATACAAATTTAAAATTACTAAATAGATTTACTGTACAAAAGATAATCACATCAATCTAATTATGGATCATACCATCCGTACTAGGAGCTGCAGCAGCAGAAAAATAATACAGTGCCCTCATTTCATACAAATCCATATATAAGAATCTAATACGAGATTAATTAAAATTTAAAATAAAAAATAAAATAAAATCTGAAATTAGAAATAAGAAAATAAAAGAAGAGTTCAACTTGGATTGGAATGCAATTTAAAAGTAACTGAAATTCGTAATAAAAAATAAAGACTATTTAAAGAATACACCATCTGGAACACATAATGAGATTAATTAAAATTCCAAATAATTAATAAAATAAATTCTAAAAATAGAATAAAACAACTAGGAATATAATTTATAAATAAAATCTATCGGAACGAAAAATATGGATATTTCAAAAAAAAATCATCTAGAACACAACGATGATAAATGATAATAAATATTGAAGAAGTAACAGGGTTGTAAAGGAGTAGAGTGGTGACAGTTGATGAGACATCTAAAAACTATTAACAAAACCCCATATAGAATCCCAATGACAATTAAAAGGAGTGACTACGGACATGCCGTTAAGTAGAATGGTCACGACGGGTGGCGGGATTTCCAAAAAATTAAAAAATAAACCTCAATGATAATCACATTCGATTTTAAAATCTCAAATATAATAAAGAGTGGGAAGAAGCAGGCGAGCCGTAGAGGAGTACAAATGGTTTGGTGGGACTCTAGAAAGTAAAAATTGAACTCAAACGATAATTATGTTCGATTTTTAAAATCCCAATGACAATAAAGAGAGGAAGCAGCGGATAGGCCGTAGAGAAGTATATTGGCAGCTTTTAACGGGACTTCTAAAAATAAAAAAATGAAACCCAATGAGACAATAAACTCAAAAAAACTATAAAACTATAAGATCCAATTTTTAAAGGTTAAAAGGAGAATGAATATAAGCCATGGTAGATCGAACAAGCAAATAAAGATAGGGTGACAAAAAAGTAAGGGGTAACAACTGATGTGACTTTTATAAAAGTTACAACATTAGAAATACGGGGATGATATGGTTTGGTCTTTCAAAGTCTTAAGACAATGAAATATCTATTGAATAAATTATAAGTAAAATCATATTAAAAATAGATAATTTTGTATGGGTGCTAGCCGCGCAATTGCGCGGGCCACCCGGCTAGTTATATAATTAAAGGAACAGAAAAAGGAGCCTCCACGTTCGCTCTCATGGCCTAGAAATTCTCACATTAATAGGAGAAAAGAAAAAACAGAGTCCATATAGAAATATAATTTAGAAATAACTGAAATTCGAAATTTAAGGAATATTAGAAGAGGAGACTAGAGTTCATATAGAAATACACTTTAGAAATAGTTCAAATTTGGAATTAAAAAATAAGGAATATTAGAAGAGGAGTATAGAGTCCATATAGAAATACAATTAGAAAATAATAGAAATTCTGAATTAAAAATAAGGAATATTAGAAGTAGAGTATAGAGTTCATATAGAAATATAATTAAGAAAAAAAAAGAAATTCGGAATTAAAAAAATAAGAAATATTAGAAATAGAGTATAGAGTCCATATAGGAATTTAAAACTAACTAAAATTCGGGAAAAAAAGGAGCCTTCACACGTTCGCTCTCATGACCTAGAAATTCTCACATTAATCGGAGAAAAAGAAAAAACAGAGTCCATATAGAAATACAATTTACAAATAGCTGAAATTCGGAATTAAAAAATAAGAAATATTAAAAGAGGAGACTAGAGTCCATATAGAAATACAATTTAGAAATAGCTGAAATTCAGGATTAAAAAATAAGGAATATTAGAAGAGGAGACTAGAGTCCATATAGAAATACAATTTAGAAATAATTGAAATTCGGAATTAAAAAATAAGAAATATTAAAAGAGGAGACTAGAGTCCATATAGAAATACAATAAGGAAATAACTAAAATTCGGAATTAAAAATAAGGAATATTAGAAGTAGGGTATAGAGTACATATAGAAATACAATTAGGAAATAACCGAAATTTGGAATTAGAAATAAGAAGTATTAGAAGTAGAGTATAAAGTCCATATAGAAATACAATTAAGAAAAAAATAGAAATTTGGAATTAAAAAATAAGGAATATTAGAATTAGAGTATATAGTTCATATTGGAATTTAAAACCAACTAAAATTCGGAATAAAAAGGAGACTCCACGTTCGCTCTTATGGCCTAGAAATTCTCACATTAATCAGAGAAAAAGAAAAAGCAGAGTACATATAGAAATACAATTTAGAAATAGCTGAAATTCAGAATTAAAAAAAAAGAATATTAGAAGAGGAGACTAGAGTAGTTATTACACATTAGTAGTTTTGAAAAGTTATTGCAAAATTTAAAATTATGTTGTCATTGCAATATATTTTAATAATATAATGAGAAAACATATATGCTATTATATATGCTATTATATGAGAGAAAATATAATGAGACTAGCCGCGCAATCTGCACGGGCAACCGTGCTAGTTTAAAGAATAGGAGGAAGGGGTATGCAGGGCAGCCAACCCTAAGAAAAATCCCCAAACCAAACAATAGTGTTATAACTAACAAGGCATGTAAAGAGATGAAATAGAACAGTAATGGGATTGTATCCCGTAAACATGAAATATTTTTTTTACTGTACACGTGTGTTTTGGTTAAAACAAATCACTTGAAGGGATATCTAGCTGCAATCCATCCTTTATTTGTGCTTTAAAAGTTGTGCAATTCACAAGAAGTGAAGCATAGAAGCGCCTCCAAACACGACAACATCTGGTTTATACTCTTCTATCCAGTAACCACACCTCTCGACAAATTGTTGTCTACTTTCTAGTTCTACCAATAGTCATTGCAGGAGCGCAAGAACCATCTCTAAAACAATGAAATTGGTTGTTATCTCGGACAATGATCTCTCGATGAGTTATCGTCGATATGAGTTTAATTGCAGTGTGACAGTATTCCTTGCGACATGGACGGCTTCCCTGAGGTCCCCAGCATCCATGTAGGCGGTGATGAGAGCGGTCCAGGAGATGGTGCTGGGATGTGGCATTTCGTCGAACACCCTCTGGGCTCGATGTAGGAGGAGGCGGGCGTGGAGGAGCTTGACGGTGAGCGGCGGAAGGCGGTTGCTGGGGGCGACGCCGGCGAGGAGTAGCCGCCTGATGGCATCGTCCGACATAAATAAATAAAGCGCCAAAGCCAAAGCAGTCAACGAATGAACAAATTTCGTCAAATTTTGGAATGTCTCTTCAAATAATGAAGAAAAAAAAAAGAACAGATCGGAATTTTCACATGTTGCCTATTTTGATCTTGGAACGAAATTTCATTGACCCATGTCTAACACGACATAATCCTTCTCTTCGATTCTCATCGGTAGCGGCGGCGCATCAACGGCGACGATGCAGCCTTCTCTCTCCAAAGGCGCCATCGCCGCCTCCTCCTCCTCCTCCTCGCCACCTTTGGCGTACAGCACGTCCTCCTCCACGTCGTACAGGTTGGTCGTCCTCACCTCCTGCGCCAGCGCGCACGGCGCGCAGCACAGCCACTTGCCGTAGTCCGCCGCCGTTGCCCGCCCGCCGCACATGGACCAGTGGTGCGCCGGCAGCCCGAAGCGCCTCCGCATCTGCGCGCGCCAGAACCCGCCGTACGTGAGGCCCAGCACGGACAGCAAGGCGCCCGCGGCGCCCACGACGAACCGCAGCGTGTCGTCGTGGACGTTGAGCGCGGCCACCGCGAACACCAGCACCGGCGCCGCGCACAGCAGCGCGAACGTGAAGACGTGCACGTACATGTTGCCGAGCCCCAGGCGCTCCATGTTCCACCCGAACACGCAGAACGTGCACGACAGCGACAGCGCCGCCACCGTCGGGTCGTCGCCGACGTCGAACAGCCCGCCGGCCCACTCCGGCTTCGCGACCACCGCCCTGTTTCTGTTGCTGTCACACTGCGCCGTCACCGCGATCGCGTTGGCCTCGTCGACCTGCGATTTCACGTTCTCGTCGTCGGTGGACGCCGGGATCAGCACGATCTTCCGGCCGAGCGGGCCGTACACCATGTACAAGGCGGCGACGATGGGGAAGCCGAGGCCGAGCGCCATGCACAGGTTGACGGCCAAGTCCGGGCGGTTGTCTCTGCCGAAGAACCAGAAGAGCGCGCAGTAGCCGTACTGCGCGAAGCACGTGGCGTGGAGCAGGAGCACGACGACGGCCACGTGGAGGCGCTCGCGGCGCAGGCCGGCGGCGCCGTTCTTGCAGTAGAGGGCACGGAGCTCGGCGACGTCGGCGGCGCGCCATCGGAGGAGGAGCGCGAGGTGGTGGCAGAGCTTGGGATGCTGGTAGACGCACATGATGGTGAAGAGCGCGTTGAGCATCTGGTTGGCCACCTCGGTCCATCGGCGGCGGCGCGAGGCGTCGGGCACGGCGGAGTTGAGCGCGCCGGTCATGAGGAGGAAGACGAAGGCGACGCCGCCGGCGACGAAGGCGAGCCAGACGAGCAGAGCCGCGTTCATTGGGTGCTTGGCCCACGCGAGGCACTTGGCGCGGAGGGCGCGCCAGTCGACGGAGCGGACGAACGCCGGTAAGCGGCGGGAAGCTGCAGGGTTGTTTGTGGTGCGGAGGGAGGCGAGGCGGGTGAGGAAGGCGGCGCCGGAGAAGGAGAACCATGGTGTCTTGGACGGCGCCGCCCGGAGGAAGTCGAGGAGCCTCTCCTTCTCCTTGTGCTTCTTGTGCTGCTCCTGCTTGTGCTGTGCATCATCTTCATGCTGTTCTTGTGATTCCATGTTTATTTGCACTGACGAGTTGCAGAAAATCGTGTAATACTAGCTAGTTGCAGGCTTGCAGCAGATCGAGTACATAGCAGAATAAGAATAGGAGGAGGAAACTCGAAGTCAAAACCATGCAACCGATCGACAATATATATGAATGATCTTCAAAGAAAAAGACAATATATATGCATGCAAATAGTTGACCAAAGAAAGGCAGGGATTGTCAATTTTGGGAGAGGAGGTCAGCGTCAGCCACAGTTTGCTGCTGGGCCTGGTTGTTTAATTACCAGCCGGATTGGACTGACCGAGGTGGAGTACTGGATCGGTCAAAACAGTTAAGCGTGACTATTTAGTAAATTAACACTCTGGAACAAAACGACTACAAGAACAGACTGTCTTTTAAAATGACTAGAAGTACAAGACATATCATAGTCCAAGAATATGGGCGTCCACAATTGTCCTCCATACATTCTCATTTTCAGGAATCAACGTTGGCTCGCCATGACTTAATTTCTATTGCTTGTTTTGTATGCAGACTTGCCTCACTTCAGTTGGCGCCATAACTGAAGCACAAGGAACAAGAATAAGTCGCTTTTTTGTTGCCTGAAATGAATTCAACACAACAAAACAGAACAGGTGAACAGGTCACCTGTTGGCGTGCTCTGTTCAACACTTTCATCTCTATTCTGATGCAAAGCTGGATTTCATAAACCCTTCTCAAACCTGGCTTATTTTCTTGTGATACTGACCTCCTTTTTTGGTTGCAATACAGCCAAAAGTCATCTTCAGGTTATCTCAAGTCCATATAGTCATGCAGGTGTACAGTTTTAAGACTGCTGTGACTAAAAATACTTTCAGTGTACAGATGATTGATAAGCCCTTGATAATGATGTTTAGCTATATATTCATAGTTGGCGCTTTACAACATTAGAGGAACAATTTGTTCACATGACAGTTCATCATGTTATCACTCAACATTATAGTAGCTTCCGCTACAGCAGAGAAAACTGAAACAGACCTTACTAAGATTTCGTACTGTGATTGCTTACAATTGTACAATCCAGTTCCTTCTGAAGCTCGACCACTTGTACGTCAGAATGAAGAAAGAAACAGCAAACTGAAACTTTAGAGGCTATACTGAAGGTTTCAGAAGGATTCTAATTTCTAACTGAAACTACAATATCTTTGTACAACCACCCCAATTTAGTTTCCTGAAACACAAGCTACACTGGGCAAACTGAAACAATTAGATACTCCCTCCGTTTCACAATGTAAGTCATTCTAGCATTTCCCACATTCATAGTGATGTTAGTGAATCTAGACATATATATATCTATCTAGATTCATTAACATAACTATGAATATGGGAAATACTAAAATGACTTACATTGTGAAACGGAGGAAGTATAACTGCATTAGAGATTCACTATTTCCAAGCTGCAATTACAGCTCGGAATGGATTACAAATACGCAAGCCCTTCTTAATCATGTGGCATCTTTATGCCATCATGTATACCTATGTACACCCAAACTGCAAAGAATGAATTTCCTCTCGATCAGAACCAACAAAAAGTAATGGAGAAAGATGAGAGAATTCAGTCATCTAGCTATTGAATCTGTACCCTTTTTTTATGCATTTTCTGTGCCTCACTAACGAATGAATCCCCTGGTGTAGAGAAGAATGAGCAAAGAAACCAAAGTGACAACATTCATCAGTCTCTTCACCTTCTCCACCGTCCAGCTTCCATCAGACAAACTGGCCGGTATCTCAGCATCAACCACAATCACTGATTCCGGAAGAGGCAAACCCATGATCTTCTCATCATGAACTGCACTGCATTCTTCTTCAGATTTATCACCTTCAACGACGACTTGCTCAAACACAACCTGCACAGCCGGTGGAACCATCTCCTCATGAACAACCACGACATGATCACTTGATTCCTCTGATGTTGCCATGATCATCGTGTCCGGTGGTTCATGGAATTGGACATGGTGTGACGCTAGCAGCAATGGCTGCCTCTTCTCGGCATCAACAACAGGAAGCTTCTTGTAGAACGTCTCGCCATCGATGTGGTAGAGGCTCGCCGTGCGCACCTCCTGCGCCAGCGCGCACGGCCAGCAGAAGAGCCACCGGGCGTAGTCCGTCACCGACGGCGAGCCGCAGCACGCCGCGCTCGCCGGAAGCCCGAACCGTTCTCTCATCTGGATCCTCCAGTAGCCGCCGTAGAGCAGCCCGCACACGCAGAGCAGCGCGCCGGCGCCGCCAACCATGTCGCCGATGACCACGTCGTGGATGTGGAGCGCCGACACGCCCATCACCCACAGCGGCGCGAAGCACAGCAGCACGAACGTGGCGGTGTGCACGAACATGCTGCCGAACCCGAGCCGCTCCATGTTCCACCCGAAGACGCAGAAGGTGCACGAGAGGGAGAGCCACCACGCCGTCGCGTCGCCGCCGCAGTCGAACATGCCGCCGGCCCACTCCGGCTCGACCACGGCAGCGTGCCTCTTGGTCGGGTGTTGGGTCACCGAGCCGAAGGCGTCGTGGCACGCGAGCTCGCAGTATAAGTTGTCTTTGCCGAGCGGGCTGCACACGGTGTACACGACGGCGACGACCGGCGCGGCGACGCCGAGCACGAAGAACCCGTTCTCCACGAGCTCCGGCCGCGTCTTCTTGGTGTACCCCCAGTACAGGCTGCAGAGCACGTACTGGCAGACGACGGTGAGGTGGAGCAGCGCGACCACGACGGCCATGTGGGCGCGCTCGCCGTGGCGCGGGCCGGCTGCGTCCTTGCAGTAGGCGGCGCGGAGGTCGGCGGCGTCGGCGGGGCGCCAGCGGCAGAGCAGGAAGAGGTGGTGGCAGAGGACGGGGTGCTGGTAGAGGCTCATGAGCGTGAAGAGCGCGTTGAGAACCTGATTATTGATCTCGATCCAGTGGTTCCTCGCCGCCGGCGTGGGGAACGCCCCGTCGAGCAGGCCGAGGAGGAGCAGGACGAGCATGGCGCCGGAGACGGCGACGCAGAGCAGCCAGAGGAGCATGGCGATGTTCATGGGGTTGGTGATCCAGTCCTTAGTCGCCGAACGCACAGAGCTCCAGTTGATGGCGATTCCGGCGGAGAGGTGGTCGTCGCCGTGGGCATGGCGGCGCCATGGTTTGAGCTGGCTGAGCCAGTGCGGCTTGTCGAGGAGGTGGTCGGCGAGCGGCGGTGCGCGGTAGCTGCTGAGCATCGGGGCGTCGCCATTAATTGTGTCTGCGGTTTGTGCATCGTCGTCACAATCACAAGCAAGAAGCATTGCAAATTTGCAATTCGTAAAGGCCCCTCTGAGCCCTCTCCTCCACCTGCATTGCAGGAGGAAAAGAAAAACAGATGAAAATTTCAGCAAAATTCTACGATGAACACAAGAACGGAAGAACCTAGACTAGATATTGGAAAAGAAAGAGGGGATTTTCTTCATCATGGGAACACGAACACCAGCAAGGAAGGAAGGAAGAAGGGGAGAAACTGGAGAGCGAAGACGAAGTCTTACCAGAAAGGAGACAAGTAAAGGCTTGGTAGGGATTAGGGAACACCAGCAGCTTAAAGCTTTCTGTTTCAATTATTTGTATTGGATCCGCCCAAAACTCAAAGATGTGTTCTTGTAACTGTTTTCTGTTTGGTCAGTGATGATAACAAACAAGCAAGTAAAGCAATGGCTCTCCCAAAAATTTGGAACTTCGTGGGTTGGCTTGAGACGGTCAGGTCAGACTTGGCGGGTGGTATATCTTCCAGTTAATTAGGAAGGCAACAGGGTTACACCTCCTTCCAAATGAAGAGGACAGACAAGGCTGCCTGCCATTTTGGACATTTTGACAGTCAGAGTCGCAAAAGAGTAGTTGCTGCCTGCGTGAGCGTGACAGACAGAGCGCCAACCACCAGACCCTGTGGTTGTGCTACAGTACATTTTCTTCTCCAACCAACCAGATGGGTTATGCTTATAAGTTTGAGAAGAAACAAGAATGTGATCAGTACACTGAAAAAAAATACATTTAAGATCTATCTATAGTCTACAGCCATTAACAACTGGAGTAGGCTAGTGCTTCAATCAGTGAAGTGAAGAACACTAGAACACTAGTTGATGGTCCCATACTCTTCACATACTGTGCATTCAAGAACTGTACATATCTTCTCCGGATGAATGAATGCAGAGGGGTGAGGTTGTTGTAAAAAACTGTTTTGTTTTTCTTTTTTGCAAATACTTTTTTTTTTGAAACAAACCGGCTAAACTTTATTCATTCAAGATAGTTACATCGTTCATCAACGAGTCTAAAATAAATCTAGGGGGCTCATCGACCCAAGTACAATTTGTCTCATACTCTCGAGCTCTTCTAGCTAGGTTGTGAGCCACCTGATTCGCCTCCCTGCTACAATGTTCTATCGTTATATCAGCAAAACCACTCCATAGGATGTTGCAATCTTCATAAATTGCAGCTGCCGAATTCGCTGTGAAGCCACCATCCGTCATAATTTGTACTACCTCCATACAGTCCGATTGGATAATCAACCGATTGCATCCTATCTGCTGAGCTAGCATCAGTCCTTCTTTCAGCGCAAAGGCCTCCGCCATCGGAGCATCCACCAGATGCGGTACAAAACTATGAGCAGCTGCTAGAACTCCACCTGAACAATCTCTGATGACAGAGCCAACAGTACCACATCCACCCATCTCATCGAATCCGGCATCAACATTCACCATCACTTTACCCTCCGGTGGCTTCTTCCATCCTTGTCTTAAGACTGAATCTTTCTTTGTTGCCAGTTTATAGTTCTTGGTGAGAGCCGCAATTGCCATGCCAGACCTTGCCGGACGTTGAACAGCCTCGCCATGGACCAATTGTCGTCGCTCCCACCATATATACCAGGCAGCTGTGATGACAAGCTCTGCAAATCCCACCTGAAGATCCTGAACTTGATCCTCCCTGATTAATATTTCCTCAAGAATTACAGAACCCGATCTTTCCGTCATACATAGACGTTGTATCCTATCTTCAACTCCCAGCGAATTCCACACTTGCTTCGCTCGAGCACATGTAAAAATCATGTGTTTTATATCCTCGGGTCCGTTCTGACAGACTGGGCAACCTCCCGAATCACCCACATGTCGATTTGCAAGAATCGCCCGGCACGGCACTAAACCTTTGAGTGCCCGCCAACCAAAAATCTTGATTTTTGCTGGAACCTTTAAATTCCACAACCTCTTCCATAACCGACTCCTCGATGCAGTACTAGCCTGCATTTGTGCGCTTCTCTCCCCAAACTTATAATCCCACTGACAGTGATATGCCGACTTTACTGAAAAGGTACCACTTCTATTATACTGCCAGGCCACCAAATCATCCCTTCCAGCCCGGATAGGAATTTGCATAATTCGACAAACATCAATCGGCCAAAAAATAGTTTTCAGCAGGTCTCCACCCCATGTGAAATTTATGGGATCTATCAGCTCATCCACGGTAGCCACCAAATTATTCCCCCTATTTGTTTGGATTTTCATATTATGGCTACCTGGAATCCAGTTGTCTTCCCAGATTTTGATCTGTGTACCGTCCCCAACCCGCCAGATATAACCTTGCTTGAAACATTGCAAACCAGCTAGTATACTCTGCCAGGTATAGGAACTCCCACTCTTCATTCTGGCATTCAGTAATTTACCATCCCGGTAGTACCGAGCTCGAAGCACTCTAGCACATAGAGAGTCAGGATCACTTAGCAATCTCCATACCTGCTTTGCTAACAATGCCAAATTGAAAGACTGTAGATCCCTGAATCCCATGCCTCCCTTGCCCTTCGGCATACACATCTTCCACCATTCTTGCCAATGGATTCTCCTATGATCTGCATCATCCCCCCACCAGTACTGCGAGATGGCATCTGTGATTCCTTTGCAAATTTTGTTTGGAATTTTAAACACCATCATAGCATATACTGGGACGGCCTGAGCTATAGATTTAATAAGAATCTCCTTCCCTCCCATGCTTAGAATTTTCTCCTTCTATCCATCTATACGAGACACAACCCTGTCAATCAAGTGACGAAAACAATCACTACGGTCAGTACCCACCAGAGCCGGAAGACCGAGATATTTGTCACTGAGAGCTTCTGTCATAATATTCAGGATTTGGCATACTTCCGTTTTAACATCCACCTCTTGTATTACGAGAAAAATAAATGCTCGATTTGGCCTCACTTAGTTTCTGTCCTGAATTTGCACAATATCTGTCCAGTAAGCTTGCCAAGCAATCAGCATTCTTTTTATCAGCTTGCATTAAGATGAGTGAGTCATCTGCAAAAAGGAGATGGGAAATTGTTGGTGATCCTCTACAAACTCTCACCCCATCCAACTCTCCTCTTTCTTCTGCCTTCCTTATCATACAAGACAAACCTTCAGCAACCATCAGAAACAAATATGGAGATAAAGGATCTCATTGGCGCAACCCCCTAGAAGGTATAAAAACATCCGTCTCAGCATTGTTAAAACGGACGTTGTATCTGACCGAAGAAACACAAGCCATAATGAGTTTAATCCAACGTTGATCAAAACCGAATTTAGTCATGATCTTTTCCAAAAACCCCCACTCAACTCTATCATAGGCTTTATGCATGTCCAACTTTACTGCACATAACCCCTTTCTTCCCTTCTTCCTTTTCATTGTGTGTATACATTCATATGCTAAAAGTATATTGTCCGTTATTAATCTCCCCGGGACAAAAGCACTCTGATGGTCACTAATAATCTCAGGTAAAATTTGTTTCAATCTGAAAGATAACATCTTGGATATCACTTTATACACCACATTGCATAAAGATATGGGTCGGAATTGTGTCACTTTGTCGGGGTTATCAACTTTAGGGATCATAACAATGGTTGCATCGTTCCACCCCACCGGTACTTCGGCGCGTTGGATTGCTCCCAGTACCTCCTCCACTAGATCATCCTCCAACAGATGCCAGAATCGCTTGAAAAAAATAGCATGAAGGCCATCTGGCCCTGGAGCTTTTAAATCGCCGATACTGAAGAGAGCCTTCTTCACCTCCTCCTTTGAAAACGGCGCCAGGAGGAGCTGATTCATCTCTACAGATACTTTCCGATCCACATCATCTAGAATTTCATCATCTATCTCCATAACTTCACTTGTAAATAATTTTTCAAAATATTCCTTCACCATCGCCCCCATAGTCTGCATATCTTCATGACGTACACCTTGATCATCGACCAACCCCTTCACCAGATTCCTCTTCTTCCGACTGGATGCAAAATGATGAAAAAAACTAGTATTTCTCTCACCATGCTTCAACCAGTTTGCACCCAGTAAATCTCCTCCTGTTCTAACTGCAATTCCAGTTGTAAAAGAACTTCCTTCTGGGCTGCTATTGATTCATCCGTCATCGGACCTCGTTTCAATTTTTCCAACTCCTTCCTCAACTTCTTTATACGATGCACAGGTTTTTTAAGCACCTCTTTGTCCCAAATATGAAGATCCGAATGGACAAAGAAGTACCCTGGCCTTGCGACAGCGCTCGTGCCCAGGCAGTCTGCACCACCTCCTGTACTGTTTCTTCCTTCAACCATCTAGCTTCAAAAAACCTCGGCCGGTTACTGTGAACCAGTTGCACCCCTGGCGATTCAGTTTTAACACAGATAGGCCGGTGATCAGATTTCAGATATTCCCCATTCACCAATTCAGCGCCAGGAAAAGCACCCCTCCACTGTGCGTTTGCAACACCCCGATCCAACCGCTCACGAATCTTCCCTCTTTGCCAAGTAAAACTGTCACCCGTATAACCGATGTCAGTTAACTCGCAGTCATCTAAAACCTCATGAAAAGCTTGAAGATGCCTCTGCTCCTTCCTTTTCATGATGATAGAGGATCTCGTTAAAATCTCCCACTACCAACCATGGTAAGGCATTAGTATTTGCAGTTTTCAGGAAACGCATCGCCTGCCATGTTTGGTCCTTCTGATCCCAGCTTGGTTCCCCATAGATTCACCTCCTTCCCCCACCACTACATCAATGTATAAATGTTTGAGCACCACCTCCTTTTTCCATAACATCAGTAAACCTCCGCTACGGCCATCGCTCTCGTGGATGAGAAACTTATCACAGCCTACCCTTCGCTTCAAACTCTCTGCCTTATCTTTTTTGCAAACACCATTAGATCCAATCATCATGGACGGTCATCCCAATTGAAGCAGATCGCTGACCGTCCTCCCTCCCTCCCTGCACTGCAATTCCCGTTCCCGTGCAGGACACCAAAATAAAACTCTCTTACTACAGTACAACTGAACTGACAGAGATCATCAGATCACAAACAACTTGTTCAATTCATTCATGAGAGCAGCGAAGCGGCATGTTTCCTTGGACTCGCCACCGCCACCTCCTCCAATCGCATTCTCCTCTCCACCTGCTGCATTACTGCACCTCCTCTACCTCCATCTCCAGGGATGCCTTCGCCATCGCCCGCGCGCTCTCCATGGCCTCCTCCTCCTCTTCACACCTCCACGCGCACGCCCTTAAGCTGGGCACGCTCGCTCACACCTTCAACATGAATTACCTCCCCATCTACTACGCTAGGCGGGGCCTTCTCGACTCAGCACTCAAGGTGTTCGACGAAATGCCGCACAGGAACCTCGTCTCCTGGACAGCCATGGTCTCTGCCTCCACGCGCAATGGCGCGCCTCACCTGGGGTTTCGTTTCTTCGTTTCCATGATCAGGAGCGGCTTCTGCCCCAACGAGTTCTCGCTCGCAACCATGCTCACTGCCTGCCACTCCATGGTGGCCCATTCCTCCAATAAGCTCCTCATCGCCCTTTCGCTCCACGGTGTTGCCGTCAGAGCTGGCCTGGATAGCAATCCTTTTGTGGGGAGCTCTCTGCTGCTCATGTACGCAAAGCATGGCCGCATTGCTGCTGCACAGCGTGCATTCGCACATATCAGGAACAAAGATTTGACGTGCTGGAATGCCATGCTTGAAGGCTATGTTTCGAATGGTTTCGGGCATCATGCCATAAGTACAGTGCTCGTGATGCATCATTCTGGGCTTGCACCTGACCGGTACACCTATATTTCTGCTGTTAAGGCTTGTTCAATCAGTGCGCAGTGGGGTCTTGGGCGACAGCTTCACTGTCTTGTCATCCACAGCATGCTCGAGTCCAATACCTCGGTCATGAATTCCCTTGTTGATATGTATTTCAGAGCCAGACAGAAGGAAACTGCTGCTTCTGTCTTTCGCAAGATTAGACAAAAAGACACCGTGTCTTGGAATACCATGTTTTCAGGTTTTGCGCATGATGAAGACGACAAGGCAGTTTTTGGCTACTTGATCGACATGTCACGAACCGGATTTAAACCTAATGAGGTTACTTTTTCTGTCTTGTTGAGGCTGAGTGGTGCTAAAGAGAATGCCTCATTGGGCCTTCAGATCTTTGCCCTTGCCTATCGTCATGGCTATACTGACAATGTTCTTGTAGCAAACGCTGTAATCAACATGCTGTTCAGATGTGGATTGCTCGACCGTGCATATGGTTTCTTCTGTAGCCTCACTTTCAGAAACATTGTGACATGGAACGAGATAATTGCAGGTTATGGTCTCTTCAGTCACTCTGAAGATGCAATGAGGCTCTTCCGCAGTTTGGTTTGCATTGGAGAAAGACCTGATGAGTTCACCTATTCAGCTGTTCTGTCTGCCTTCCAGGAAGCTCATGGCGCAAGGGATCATGAGCAAATCCACGCAATTATTCTGAAACAAGGTTTTGCCTCCTGTCAGTTCGTGTCCACTTCACTGATCAAGGCAAATGCAGCAGCGTTTGGGTCAGTTCAGAGTTCACTGAAAATCATCGAGGACTCTGGCAAGATGGAGCTGGTGTCATGGGGAGCCATTATCTCTGCATTCCTGAAGCATGGCCTGAACGATGAGGTCATTTTCCTTTTCAACTTGTTTAGAGGTGACTCCACCAACAAGCCTGATGAGTTCATCCTGGCAACCGTCCTAAATGCCTGTGCAAATGCTGCGTTGATCAGGCACTGCAGATGCATCCATTCGCTTGTTCTCAAGACAGGTCATTCCAATCACTTCTGCGTAGCCAGCGCTGTTGTTGATGCCTACGCGAAGTGCGGTGAGATTACCTCTGCAGAGAGCGCTTTCACCGCTGTTTCATCAGCAACCAACGATGCCATCATGTACAACACCATGCTGACAGCTTATGCCAACCATGGTTTGATCCACGAAGCTCTCAACCTCTACGAAGAGATGACAAAGGCTAAACTGAATCCAACACCAGCCACATTCGTTGCCATTCTGTCGGCCTGCAGCCATTTGGGGCTAGTCGAGCAGGGGAAGCTTGCGTTCAGCACCATGCTGTCTGCATATGGCATGCATCCAGCAAGAGCCAACTACGCCTGCCTGGTTGATCTCCTGGCAAGAAAGGGGCTACTCGATGAGGCGAAGGGTGTGATCGATGCAATGCCGTTCCAACCATGGCCTGCAGTTTGGAGGTCGCTGGTGAACGGTTGCCGGATACATGGGAACAAGCAACTTGGCGTGCTTGCGGCAGAGCAGATCCTGAGAATGGCGCCGAGCAGCGATGGCGCTTATGTTTCGCTGTCAAACGTCTATGCTGACGATGGGGAATGGCAGTCTGCAGAGGAGACCAGGAGGAGGATGGTTCAGAATAATCTCCAGAAGGTGCACGGGTACAGCAGGGTTGAGATGTAGCAGGAATATTCTATATAGAATAGATTGGCTAACAGCAACTACTGACTACTGAAAATTCATAACCACGTTAAGTGTTGGAGGAAGCACAGACTGAACATTAATACTTCTTTCTTGCACAATGTTTGGAAGAAAGCAAGTAATCCTGGAAACACTGTAGTATGGGTATTTGGTGGGTAATGCTAGTATAACCCAGAAAGGAGGTTCATGTATTTTTAGCAACAACTGGAGACCCCCTTAACAAGAAGATGTTGATTTAGTTCGAGCGAAAACACGGATCAGAAACCTCAAATTCATTTTCCTCTTCTTCTGCGGTTTGTGCATCGTCGTCGCAAGCAAGAAGCATCGTCTACAATGAATACAAGAACAGCAGCAAGGAAGGAAGAAGGGGAGAAACTGGAGAGCGAAGAAGTGTTACCAGAAAGGAGATAAGTAAAGGCTTGGACGGGCGGCGCAGCCGGTCGATGGCGTGGGCCTCGGGCAGGCAGCAGCTGCAGTGGGGCGACGCGGTCTCTGGCGCGGCACGGCATCAAGAAAGAGGAAGCAGGTTATGGGTACTTTTGGGTAAGCTTTTCATGCTTTTGTATAATGAATTAATGCGTGTTCTCTTTGTATTATGTTCAAATCTTAACCACTGTAATTTCAGAAAAATTCTGTTGGTGCTAATCACTAATGGTACTCAACAATTGTGTTATTATTTTGCAGCTATGTCGCGCTTGAGTATGCTAACAGTGGACTTTTGAATGAAAAGAGTGATGTCTACAGTTTTGGGTGGTTCTGCTGGAAGCTATTACAGGTAGAGATCCCATTGACTATGATCGCCCTCCAGATGAGGTAATACTTGTTGACATCTTTTTCCTGTATTGTTCAGTACCAAGTTATTACATAAAAGCATGCAACTACAATCACTTATGAAGCAATCGAGAAGCTATGAACTTATGATTTGATAAGTACTGTAACACACTACTGATCATTTGTAGGTAAACCTAGTTGACTGGCTTAAAATGATGGTTGCCAACAGACGATCTGAAGAAGTTGTTGATCCAAACCTGGAGAGAAGACCATCGACAAAGGAGCTCAAACGTGCCCTTTTGACAGCTCTGAGGTGCATCGATTTGAATGCTGAGAAGAGACCAAGGATGGACCAGGTGGTCCGGATGTTGGACTCTAATGAACCCATTCCTCAAGAGGTTTGATTCGTGACAAAAATAAATATGCATACATATGATAGGTGATATATCATATACATGTGTGCATATCAGATGCAAAGGCTGTAGCTGTAAACTCTTCCTTTACCTAAAGAGTACGATTAGTGATTTACCTGGAAATCATGCATATTCCTGCTATATTGTGCTATAAGTACATCCAATGTTCATCTCAGAGTAAAATTAGTGACAGATGGACAACGTGAGCAATTTAAATTTATTATATCCTGTATATCTGTCTTAGCAGCATTAGCCGACATAGAGAGCATTGCATAACATGGTATTAAGGTTTGTCATAATGAAATCATGGCTTTATTCTATCATTGCCTCATGAATTAAACACATGTCCACTGATTTGCAGGAAAGAAGACAACGACAGAACCACATCTCTAATAATTTAGAAACCGAGCCATTAAGAGGCAAGAGTAGCAGCGGCAAGAGTGATGCCCCTGAAAATGAGATGAGGCCACCTCGGTATAAGAATCGATCATTTCCCCCCAAGTGAAAAGTGAAAAGCATACTAGAGTATAAGTTATGGAGTTACCTGCGAAGCTCTCAATACATAATGAATTAATCAATTGTTTTCTCTTTTCTTATTTCTCTTGACTTGACAATTTTTTGTGTTCCCTGGGAGGCTGGGGAGTGGCCAACTGGCCATTGCTGTTACACATATTTGTATTTCTTGAAACATGTACAGTGCTGGTGTGTGATACATGTACAGTAGCTTGTGTGTGATAGATAGTTGAAGGACGCACATGAGAGCATAAAAGCTATTTAGAAGCTAGTGGCTGGAGTGAGGAAGTGCATGAAGAAACAAATGAAATAGCTTTTCATATTTTCTGTATACTCTAAGAGTACAAAGAGGCAAATGAAAGAAAAATTGACTTTCAGTTTGTGTTGTGTGCGACAAATGAATGAACTGAATCTCAGTGGCCGAGTACAGTGTTGTATTTATCAGCTCTTGAGGCACCATTCTTTGAGGTGAGTTTGGCAGTGTTGTATTTATCCGTAGGCATTAGGGAACACCAGCAGCTTAAAGCTTTCTGTTTCAATCACTTGTATTGGATCCGCCCGAACGTGAATACTTAAACGTTCAGTGTTGTATTTACTGAACGTGAATACTTATTTTTCGTACAATGTCTGGAAGGAAGTAAATCCTGGAAACATGTTGGATATGCTGTAGTTTGGGTATTTGGTGGGCAATGCTAGTATATTCAGACAGGAAGTTAATATATTCTTAGCATCCTTAACAAGAAAAATGTTGATTTTCAAATAAGAACCATCCAACGATCAGATTACCAGTTCGAGAGGAAACAGGGATCAGAAACCTCGATTTCATTTTTTTTCCCCTTCTTTTCAAAGTAATACTCACTAAAGCAGCAGGCAATACATTTCATTCATATCATCAGGCATACAAATGCCTAGCTAACAATGACAAATATGAACTAACTATTCTCAGCCCACATACATCTTCCTATTCCAGCTGCCTCTTTTTAAACTGGAAAAGCCAGCCATTCAGGTTTCACACCTCTGCAGGTGAACACACTACTGACACTGGAAGGCTATTGCATTTTGATTCAACAACCACGGCTTATTCTTCGCTCATATTAGTTGTGGGAGGATCTGAACCCATTGCTGTAATATTTCCAAAATCCTTTGTCTCTGGAGAATTACATATTGCAGAGTTCTTTGGTGTCTCCTTCATGTTCGTAGCTTCCCCATTAGTTTCCGTTCTCGGTGTCTACTCCTTTACGACCCTAGCGTGCACGTCAGGTTGTGGCACTACAATGTCACCAGCTGGCTCCTGCTTTACAGCCCTATCTTGCTCATTAAGTTGGGAAATTACAGTATCTCTGGCTGGCCCAAGTTCTACACTTCCAGCTTCCTTACAAGCTTGCAGCATTGCAGTATCGATGAATGGCTCCTGCTTTACACTTGAAGCTTCCTCTTTAGGTTGCAGAATTGCAGCATCGATGGATGGTTCCTGCTTACCACTTATAGCTTCCTCATTAGGTTGCACCACTGAAATATCTCTGGATGGCTCCTGTTCTACTCTAGCTTCATCATCAGGTTGCACCAATGCAGCGTCACTGTGTTGGTTCTCCTTATCAGGCTGTACCATTTCAATATCTCTAGGTGGCTCAGCTTCTACTCTTTTAGCTTCCTCACAAGGTTGCAGGAACAGAGTGCCACAAGATGCCTCCTGTGTTATTACTGTTGGCTGCATTAGGACATCAGAATCGTGAGCATCTCCAGCCACTCTAGCTTCATCCTTTTCCACATCAACAGCTTGACCATCCTTCTTCATGAATTTCCTCTTGTTCCATTTCTTCTTGAAACCACCTTTCTTTACTTTAAGTGGTTTCGGTGTTTCAATTGGCCTTTTCTCTACCTCCTTACCTACCCTTTTACCAGGAACTACAATATATTTTGTTGCACCATTTGCCGAACCCTCTGATTGACCTGCACCAAGCAATGCCAATGCATGACCCAATGTTCACCATAACACACAAACAAGAACATAGCAATATTAATTTCAACAGTGAATAGCCTGGATAATATAAAAAAAATAAAAAGACCCTTAGAGAAGAACAGAACAATACCTTGGATTGCCAGAAGAGCAGTTCGGGCAGCTTTTATCTCTGCATCTTTCTTTGTCCTGGCTGCAGCACCAATATATTGTATTCCACCAATCTCTACAGTGCATATGAAAGGAGCTAAGCCTGAGGCTGATTTGGTGCAAATATAAGATGGAATGGCATAATTCATCTTCTGTGCATACTCCTGAAGAAGATTCTTGCACAGCCCAGTCTCTTGCTGAAAACATATTAATATGTGTAAAAAAATGCACAGTGATCCAGGAAAGAGATTATAACACTATGCTAATTTTAGTCAGCCTGATTCCTAAGAACTAAAGAACATCCAAATTATCTAAAGCCTGGCAGTACGAGTCTAATTTCCTATTGTATTCATGGGAATAACTTAGTAGAGTTGTGAGCTTGAGAAAATACAAATAAATCATGACAGAAGACAACAATAAAGACTTTCTGCAATCTCCTACCTGGCCCATCTATACAAATACCCTCCCTTCTTGCTCACTGGGTCCTACCTTTAGCCGACAATCTAGTGATCTACAAAGCCGAAAGCTCCGAGTATTCCTGGAGTTATAGTCCATGGTTTGCCTTTTCTGTCTCTGTTTTTATAATTCTTATACCGTTCTTCAGATTTTTGAAAATTCAAAACCAACAACTGTAGTGAAAGTTTGAAACAAAAAGACCATTACAATGCTTTCTAATAATCATCTACTACAGTAGCAGGTCCCAATAGCCCTTGCTTGCACAATGCTCCAATCAGCTGCCCCAACACCGGTGCATCGTGCACAAATAGTGGCTCCAACAGTAACTCCTGTGCCTGTGTGGCACCGCCACCTGCCTGCAGCAAGCCTATCAGCTCCGACAATGCCGGTGGATCCCACTGCAGGCCACGCCTTGTTGCCTCCTGCACCAACTCCCTCACTGTGCCCATGTCCCCGGCAGACATGCACCCGGCGACTACCACACCAAATGTCCTTACATCCGGTGGGCACCCGGCATGCTCCATGCAGGTCATCATCTGTCGCGCTCTGGCAAGGTCACCTTTCCTGCATAGCGCGCCAATGTACACGTTGTACACATCCACGTCTGGCACCAGCCCTCTCAGGAGCATTTCATCAAACACCTCCTCCACAGAATCAAACTCCAAGCACTTGCTGAAAGCTTGCATTGTCAATTTGAAGTATGCAAGTGCAGGTGCCACCCTGTTAGAGCCCATCTTATTCTTCATGACCTCATATGCCTCCACTACCTTTCCCTCCTGCAGAAGCGCTTCGAAGACGGCGTGGTAGTCAGATCTGCTTGGGGAAATGCCCCAATGGCACATCTTGTCCAAGAATGCTACTGCATCCTGAGCGGAAGCGTACTGGCACAGGGAGGAAAGGACAGCACGACAACTGGCCGGGTCAGGGTCAAGGAGAAGCGAGGGCATGCAGCAAAGGAGGTCGGCGGCAGCAGCGGGGCGGTGGGCCTGGCAGAGTGTGGAGGTGAGGATGTGGAAGGTGGTGGCATCAGGGGAGACTGATGGGGCAGCGAGCAGGAGGACTTTAGGGGCAAAGCGGAGGAACGCTGGGGAAGAGCAGATAGCAGCGAGGAGGGAGTTGAGGGCACGAGCAGTGCGGAGGGTGGAGGAGAAGAGGGTGGCAGCGGCAGCAAGACGGCGGTGGCGTGCAAGGGTTGCCAGAAGGTGGTGGTGGTGGTCAGCTTCTCGGTGCATTTCCCTCAGGTTCAGTTGCTGACTTCCTGTGTTGCACAGGCCAGTCTCTTGCTGGAAAACATATTAAGGTGTGTCAAGAACATAGAATCCAGGTAAGAGATTATAGCACTATGCTAATTTAGTCAGGCGTTAATTCCTAGGGACTCGACCAAAAGAGCATCAAAATTATCTAGGTCTTGGACTCGGAAATGATCACAAAACTTAATATGTGTACTTTGATGTTTGCATTGTTCATGGTTCACAAACCGGTGAAGAGTGAGTTCAGAAGCTCTTTAACAACCAATTTCCTGTTATATTCATATAATACCTGAGTAGAATTATGAACCTGAAAAGATACAGACAGATCATGACGGCAGATAATAATAAGACCGTGGTGACTGACAGCAAAGCTTTCACAATCCCTTCTATGCAAATACCTCTCTTCTTGCTCTCTAGGACCTAACTCTATCCAAACTTGAAAGCCCTGATTCGTTCTGGAGTTATCAAGTGAGCGACTATCTCATTCTTCAGATTCGCGCGAATTGAAAAGCAGGCACTGTATTGAAATAAGTAGACTATCCCAACAATTTTACTAATCTTGTACTACACCAGCAGGTCCCCCCAGGCCCCAGGTATTCCATCATGTTGAGTTAAACAAAAGAGAACACAAGTAGAGCAGACAGTGACTTACAACAGCTGGGATATTTGCGTTGGCTGGTATGGACTTGACAATTTCCATGAGGGCAACTTCAGCAGCAGACTGTTCTGCAGCCTTTCTGTTGAAGAATCCGGGCAGGGAGTCATAGCTGGTATTATTAATCACCACTGTGGACTTGAAGACAGGCTCGTGGGAAGGTCCCTCCTTGAAGGTATGATACTCTGGAGTCTGGAGGCCGGTTTTCTGTGCATACTCTTGCAGCCGGCTCTTGAAGACGTAGCAGTTCTCAACCCCTGGGCCAAAGCAAGCATAGCACAACTCAGAAAATAGCATTACCACGATGCCGGGAAGAGCAATTTTTGAGATTTCGTCCCAGCAACCAGCTCTCTATCAAGATGACATAATGCAAGTAATGTTTCGGCAACAAATGTAGTAGGAGTAGTAGTTATATCCCAGGCGCATCAATGCATCATGTATGATGGTGAATGCTCTCCAGTAAAGTAAATAACCTAAGCAATTTCCAAAAGTGGAGAGGAACCAAAAGCTGTGGTTATCGCGCTGGAATGAACAGTCCTTGGTTCTTGTTGAGACCAAAGAAGAGTCCTGAGAGAGAGGGGAGAGAGAGAAACTTACGGATTCCGGCGGTGGCGCCGTTGGGAGCGGGCGAGGTGTTGGCGGTCTCCGGCGGAAGGGGCGTGGGCGGCATGTCCATTCCCACCTCGCCGCCGCCGCCGCCGCGTCGTCGTCGAGAGTCGAGAGAGAGAGAAGAGAAGGGTTTTGGCTGTGCTGCGATGCGAAGAAAAGCGAAGTTGTAAAGTGCGTGTGGATGATCGATTCTTCGAGGCCCAGCAATGGGCCCACTTGTAAGTGCCTCAGAACAACTACTTTGTTGTTTTCTTTTGAGTAAAATACAGCAGCTTCTTCTTCTAGGCGCTCCTAGCAATTGATCTCTTCTTTGTGGCATGTTTTTTTGGGGTGCAAAACATGTTAGTAGTATAATTGTGACCAGGAAAACTTCCTCAACATAAATAATACAGTAAACTGATGATTTGCATTCGCTCCTCAAGTTGATCGTCAACAAGATCGATCCTTTATTACACATCTCAAACACAGACACCCTTATTACTCACTCACTCGACCAATGCTATGCTCCCGACGCTAATCAGTTACAGATTACCTCAGTACAAAGCTCACTTCAAGTCTCCAAGCATCAGAATATTTTCCCCAGGGTTCTTCCAAGCTATGGAACCCAGGAACATTTGTGTTGTGTATGCCACCGCCATATGCCTTCATTTGAGTTTCTCATCCAAGACAGTTTCAGCATCAGACTTCCCCAGTGTATCTCCACGCTATGAAAACGCCCAATAGAATCATTTCTATACCAACTGCCAAAATGTCTTCATTTGAGTTTCTCCCCAAGACAATTTCAGCAAATGTAAGACTTCCACCAGCATTTTCCCGGTCCTCCAATAATAGATCCAGCACATCCAAAGGCCACTGGTTTGTCTGGCGACCCAGACAAAGTAAGCCACAAAGATAAAACACTCACAGCTTCACATCACTACTTCCATTAAACTATTTACAGACCCAAAGTGCTTCCGGCCTTCCAATCCTCATCATTCTACCTCAACATCTTCCCATGTAGACATACCTGATTCTTAAACTGTTGTGTGGCGCCAAATAAACCCAAGGGCGACCTCAAAACATCTTTGGACGCATTGCATCAAAGTGGGCAACTGTACAAGTACAATTCATATATACAAAAGGACAATGACGCCCTACCTTGATGCACTGGATGACTGTCCAGTGCTTACAATGAAAGACTTAAAAGAAGGCATTGATTCATCAAGCCATCTAATATTGTGTTAGCTGGACAAATGCATCTATCTATTGAACAACATCTATGAGAGACATGCGCATGCATTCTCCCTGGGCCCATATAAACAACCACTTGCCCAGGCAGTCCCCACTAACCTGATTTATCATATGGAAGCACCTCCAAACCTTTTTACATTTGGGAAAGGAAGCTGGCTAAGGAGAACAACAATCCAAATAGGATGACTATTTACAGTTTGGTTAACCTAGTTATCATTATTTGGGAAGCCTCCAAGTGTAATGATGGGACCAGGGCAAGATGCCACTTTCGCGACCTTCTGCAAGGGAGGCTAATGAATCCTGTTTTGTATCTTACAAACTGCAGGTCAGATCAGAGATGTAGATATGCCCAAGAAGCAATGCACCAGAAGCTGTGGCACTTCTATGCCACCACCACCATGTCACTGACCAGGCTCTCCATAACATCTTGTATCTTGTAGCTGTACCATTGGTGTGGATCAACGCTTGGCCATACATGAGGCCGACTGAATGCATCATCATTGCATCATGGAACAAGCTGTAAACCTCATCGTACTTGGTAATTGTCCTCCGCGTAGATAGAAACAAGAGCATTATCACCAGCACCAGCGGCAAGGAGTGATTTGTATCGGTGGAAAGAAAGGCAGTTTACGCTGCCTATTCGTTGACCCATAAAAGATGGCTGGTAGCGAATTATTGTCAACTGTTCTCCTTCAAGACTAAACACTTTGATCATCTGCTTGGCTGAGCCGCTTGCAATAACTGGGGCATGCCGATGAACAGCTAATGCCGTTAATGAACCCCTATGTGCTTCAATAGTGAGGTAGGGTTCAGATGCCCTTCTAACATCAAGGAACTGAATGTCTCCAGCTTGAGATGCACTTACAATCTGTAATTGCATAAATAACAAAAAGGGAGCTCTGTAAAGCTCAAATAATCCCATATAGTTCTAAAAAATTGGCTGCTCTAACAATTAAAACCACAAGAAATACAGAAGATGTGCACAAAGAGGAGGGAGGATTTACCTTGTAGGGATCAAACCCAGGCTGAAATCCTATACCAACAACCTTTTCTGATCTTGGGGCATGTGGTCTTGCTGTATATACTAGCCTACAGCAATGGGAAAAATTGAACTTAGGAAGTAGCATAAATGTGTGCGCGCGAATAAGCATGCATATGTGTGTTGTGGGCAGAGGATGCACATGAAGCGAAATCTCTGCAATGGAACATGTGGTTGATATCTCATCAAACATCTACTTACCTATCAGGTGTACGCACGTCAAATATCCTAACAGATGCATCAAGAAAACCAGCAGCGAATTGGCCACATCGAACCTGAGATGCAGACTGAAAAAAGAAGCTAAAATCATTATTTTAAATTTTTCACACTCAAATAGCACACACAGTAACAAAGAACTCACAAGAGCTGAAATCCCGCTATCAGCAGTTGACTGGATGGTGTTGACTTGTTCCTTGTCAAGATCCCATACAAGGATAGAGGACATGTCACCAGATGCATACTGTTTTACAACAAAAGGAGTAAGTTCCATATTACAATAGCCTTGATTAATGAGACATTGCAATTTGCAAAACATCGGGAAAAGAATTTAGAGTTTCACCAGATAACCCGACTGTTGCTGCCAATCAAATACAATACTGCGACCAGCACTTCGATAGCCTTGAACTGATGAAAAAGCAGTTACAAGTTTTTGTCCTCCCTTTTGAGTATAGTTTCTCCATATGCGGACATTTCCATCACCTACAATATGAAAAAAAAAATACATATCAAAATGGTAAAAAACAAATGAGAACAGAAAAAATATAAAGATAAGAGATATACTTGAGCCAACTAACAACAAGCTATCATCAAGCTCATTGATCAGCAAAAGTTTAGATAGGCCTCTGTCAGATAACTTGTGGTTTTCAAAAGTATTCACTGGCAGCGCATCGTCATAGTTCCATACTCTGAAATGAGACCAAACTTTAGCGCAATTGCACTAGTGTATCTGAAGCACAAAAAAAAAATCGATTTTAACAAGAGATTCCAGGATAATCTGTTTACCGTATTTGCTCATTTTCATCCGCAGCAACAACAATAGGAGAAAATGGCAACAACAATGATGCTTTTGTACCCAACTCAAACCTCGTATCCCAGCTAGCAATTTGGCTGGTCATCTTGCAAGCTGCTAATGCCACCAACACACAGAAGAAGGGGAAGCATATCATTAATCAGATAAATAAATAGAACTCCAATAGCAAAAATGTAATGTAAAATAGTGTTGCTTGGCCACATACATGATCGTTGGCATTTAGCAATGCAATCCATTGCAATTCGTTCTCGCTCTTCTCTTCTAGCATTTGCTTCCTCGTTATCATCAGAACCAGTTAGAAGTGGCCTAGAAAAGTGACCACAACTCCATCTGTAAATTAATGATTGGGGAAGTATATAGAGCCCCATGTTGCTGGGGGCTGCACTGGAGCTTAAAAGCGGATCAGCTAAGCCATCAGGTGAGTTCAAAACATGTGGTCTGAACTCCATCGAGCACACTCGGCGCAATCCTGTGAGGTAGTCATGCTGAGGGGGACTAACAGGAGGAGTCCTAAAGGCCACCGAGAAATTTCCTACAAAATATTGAAAGAGCTGAATTCAATAATCATTTACACCCCACACAATAATGTAGTGCATGCAAAAAGGCAGGCATCCTCCAAGCACTTGGCAAGGATAGAAATTATTAACCTACCAGAGTTCATATCAAACCAGGAAGAGGAGCGTGCCATTCCAAAGTTTGATGAAGGGGGCACAGATGTCTCTCCTGGGTGTGCACCTCCATTGCTAAGTCTACTGTTTCTCATGCTTACTTGCTCAACACCTATGAGGGACAATGCCCTTTTCCCAATACTTGCAATTCTTGGGTAAGGATCTTTAGCAACATTGCACATAGTTGCTATAAATTGGGAATAGATCCCATTATCAATAGGCCTCGATCTTGAGTAGTTGAGACCACCATTACTTGCATTCTCTCTCAGTAATATGCCTGAATCAGAGTGTTGGGAAGAATCATCTGACTGTGGAGAACCATGCATGATGCTATTTGTTGCAATCGGGCTGCTCGTAGAGATTCTTCCATCACGAGCAGTGGCACTGTTATCACTGCCAACCCTTAAAACAGGACCAATATGTGAGGCAAGGCCACTGCTACCTTGTATTAAGCTGCTGGGACTGTAAACATTGCTCGAATTAATATTAGCCAACGATGGTAATGACTTGAGCAGTGAATTGGTTTGAGGTTTCCAGTACTCGGCGGCAACAGATTTGATATGTTTATTGTGCCCCATTGCAAAGCGGGTAAGCGCTGCAACACATCAGATCAACTCAAAATTATTGCCACAAAATCAAGAGGAATCTATAGGCTTGACACATTACTAAATGAGTGTAAGTCCAATGTATTAGGCAAATTCACGTACCTACGGCAACCTCAGATCTAACAAGAGGGCTACCATCTGAAGAGATCTGCAGAAGGCTTCGGACAACATTTATTTCAGCTCTCACCTTTTCATCATCATCAGAATCGTCGTCAGCTCCATTCAGTGATGGAGATCCAATATCCACAAGATTTCCAAGTGCAAAAACAGCAGAAGCTCTGACCTGGTAAGATCAAATATTTAACACGTATGTTGTGAAGCAGGTATAAGGAAGAATTAACACAAAATGACAGCAGCCATACTTCAGGTTGAGGCTCTGACAATAAGCATATAACAATTTCCGGTGCGTTTGATTGCAGACCAAGTAACTGAGCCTCAGGGAAATCTTCCCAAAGTTTGCCAAGGCATAAACAAAGCCATTGCAAGAGCAAAGGCTCTGTCTGAGCATCATTCGGATTTTCAGGTTGCAGATGTCTCAGGCAGACATCTATAAGCCCTGCATTAGCACAAGCCTCTTGACCAATCCTATGCCCATCCACAATAACGGCTAAAACGAAAGCAGCCATTGCACGCTGCTCTGGGTAAGCATCCAAACTGTCAAGAAACCTGATAAAGTATGCATGCCCTCCATCTTTCACCAAGTCAACCTGGCATGACTGTCATTTGAAAAACAGATCAACTAAGTAAATACCTGAATCTTGAGAAATAAAATGAACTGTCAGAGATTTCAAGTTTTCAACATAGAACACTACCTTATCAAGAGAGAGAATTTTTGTCCATATGAACACAAGAATTTGGCGCAACTCCATTGCACTTGTTTGAAGCAGTTTAAGTACATAAGGGAAGATGCCAACGGACAAAGCCTAAAAAAAGTTCCAGAATTGGAAATACGAGTAAGATAATATACGACAACACTTCTACAGTTCTACCCCCAAAAAAGGGCACGCAGAACGGTCAACTCCATACCAAATCAACTGCCCAAGGTCCCATGTCAAGAAATCTTCCAAGCAGAACAAGTGCTCTAAATCTGTGTGACTGACTAAGCAAAACCTACACATAACAAAAGTGTATTAGAGCAAAGTAAAACAATTGATAATTAAAGGGAACCCATGTAGCAAATTTCCAGCACAAATACTGAAAGCAGACAAGAGATGGGCAACCATGTATTTAACAAAGTTCACAAATAAGTAACAAGGGCATTTTGCAAGATGGCCTGTATGATTATGCAATGATATAAATAGAACCAAGAATTGTGTCACAAAAAAGCCTCATAGATGTCCACCCAAGTTTATTTTGCCATCATTTGGAGAGTCGGTTACCAACTTACCACTCAAATAACAAAAAAAAAACACTAGCATCTTGAATAGCTGGATGGAAAAAATGTCTTGCCTGAAGAACAATAGGTAGCTGTTCTGGGGGTTTCTTGTCTTCAGAGCCATGATCAAGCCAAACTTCAAATGCTGTCAATTGCTCCGTGAAAAATGGACTCGGCTGGTTTGAGTAAGGAAATGAACAAAGTGATGGTACTGAAGTGATAATTCTCAAACAACATAACAATGCCAACAAAATGTTGATGTCCAAAGTATTAGATCATTCAAAAAAAGCAAAGACGGTTAATAGCACCTGAAACTCTGCATTAGGATCAGCAATTAATTGAGGAAGCTTAGAAAGGCAGATCTCTGCAGCCATGTCCCATGCATCCCTAAAATTAAAATTTAGGAAATTAAAGAAAATGCAGAAGAGGTAGCTAAACTATAAAAAGAATGGCTAGTGCCATCAATTACCACATATGGTGCTGATGAGTTGGTGGCAACAAAGGGTATGAAATTGGGGAACAATTTGCGGACCGCATGATTCTCTCAGCAAGTAAGAAGTTGCGAAAGAGACTAGCAACCAAAAGATCCTGCCTGAAAAGTCTTTGGAATAGATCTGCGCAGTGAAAGTTGAATCATAACAGATTAAAAGAAAATGAATGAGAAAGCAATTGATCACTGGCATTAATTGTAACTAAAACGACTATCAGTACCATGAGGAAGAACATTCCATGCAATAGTGTCTGTGATAGCAGTGAAAATCCAGTTCAACTCCCCTAGAAGAGTTTTGCGGTCATTTTGCCTTCCAGGAATTTGGTCGATAAGATTGTGTTCCATGGAATCACGGAGTAACGATCGGTTACAAAACCTGAATAGTTTATATACATGAATATAAACCATTATTGATGCAGATACAGCATGAGAAATTCTGTCTACAACAATCAAACATGAGAAGGGGACGAACCAGTGCAGTGCCATTTTGATGGGTGTGGTGAGGCAAGCTGTGAACACATCAGCAGGAAATTCTGCGCTCTGTGGGAGAGTTTGATGTGCCTCACAGGCCGCAAGGAGAATGCAGTCCTTCGATGAAGATGCAGACGAGCTAGAACTCCAGTCTAGGCGCTAAAGTGAACATGAGTAGTCATAGTAAATATATTAAACTCTAACAACAGAAACAGATATGAAATCATCATTATCACTTTCAACTTCAAGTATCTGGTGTACGTATAAAAATTAGAAGGAACTATACCATACCTCCAGAAAAGCTTTCACGATCATTCCAGCTGCTGAGCAGTCAAAAACATATATAGAGGGTGTTTTCAGCCATGAATCAAGATCAGTAATAGGAAGCGGAATATACTGTGTGTAACTCTGCACCAAAAAGTAAAAAAAAAAGGGCACTTCGTCAAAAACACACATGGATAAACAATGCAGCAGCTTATGCAGTGCCTTTGCAACATTCACCTTGTTAAATACCCAAATCTCCCCATTAGCTGTAGGCTTTGGTACACCATGACCATTGTAATGAAAAAGGACTCTCTCTGTTCTAGCAAATTTACGGCAAGTATTACATAGCTTCTTAACTTCCTCTAATGTCGGATCCAGCTGAAGCTTGTAACGAGCCTGCAAGCATCATTCGGGCATGACGTAAGTAATGTCATCATAATAAAGTCTATAAACAGCAAAAGAAGTGCCTCACCTTTGGCTGCCAGCGCTCATATTGTGAGTGTAATGTTTTCCCAATAGTTTCAAGGGCTTTTGGAGGTGCCATAGAAAATGGATCTGAAGATAAATAAATGAAAGAGCTATGAGAAAAACTCAAAGCAACTGTACAAACGCATTAGGAGTACAAAGATGAATCACCATGTTTATTTTAGATAAGCTTTCTCACTCTAGAACAATCAACAAATAATAAATTTTATTGATCAAGTCCCTCTCCTCCACAACTTACAGGTCCAGCATCTTATAACGCAGACCCGGAAATTTTAATCCTCTACAACCAATCCTCAAGTTTTCACAAATCAAAGTTTTTAAATGCATAAAATCAACTAAACACAGAAAAATTAATACTCATTTGGTTATAATCAAACAGAAAATTAACGGTAATTTTACAGACTAGCATGTGTCAGACCAGTCTTTGCTGTAATAACCTCTGATTACAAAATAATCACCCTTGTTTGGCATTTAGAGCAGTCAATAAAAGATATAGCTTAAATGAGTTCTAACTAACATTTGCACGTGGAGAGAAAAAATACAACAATACTGGAGTTGCATCCCATAAACATGAAATAAAACTGCCAGCTGCAGGCAGATGTAAATTTTCCAGCTCACTAAAATTCAAGCATACAGATATGACCAAATGTTTACCTATCCAGCACTCCTTTCTTGCACAAGGGGAGATTTTGATCACATCCGGCGGATCAACACTAATGTTTAAACACAACACAAGTGCCACACAGCCAGTTTTCATCTGCACTACCAAAACACTATTAGTAAATAGCATAAAAGCAATAACATCCAACAGTACACCCGAAAATAAAAAGAACAGAAATACAAATAGAAGTATATAGAATATCCAAAAGAAGCATCCAGAAGAAAACAAAAGGTATTGGGACAGATTTCTGACCAACGTAGACAGTCATTTGAAAAGCAAAGCTATTTGTTGATCAGCTACTTCTAGATAAAACTGACCACAACCATGGAGCAATTAATTGGTACATGGGCTCTCCATCATGTCATAGTAATTTAGAATATTCTCTTTTTTTTTTATGAATCACATGCCACAAACTGGGTTACTAAAGTTCAACACAATGGTCCACCCTAGATAAATAAAAATAAGATGCAAATCCCACTAGGGACATCAGTCATCTGAAGAGGAAAGAAATAGTTTAATCAACATGAGTGTTCTTATGTTGGAACCAAGCATTTCCACGATGTCCAAAAGGATATATGGGGCAACCAAACATCTGCATTGTACAAGCGATTTGTTTTGCCCGAAAGCTTACAACTCATAAAACTATCCCAGATGGGGTCTCAAGGTTCCTAATTGTCATTTGTTTCCAGTATGCACTACTTCCCGTCCATCATCATAATTCCATTGCAGAATTACAGCCCTTAAACTACCGCATGCTCACATGCTAGAGCAACATGTGGTGGAAATCTGATATGCCTATAATGATAGGTTTACCTTGGATAACCAAAAACTGTAACATTATGACTATACTACCGTAATGCTGGTTTTGTCCATTGCCCCCACTCACAATTTTCACATATCAACTTCCCCGCCAAACTCGGCTGAAACTATAGTTTCTCTTTCTATTAACTTCCTCACCAAACTTGGGTGAAACTAAGTTTCTCTTTCAATTAATGTCCCCGCCAAACTCGGCTGAAACTAAAGTTTCTCTTTCTGCCAAGATGGTGCCAAACTGCCAATCAGCAATTAGCAAATACTGTCACCTGGATAAATCCACCCTACTAGATTTAAGATTCCAAGGACCAGCCCAAAACTGTTAACCTCAAGGCTAACAACAGGCTGGCTCTGATAAGAAAGAAGAGATGGACTTATTATCTGAAACATGCATATAGGCGAGTCGGGGATCGCCATGCTGCTTTTAACCATGCAGCAAAATGGTGCAACAATATAGCAACAGCACTACTATGTCCCATAGGTACCGATTAACATATGATAAATTGAATAAAATGACGCATTTTTTAGCCCTGCACCTGAGCGGCCCTCGTTGATAAAGTTGAGTGTCCTGCTTACACAGCACTAGTAGATAAGGTAACATCAACCATTGTATGACTTGAGAACCCCAATTACAACTGAAAGTGTCGTCATAATCAATCAAATAGTATGTGGAACAAAATGGATAAAAGATATTAAAATTACTAGTACGCCACCCTCTCAACCCAATCAATAGCTCAATCCATTAAACGCATTGCTGATGACTACCCTATGAATCCTCCTCCTAAACAGGAACCAGCAAAGAGTTGAAGAGCAGCAGCAGGCAGAATAGCATCCATTACCCGGTCTTTGGGGCGCCATTTGGAGACGGGCCCGCTGGTGGAGGGCCCGGCCGCCGCAGCGGCGGCCTCGTCGAACCCCTCGTGCCGCTGCTCGCACAGCACGACCACCTGGGGCAGCAAGGCGACCTGCGGCGGCGGCGGGGGCGGCGGCTCCTCGTCGGGCACGTCCCTCCTGGGGTCCGGTCCATTCTCCACGGGGAGGTGGTCATCGACGAGGTGGTTGGTATGGTGATTGGGCAGGGCGGCGGATGGCGCGGCGGAGGAGGAGGAGGAGTGGACGAGCCTGGAGGCCATGAGATCCCCCAATGCCATCTACGCTTGGTCCCTCCTCGCGGGCGGTCACCCCGAAGCCATCAGAATCGAATCCGGCAGGCAAGCTTGAAGAATCCGAATCCGGAGGCGGGAGGGAGGGAGCCCCGGGCGGCGGCGGTGAGGATGATGACAAGATTGACAGGACGGGATTGGGGTGGGAGGGGTTTAGGGTTAGGGTTTGGAGAGGGGAGGAGAGGGTTGGGGACGGGAAGCGGCGGGGAGGGGAGGTGGAGGAGGAGGAAGACGAGGAAACTATTTACTAAAAAATAAAATAAAATCGGAAATTGGATTCTCTCCTCTCCTCTCCTCTCGCTTGCTGCTGCTGCTGCTTCTTCTTCTTTGCGAGTTGCGAGTCCGGGCGTGCTGAGTGTGAGATGCGCAGGCTCGTGGCCGTGCGCTTCTTCTTGCCCCCTTTTCTGTTTTTTTCTCTCTCTTTTTTTTCCTTTTCTTGCTCTGGTTTTTTCCCTAGCTTGTAATCCTCGTATTTTAGTTCAGTGGTCATGCTTAAGCACAAGAACAAATGGAAGTTTGCATCTAAAAAGGTCGCTGCATGGATCCTCTAAGTTCTAAAGTTAGTGACTCCTCTAGCTAGTTTGTACTGCAGGATGTGGCATGCATAGCTGAATTGGACTGGATTCACCTAACTTTTTTTTTTACTTGTGTTTAGTAAAAGTACATTAAATAACAATTATGTTGTTAGATATACTTTAAATTATTTTTCAGGCAACGTATCAAAACATTTAGGCCCCCATCGTTTGCTCCATATAAGTTTTAACTTTTAAAAGTTATTTTTTTTGAAGTTTTTCATCAAGATTTATTTTTTATTGGCATTTAAATCTCTAAGGACACGTATATAAAAATATTACCCACAATTTTTTTCTAATATGTCATTCAGCATATTATCAGTACATGGCCAAAAGATGGGACATTAAATTTATAAAAATCAAACATTGAAAGTTGTGAGCATTAGAGTTTCATCTCCTAGAATAAAGGTATGAACAATAAGTTCACACGACTATAGCTTATATAATCTCTCCACGTCATACATGGATGGTATATAGATAACTTACGCAAAATACTATATGTAGTATAATTAACAATTTAGTTAATCAACAAATGTAATCCTTCTCTCTCTTATTTTTCTTACATCCACATAGTTAAAAGCCCTACATGACAATATCTCCTACATAGTGACACCGCAAAATTGTTCATGTCATAAGAGAGAAGCGATGACCATTAGAACGACGCTATTAGATGGGGATCGCTTTTGAGAGAGTACACGGTGCCTAGTGCTTACGCATTTATATAAATGATATCTAGCAGATAAAAACATCTTATAAAAAAAACTGCATATAATTTTGAATAGAAGCATGTTTTGAAATTCTACTTATCCTATAATAATGATATCGCAATGAAGCCTCTTTACTTTCAACATTTTTCTGCTACATATTTTTGTAAACTTTTGAATGTGCCATGAAATGCTTTAATACAATTGGTAAATGAGAGATACACTTTGATTCTGTTAATTCCTTTTTCATTCGTTGGATCGCATGGTGAGCTCTAGGATAAATGTCATTCTCGTATCCACAATTTGATTTAGTTAACCATATCAGCAATTAAGCTTGCAAACCACATTTTACATGTAGTACCACTTGCAAAGAGAGATTTTCCAATAAACGTGCAGCGGTGGATCCCATCCATCTTTCTACCTATAATAAATTAGAAAAAAGAGAAAGAAATGGAGAAACAAAAACACGACAGAAAGAAAAGCTGATTTGAGTATGGTTGTCACTGAACTGCATGCCCCGAGCTAATGCTTCTCCGATTAGCAACTTGGCACTAGTGCAACCATTTAGTTGCTTCCCCATGCATAGAATAGCGCAACTTGTATGTGTATACGTTGACCTGTGAACGACTCAATCAGTTCTTTTGATCGATAAAAATAGTCATGTAGGGCTGCATGAACACAATCCATTTATATTTCTTATTGTTAGTTATATCAAGATGAGAGCTCCCTGGTTAGACCACGTCTTCTCCTCAGCATTGGCAGGCCAACAACCGCATGCCTGAAATAGATTTTTCAACAAAGTTTGCTTAGGAAATTGCAGAGATAGAAAGAACAAATCAACGTAAAGAGATTTTGCACTCGATCTGGAGAGCTGCAGAAACACATATAGTATATAGTATCAATTAACAATGATTAATAACAGATACTCAGTTGTTGTTTCAGGCTGATAACACTAAAATATGGTATCAAAGTGCAGAGATTGCAATGGATGGTTTGCATTTCAGAAGAGTGAGCTGTCATCTGGTAACAAAGGAAACATGGCAGATGCTAGTTGGCTCACTCATCACACACCTTTAGGGCAAGTGCTATGGTAGATGTGACTACCACCTCTAAATTTATCTATTTTATTCACTCATGAACTAAGAGGCAACACATACAATATATCACCTCTAACACACAAATACTAATATCTCTAATACTCTCACACACTTCTTGAAATTTGTGTGGAGGTTGTCTCTTGATTTAGGAGTGGCTCATCTTCTCTCTCTCCACTTCTCTCCTCCACCTCATTACCCAATCCAATGTGGCATTCTTAGGGGCAACATATGAGATATTATAGTACTTGCCCTTATAGCTGCAGGTACCCACATTTGCTGTGCTCCAACGTCACCTGGGATTGGAGCCTACCACTCCATATGCAGTATTGTCATAGGTATAATAAACATAATAGTGTGCTACTCCTACATAGTAGTAATACCGCCATCAACATATGGGTCTTTCCGCATGAAATGATTCCTCGGAGCCAAAAACTCTACTACACTTTGCTGCTAGCATTTGGGTTTTGGACACTGCCAAGTGCCAACCAATGTGAGGTTGACACCCACTCACTCGCCTTTACTCGACTATATCTATGAATCATCATCATCATCCCGCCGAATGGGATGATTGTCACTCTGTCAGCCACTGTCAATTGTTCTATGTCGAGCTTGGTGTCACTCTCACCAACAAACAGAGCTTTCTGGACCAGATTGTTTGCTGCTGATCTTTAGCAAGGCTCTCTTCTTATTAGCATTTTTAGTTGAGTTGTTAGCAGGCTTCAGAAAATTTAGGAACTTACATTGGTGTGATGTGCAAATTGGGCAAGAGAACAAGCCCTAACTGCCGCATCACCCTCAGGTACAGTACTTGAGCCAAGAAACAAATGCGTCGGTTTGTCTTTCTTGTTTGTAAATTAATTAATACATACATGTGCAACTGTCCAAGAGAGCGTATTTCATTAGAGGATATTTCAGCTCATATACCTGTACTGTGCATTTCGGATTTCAGTCCTCCCTGCCAAATTTGCAGTTTCAGAATATGATTATTCAGTAAAAGCACAGCTCAGTTAATTAAAACTTAAAACGTCCTAACCTGCAGTGCTTGTTCATCAATGTAATACATGGTTGGTGGATGTGAACTTTTGTTTGGAGCAAGCACGATGTCAGGAGTAGTCAGGACGAGGGGGTGGGGTGCACTGGCACAGAGCAACACAATTACAGAAGCAAAGAAGAGCAAGCTAGCTGTTTACAGGTAGGCTGCTTCAGAACAGGATTATGGGTGGTGTGGTCATAGGACCTCTGTACCTTTTGGCGCATGTGCCACTCCCTGCTCTTCTCTCCTTTCTTGCTCCTCAACCGTGTTCATCTGTGTGTGTCACACTGTCAGCATACTAGAAACTCTGGAACAATCTGGCCTTTGATTTGTGAGAGTACAGTGATGAGACTTGTCATCCACAAGAAAAAAAAAAGGTAGCATTTCTTCTAAGCAAAAGAAAAGTGCACACATGACTAATTATTTTTTTTCTTTTTCCTGTGGCTGTATAATAAACTGGTAAATAGACAAATTGAAGTAGCCATGTGATGGAACTGAAAATGCCCCAGAAGTCAGAAACAACATTATAGATGAGATCTAATATAGCATTTCCTCCATACACTTTAATTTCACATGCCACTTCATAGCATAAAGGAAGCAATTGCACATGAACATGGCCAATTTATGCCTATCTTGTAATATGCATGCTTGGCATGATATAACCTAAGGTAGCATGAACAGTATGTACAGTTATATTTTATTACCATGAATAGTTGAATTTGAGTGAATTACCCAATAAAGCTTTTTTGCTCCTCTGCTGCAACCAGATGGACCATGGTTCTGCCCTTATTTCTCAACCTCCTTTGCTACCACCCATTGTCAACAGACACCATGGACACGCTCCAGAATGGAGACTTCCCCATGGGGCCTAGCAGGAGCTGTTCTGAACACTATTATTGGACCATTCCCTGCAGAAATAATTACAGTTCAATGCATAGATGAGTACTTTGCATTCCTTCAAGTGGACAACATTTGCAGAGTAAAATAGCAAGGTCTACAAATTCAATATTACCCGTGGACATGTCAAAGGTTGATCAGATGAGGAGGAATTGCTCAACTGGTAGTAATCAGTTAGGACGATGAAGCATAACCTAATCATAGTGCACACTGAAGCTCTAAACACCATAACAAACAGAAAATAATGCGCTTTCACAAGTTAGGCTAATTGTTGTGAAGAATCTGCAACAGACTAGGATATAAAGAGTTCTATACATTGCGATCTCAAGCTGTTGCATACCCATGACTCATGGAATCATGCCTAAATACACTTACAACCATAATCAAATTCAGACCTAGTAGACGAATCACCTGATTGGGAAGGGGAATACCATGAGACATGAGAAACGACCAAATCATACAATTTCCTTATGGTAAATTAAAAAAAAAAAGAGAAACGCTTCCATTGTTGCCCTTTTCACCTTTCAGATTCAGTTGATATATGAAGCTTCTGTAAACCAAACAAAAAAAAGTGGCCCAGAAGCAGTTTCAGCATAAGTTTGGACAGTACATTCAACAACAGAAGTCTACGATTACAAATATCTGTCAGAGCAACACTAACATTTTTATTCATCTTTCATAGCCATCTCATGCCTCCGTTTCTGCGCAACCTCAACAAGCAGAGTCAGCAGGGCTTCACATACCTGCGATGTGTCTGCCTGATCCCTAGGTTCCTCATTGAGTGAGGAATAAACCATCCATGCATGGTCCAACTTCCGCTCTGGCCGGACCACTACTGATCCAGGAACTTCAGCATCCTTCCTTGTCACAAGACCATCACTCTTCTCACCATACCTTGCCACCAGAAGTTGTGAGCATGCTGCCATTGCAGCTGAAAGTGGCATTACAACTGGGATCCTAGTAGGATTCCCATCAGCTGCAGCTGGGAGCTCCAAGTGTGCAACATGAGAGAGGGCTGTAAGCACACTGGGAGTGATGCTAGCCTCTGTGTGGAACGAGACAATGGGAACCTCAGGAGGCAATGGGTTCTGCCGCAGGAATTCTTTCCTCCTCTCATATGTCAGGTCTTCCAGAGCCTGAAGATCACCCTGAAGGAAAAAAAGAAAACAATAAACATCAGTGTCGTCCATTGTGCAGGCCGACAAGGTAACGATCAAGCTCATCAAGACAAATACCTTAAGGACTTTTGATACCAAAATCTCCATGAGTTTACGTAACCTGACATAGTCACCAAGCTGGCCTTCTCGCAAGATATCTGAAGCAACCGGGCTTCCTCCATATGGGCTTTGAGCTAAAGCCAAACCTGCGACCTTGTCTTTCAGTTGTGGCCAGTAAAGGGAGAGGGCTGCTGCTGCATCTACACCACCCTTGCTATGGCCGAGAAGTAGCACCCGCTTCTTCGATCCCCAGTATATTTCTTCTATATATTCCTTTATCTCCCTTGCATTTTTACTTACTGAAGACTGCATAATTCATTATATGTTACTTGATGAAAACAATATTAAGAGTAAGCAACAAAGAATATTACTGTATGGAAGTACCTCACTGTGAATCTTGGCAATGTGACAAGCCAGACCCATCTTGGAGAAATATGATTTTGTCTTGACAAAGTAAAGAGGCCCATGGTTACTAAACAAACCTGCAAACAATAGAAAAGCTAATGTCAGCACAAAAAATTGCCAAATTGCGAATTCACAACCAAAGTGGCAGCAAACTTGCCTGGAACCAACAGATAGACCATCGAATCAGGCAGCTTGTGTTCGTTTTTTCTGACAGGGAATCAAATGATCACATGAGATAAAAGAAGACGAAGCATACATTACATCTTTTATTAAGAGAGTTGCATAATTTAAAAGCGCGAATATTAGGGAAGGACCTAATATCAAATAATTAGAAGGGCTGAGGCTTCGAACCCAAGTCGTCTAGCCCACCACCTTGTGGAGCTAGCCGGAAGACCCCCGAGTGTTTCTTAGAATTTAAACATTGAAATGCAACTTATGCAACTTATTATGTTTGCTGACCTCACAGCATCAAGAATTTCCAAGAATCTGGCAGTTCCGTCCTCAGTTGGAGGTAAGCTTTGATCCTGCTGAAGCCATCCAATATCATTGGCTGAGCCACGAACAGTTTTCCGAGCACGTTCTACAAGACTGACAGAAAGATATCAAGAAGGATACCAAAGATTAGTCCTCCCAACACCGGAACATCTTATAAAAGAACACCTCATCCACGAAAGCTAAATTTTATATTGCAATTTATTCTTAATGGACATCAAAATGACACGTGTTTTCATGCACAAGTTCTTTTAGATGCACACCTATTGAATTGATTATTTGGCACAGTGCATAAAATAGAAGTGTGTGCACTAAAAAAAGAGCCAGTTCCAATAGATGGCAATTGCATAACAAGTGCACTTAACACTTCATAAAGTTCAAGCATGCGTAGTTTATTCATGATAAGTGATGATATGTTATTTGCAGCTTGTGTCACACTATCACCTATTTGTTTGATTAGAATTCATAGGAGACGAAAAGACAAATGCAAAAGCAGTCTGTACCCTTGAAACAGTGAAGCCCCATTCTGGAAGACGCGCAAAGGTGCCATCTGTTCTGTGATTTCTTGAGATGAGCTTCCAGTATTATCAATTTCACCAGGAGATGAGTCTGCTGACTGTTCGGAAGAAGCCTGAAAAGAGGATCCACCAACAGTTGACGCAGGTGGCAGAGTTGCTAGTTCTTGCCCTTCCTCAGAAATAGCTGTGCAATAAATCAAGGAGATGCAGCAGAATTACCACATTGCGTGACTATTTTCTAATGAAATTGGCACAAGAGAAGAGAGTCATTCGTCGAAGTTATGGAGAGGCCAACCTGTGTAACCAGATACAGGGAGGCACTGGGTAAGATATGAGGCCGTCTGGGCCAGATAAGACGCAGCTTGGTTTAAAGCTGGGACGGAGAGGAAGAGCTGTGAATCTTCAGTCCTGTCGGCTGAATATCTAGCATCAACCTAGATTTATCAATAAACATTAACAAAATTGGAAGTAGAAGGCAAGTAATTGTGTGGTGTGGCAAACTTTTGGCAATTAAATGCATACATGGTACAACCGGAGAACGCACATACCGATGATGCAGAAGTAGAAGGCTGCCCCAGCGTTGAAGGCAAATCCTCCATGGTTGGCTCTTTATCCATGAGCGGTTGTACTACATGTGAAGCAACGAGAATAGAAAATGCAATAAGTAGCGAAGAGGAAGACTATGGAATGGAATGCAGCACAAGTTGATGAGATGGATTGGTAGCGAGCGTGTGAGGAAGTCAGGATTGAGGGTATCTCAATTACTGGTGGGCAAGCCTAAAAGTAATAAAGGAAGGGAAGGTATCCCATCCATCCCCCATCTGATCTCTTGAGAAACACGCTCATATCGTTTACCCAACCAAGTTAACGAGTACTCACAAATTATTGATTCATGGAAGGAAGGAAGGAGGAAGAAGTTACCGGAATCAAGTATAGTAAATCAAGAAGATGGAGGGTTTGGAGGTGAGCTGGACAGGACAGGGAGGGAGGCGATGGCGATGGCGATGGCGATGCGTTCCTTTTCCTTGTGCTCGACTCCACTCGATCGTTGGCCTGCGACTGCGCTCCCACGGATTGGGATTTGGGAACAACGGGAAGAAGCGTTTCTCCTTCCCTGTGATGTCCACCGTGCCGTGCCCCGCCGGCCGCCGCGCCGCTTTCTTTCTTCCAGAGTCCAGACTTTTCTGGTCTTCCATCTATTTGGGCTGGCCGGGCCTGGAATCATCATCACTTCACACAGTGAGTAAAATGAGACTTTTTTTCTACAATGATGACTCAAGCAATGAGCGTCGCATGGCTACCGCCTTATTTAGTTGGGGAAAAAATTTTAGGTTTAGTTATCATATCGGATATACGGATACACATTTAATAGTTTAATAATAAAATAAATTACAGATTCCGTTAGAAAACTACGAGACGAATTTATTAAGCCTAACTAATATATCATTAGCAAATGTTTACTGTAGCACCATATTACCAAATCATGACATAATTAGGCTTAAAAGATTCATCTCACCATTTACACGTAATCTGTATAATTGTTTTTTTCCTACATTTAATACTCCATGTATGTGTCCAAACATTTAATGTGACAACGTGAAAATTTTTGTTTTGGACCTAAACCAGACCTGTACCTATCTAATCCAACAACAAGCTGCATGCATGCCTTCAATGATTACAGGTTTCCCCAGGAAATTCTCCCAGATTTAGGGTGTGTTTAGTTCACACTATAATTGAAAGTTTGGTTAAAATTGGAACGATGTGACAGAAAAGTTGAAAGTTTGTGTGTGTAGAAAAGTTTTGATGTGATAGAAAAATTGAAAGTTTGAAGAAAAATTTTGGAACTAAACTCGGCCTTAATAATTCATTCTTCTTACTCCTACACTTCTCCTTCAGTGATCATATCGAGTTACAGGTCTAACAGCTGAGGCTGGGAATACAATTCATCAGCATACTAACACCAAAAGTTCTCTCACATATAGCCAGCCCAACAGGAAACATCACAGCCAGCTCAAGCGCTAGCCCATACATCATCTTATCTCTAGTTACTACCCATATTTGTACCCCGAGCATAGATTCTATCTCCCGTCTTCATCCCTTTCTTCCTCCACCTCTTCCTTCTCATACTCGGGATCAGAACCGTCTAGCTCTGAAAATGGATTCTCGCTATTGGAATCATCATCCTCATCCTCTGACAACTCTTCAGGATAATCATATAATGGGTTATCCTCCGCTGCATATTCAAGATCGACAAGTTAAGAAAATCAGATAATAAGGACTCACTGGTTCACCATGGAAGCAGGTGGATGGTTGTACAATTACCATTTGAATCATCTGTACCATAAGGATCGTCATCATCATAACATACATCATCGTCATTGTCCACTTGTAATCTGATGTAAAAAAGAGAATGTTCAGAAAATATCCCCACAGAAGAATATACCATAGTAAACACACATCAATCAGATTACAGTGGGTATGGAGCTGAAGATGTGCCCTCCATTGTTGTATCATCATCCACCTCCGTGACAGTATATATGTCATAAACATCTGAATCTGCTCATCAGAAAAGACGAGCCCATCAAAACTAGTGCTGGAGCAAAAGTTCTCGCTCTGTTTGAGCCTTATGCACATAACTAATTCACGATTAAAACATTCATGACAATTGAAGACAAAAAATGTTTCCTCGCACTAAAAGTTGTAACCCATAAAAAAAACACTGTTCTGTTCAATTTTCCGTTAGCACAGGAGTGGCAGAATTTATTTCACACTAATAACCCCTCCAAGAATAGCATCTTAGCTTTAGCTGCCTCAGCTATGAATTAATAGATGGAAAGGCAACCAAAATCCACAATTTCTAAAATAAGTTCAATTGAAATTTCCAGTTTTTTTTTGAACATCTGAAGGAAAAAAAGTTGCAGACCTTCCGATTGTGCCAGCGAAATAATATCTGATTCAATTTCTTCAGCAGCTGACGGCAAATGTTCCCGTATAAGTGGAAGAAAATTGCATAAAATTGCGCCCTCTTCAAAAGACGTAATCCTGAAGAGAAAGATCGTAAGAACCATGAAACAGTACAACATTTCGATTTTGGAAGAACTAATAAATCTCACAAGGAAAACCTTACCTTGGTTCTGTGGGATGCTTCTCTTCATCAGAATCTACTTGGACAGCATCATAAAGATGGCATATTTCTCGTAGTGATTCATCAACTTCATTCCTGTCTCCTTTCCGACTCCTCCAAATTTGCGCAAAGCGAGCATTTCTTCCAAGATCCTATAAAGGATTAATGAGCAAAAACTTGCATAAAAATGTGGGAAACAACACAAGAAGGCACTGCCACGTCTCTTTGCTGGATGTGAAGCATATGATTCAACCAAAAAAACTCTAGTGACAAGAAAGGTACTAATAATACTGTAGTCAGCCAGCCACCAAGACCTAACATATGTAATATGATTCTGCAAGGCCCATGCCAATAACAACACTTGGGATTGGCCATACTTAACAGAGTTGACTCAAAGATAATACCATAAACCCTGTTTCTCCTATATTGATTTGGTCAATCCATAAAATATTTCATTCATTTACTCTATCCACCAAATTCACATAAGTTAGTAATAAGTACTAAAAACTTAAGCAGATGAAGTTGACTATAGTAAGAAAATAGGCACACCTCATGCCTCTGTCTGGCTGCTGACCGTAGCTGGTCTTGTTTCTGTTCGCAGAAAAAAGAACAATTTTAGCATATGAACAAGTACATAACATCCTTCCTTATTTCAAAATCTTCAAGAACAAGATACATAAAGCAGTAGTAAAGTAGTTGCTACTATCAGTGAAGGGTCTTTCAAATATTCAAGGAAAAAACTAAAAGAAACGCTTAATTATTAATAATAATTTCATGGGAACAACTGAAGACATGGCAAAAATATAACAATTAATTAAGTAAATACTAGGAAAAAGTTTCACTTACTTTATCTTGCTTAGTTCTGTTGTTCCATTCCTTTGTCTTGCTCTTTATCTCTTTGGCATCCAAGTCAGAATGCTACAAAGTAAAATGGTGTAATTGTGATCCACTGTCCAACCCTTATGGTCATAAGGTAAAGTACAACTGGCAATATTTTTTTAAAAGACAATTTAGTTGCATAATGTTGGTATCCATAAGTCAATAAAAGAATTGTGTTGCTCTATTGTCTATATAACTCCATGAAAAGTAAAAAATAACAAGAGATATACTCAGATGCCGATGAGTAATGACACATTAACTGAACTGATTATGCCATGCGAGGAAACCAAATTGTGGAAGACTAGACAAATTTAAAAGTAATGAAAAGAAAACGATTATTACCAGAAGAGAGTGCAAAACATCCTGAACTGCCTCAGAATGGTGTACTGTCTCAATGTGCTGTACCAGAAGTTTCTTAACCCGTGGTTCCTCTGAAGCTGTAAGCACGGAAACTGTGAATATCATGTTTACGTGCGGTGTCAAAGTACAAGTATATGCAACTTGTGTTAGCGGTATCATGGTGTCAAGGAGGCTAATTAACTGGTAAGTAGAATCCTACTATTGTGGTATCAGGACGAGTGTCTTCCAGCATCAATTTGCAGAGACAAGCAACTGCTGGTGTGATTACTGATTAAGTTTGTCACAAGTGAGAACCTGGGTGTAGCTCAGTGTGAGGCCTGTGTTCGAGCCATGCTTGAAACGACACTGGTGCTCACCGTTTCACCTTATAATTAATGCGGAAATGTATTTGCTTCTTTCTTAATTTGATAGTACTAAATTTCTAGTTAGTATCTCACTTATATGTTCTTTTGAAAGGAAAAAAAATGTTGCTTCTGTCCTAATATTTGATAGTACTAATTTTCTCCTCAGTTCATATGAAAGGAAAAAAAATTCTCGTCAGTATCTCACTTATATGTTCTTTTGAAAGAAAAAAAAATGTTGCTTCGGTCTCATATGTTTATGAAAGGGAAAAAAGCGTGTGACAAGTAGAAGTAGATACCTTTATTAGGAGCAGAGGATGGATCGGAGACTGAAAGGCTGGAGAAATCGAGCATAGCCTTCTTCACCGGCCTCTCATTGATCTCTAGCCCTAACGAATCACAAAAATCATGTCTGTTTTTTCCACTAAGAAGTTGGGTAGAGAAAGGGGGAGGAGCAATGAGCGGAAAGGAGAAAGGTTTACTCACAGAAAGCGTCGGGGCGGGTCTGGGAGGGCTTGCGCTTGACACGGACGACGATGGGTTTGCCCCTCCCCTCAGCCTCCGCCTCCGAGGTGGAGGCAGCCTCCGTCGCGGCCGCCATCGCCGCCGCCCGCCGGCAAAGCCAAGGTAGGGTTGGTTGGTTCTCTCGCCGTCAGAACAAACGAGAACAAGTTGGGTGCTTTAAGATTCGTGCTAATTCATCTCTACACACCCACGTGGATGGATATACTCGCTCTCGACCGCGCGCGCAAAAAAAAAAAAAAAAAAGCTCAGACATGGCGGCCACCGTGTCGCTCTCTCTCGTCGTCTCCGTCTCCGGCTTCCCCTATCCATTCCCCTCGCCGCTCTCCAAAACCCTAGCTAACCCCTCCTCCTCCAGGTCCCTTCTCCTCGCCGCCCCCCTCTCCCGCGGCGCCACCCCACTGCCCCTCCTGCGGCGCGATGTCTCCGCGGCCTACGGCGACGACGACATGGACGACGACTTCGGGGACTTCGACCTCGACGACGGGGACGGCGTGGGGGACGACGAAGACCTCGACAACGAGCAGGACTACGACGTCGACTACGACCGCCTGCTCGCCCCCGTCAAGGCGCCGCCGCGCCCGCTGTCGGGGGAGGGCGACGAGGAGGAGGAGGGGGACATCGCCATGGTCGCCGCCCAGAGCTTCGTCTCCACGCAGGACTCCGCCTCCGACACCGTGGTCGACTACTCCGTCAACGAGGACGAATTCCACAAGATTCGCCTACTGCACTGCGATTTTTTTATCCGCAAGGTGCCTGACCCCGACGACGACGTCTTCGACTTCCGGGAGGTATACATCCCATTTATCTGTCTAACACTAGTACATTCTTTTGCTAGTTGCCTGTGTTATCAAGCATGTATTTGACAATGCTACCTGTTCATGCAACATCTCATGACACATTCATTGCAGTGCTATCCAAATTGACACAACTCAATCTTTTAGGTTGTTTGAACTAAATCATGTGTTCCTTCATAATGTGCAACAGATGTATGTCACGCCGCCTGACACTGACATCTATTCCATCCCAAGGGTTCTTGCTCCGATGCCGCAAAAGGTGCCCATATATCTCTCTCTCTTTTTTTTTGTCTGTTTCAAGCAAATGTAAATGGGCATTGAGGTGTAACCATTGTTTTCCTGGTTGAAAGCAGTATTTGAGGTGCACGAAGAAAAATTTTGGTCGTTACCATGTTAGTGAGCCGCCTGTTGAGCATTTGCGTGATCCCCTATACAAGACAGAAAGGGAGATCATGAAGGTATGTGTGAGAGTGTTGTTTCCTCTGCTAATTTGTTCTACCACTCTGTTATGCAATTATATTTGTCATAAAGAAAGATTGAGTGGGTAATGCTGCTTGAAAGCTGGAAGTTGCCAACCTTAAAGATTCTGACTGAAATTTTTCCCTATTTTTTTGCCATACTTGTCAGAGTAGAGACCTTATTGTTGTTTGATGAGAAATTGCCCTTACTGATGGTAGTAGTTACTTGTGAAGATTACATGTCATGCCAAATTGCTTAGCAACAGGTTTTATTCCACGTGGTGGTTATCTGAATTTATAGATCAAATTGTGGGATATCCGATGCATTGTTTATTGTCCTCAAAGATCATATATTGCTAAATAGGAAATAAGGTAAGAACTAAAATTCCTTAGGAGTTTGAACCAGCTAGCTTCTAAAATTCCTCAGGGTCTAGTCAGTGGACCACTGGACCCCTATTAGGCCATTTTTAAACTCAATTCCCATCCAGGCAGTGTAGCAATTCTCTGTTATTCTTGTTTAACGTGTCTTTCTGCTTTATGCTTGTTTTGTCTGTCATAATCAATACCAGTTGTTCTTCTCACCAGGGACTCAGACTTACACTATTTTTAGTTTCTACCCAATATGACCTTAAGAACATATGTGCTGGGTCTGTGGTTTTCTTCAAAATTTATATATGTTCCATATTTGTTTATGCTGTAGGTTTTCTTAACAAAACATTACAGGAATAGGCGGTGTAACGACCCAGATTTTTTCCTTGATTTTGAAGAGATATATGTTATTGACTCAAAAGCAAGGTCAATCACGAGAGCAAAAGTTGTGGTAAGACGTTTGAAATTTAAATTCTTGAAGCATTCAGAACAGAACCATTATATATTTAGGTTGCAGGAGCTCTTTCATCACTAATTTTAGTAGAAAAAAGTATATTAGTATCTGCATGATGATTTGAAGGAACTAGTTTAATGGTTTCCATCCTTTGAAATATTGCATGCAACCATTTGGATGACTGGTAAACTGGGTCTGTGATGTCATTGGTTTCACAGTTAGTCCTATGCCTTTTCATCTAGACATTTGTGACAAGCATTTATCTTCACTTTTTTTTTTGCATAGTTTAATTAATTTTTGTTTTGTTGAGATTATTGATATCGAGCTGCCTATTACAGGTTAGTGTCCCTGAAGGAAAGAAGAGGGACAGGAGAAATGACTTGCTACTCATACGAGATGGAGGGGAATCATTCAGAATAATCGACAAGGTACTATGCTTGTTTCATGAATACTATCTACTAATGTTGTTGTAGTAGGAGGCTTCAAAGGCTAATGTGGGCTGTTTGTATCAGACCAAAAGGGATGATGCGACCACTGTGATCCAAAGAGAGGAGTGGGCAAAGTCGAGGCAAGATGTGGAGAAGCACTTTAGGAAGCTCCGCGACTTTGACTACTCAAATTGGTTCTGAAGAAATAGTAGCTGGAGTCATTCAGCAGAGAAATTATTTTGCTAATTTTGCAGCTGCTTATATTAGAGGAAGCGACCATGGACCATGGTGCTCAAGGGAGAATCGCCATCTTCGAGTAGGCTAATTATGTGTACTTTAGGTTTTTGTAGCAGGTAGAAGGCATGCCACTTAGCGAGCCTATCTGTAGAAAACTGAAATGTTTGATGCTTGTGAATGCACTACCTTGTTGAGTAGCCAACGAATATGTGGTCCTTGGATTCAGAATGCACGTGTTTTTTATAGTATCGGATATCTATACTTGGATTCAGAATTTCCTAGGTAAGTTTTCCCTCCGTTTTTTTATGTATGAATTTCGTAGGCAAGTCCTGTACTCAGCAGAATCCTCAATACAAACTACAAAGTGGCAGACAACAGACAATTATGTCAATAAAAATGGTGTTGTGGAGGATGCTAATGCAACAATCAAGAAAGTTTATCCAAATAATTGTTGTCCTAGCAGTAGCAGTCAGCAATGCCACCCTGTTCCATCCTCCGCACTGTATATTCGGCTAACAAAGACCTGAACATACCAAAGTGGCATAGTGTTGTCGTTTTTTTAGTACTGTCTTATTTAACTTAGTCCTGAATAAATGGCACCATGCAAGTTCAGTACTCATACAGTAGTTGGATCAACTTGGAATCAGATTGTAAAACAGCAAGATTCCCTTGATAAAATTGTGAAGTGCTTGTGACAGGAAGAAACTCCATCTTTGATCATGCAAGCTGGGGATCGTAGCACCAGAACACGTGCTTGTAAAACAGCAAGATTGATAAAATTGTGCAGCAAGATAGTAGAACAGCAAGATTAATAAAAGCGGAATTTGCTCCCGCTTTTAGTCTCACTAGAACACGTGGCACGTGCGTTGCAACGGGATATTCAAATTATATGAATACTACTCTTTATATCATGCCACAGAGCACAAATATATGAAATGACAAAGATGACCATTCCAGGACTGTTATTTGCATTAACTGATAGAATCAATCTGCTTCGAATTTCAAGTAAAACGAATAGTTATCCTAGACTAGAATATGATGCTGTACATATCAACGTTATCACATCTCAATTTGAACTGAGCAATTAAGGATAGCATGCATAATCATGTATCTAAAATCTTCCTCTACTCCATGGTCGTGCATTGGGCGAGTCAATCTTGTCTAGGACTAAGTACATAGCGTTACATGCCATCAAAAGGCATCCTCCAAATAAATCATACCAATCTGAGAGTAAATATAGGGAGGTCTTGTTTGGACTAAAATAGTGGATGCAATAGACATATGCAATCTCAGAAAAAACTCTCGGTACCAAATGAGCATCTGGGTCCCCCAGTCGAGGCATTATGCACCTGAAAGCACACACGTATAAGGGAGATAACACAACACTCAAAGTTAATTTCGTAAGGAAAATATCAACACTAAAAGATGTAATGCAAAATGCATCAAGCGCAGGCCAAGACGAAACCGTCAAGCGCTCAAAAGGTTTGCAAGGTAATTTGCAGCAGTGATCAGGATATGTAAATATTAAGAAATTAAACATTTTCCCAAAAGAAAAGAGGACCTATACGCTTGTTGGGGCAAGGCAACTATTAGAGATTTAACTGGAGGTTGTATAATTCTGCCCCTATAGGGGCTGTAAATTTTCTCTTCTTTATTCAATGGAATAGGCATACTTGTGTCAAATCGGTTATAAAAACTAGAGATACTACCTAACAAACATTCGATCGGCTTAAACATCCCTAAAATTACTTATCCACCCATTTGATGCAGCTGTGACATCGCATCTATCACTTAGGAAGAAATTATGTAATATATCATGACGTTCCTACGGCTAAGACAAAAATCCTATACTGATCGTATGCTATACCAATTAAGCAGTCATAGGTAAATCTTCGTTGAGGACAAATTGAAACATACAGTCTACCAAGAACACACACAAGTGACTTATACTATGATGAAAGACATAATGGCAAAAATTACAACACATATAATTTCCATTATTTTAACTTTGCCTCCTAGGCGCATGCGAAGGGCAGAGGCCACAGGACAGCAGCATATCCACTGCTCCCTCCGTCCCAAAAAGAATTAATCTAGGACGGGATCCTATCCTAGGTTGATTCTTTTTGGTACGGAGTGAGTACATATCTTTGCTAGCTAATTATCTGAATTTAACAAATACTACATATCGTTGCTAGAAAATTGCACTCAACAAAAATCGAAAATCAGATTAATGTAGTGAATAAGGCTATTGCAGGAATTGAAGAAGACTTTGAGGAAGGGAGAGCAGGAGGGAGGGAGGGAGGAGGATGATATGTACCTTGCCGTGGAGTGGTGCCCTCGATCGCTTGTGCCCGGCGAAGCAAATTCCGCCCCTACGAACGGAGAGGCCGGAAGAACGGAATTATTCACAATCTTCTAATGAAATCCGTTTTGGTTACCAACTGGAGTATTTAGGTCTAGTACACGATCGAGATCGCGCCACGTGCGATCTTTTCCAGAACGATCTGCTTCTCTTTTTCCCGATTGGTTTTGGTTCGGTTTCTATCTCATGAGCTGCACGTATTGAGATCCATATGTCGGCTACCCTTTTGGCCCACTTGCTAACTGATAGTAGTACATTTGCTTTTGGCCCACGACCATTATGCAATGTATTTAGGAATAAGTTCACTGGCCATCCCTTAACTTTACACCGAAATTTTTTGAAGTCCCTTAACCACAAAACCAGAAATGTATACCCCTAAACTACGTTAAACCGTATATAAAAGGTCCCAAGGCAGTATAGAGGTATGGTTTCGCTGACGTGGCATACTAGTTATAAAAAATAAGTAAAATTTATTTGTGGGACCCACATGTAAGTGAGAGAAAATGGTGTGGGTCCCACATTTCTCCTTTTTTTTTTCTTTTTCTCTTCTGTTCTCTCCGGGTTCACACGACTCATGAGCGGGCACGTCGGCAGTGGGGGAGAGAGAGGTGACCGGCGGCGGAGCAGGGATGGTGGCCGCGGGAGAGGAGGAGAGGTGGCGGCCGGCGCGACGGCGAGCTCGACGGCGGATATGCTCGAACGCGCCGGGTGCTCGACCTCGGGCCCCACCGCCGGCGAGTGGCACTCTCTCCCCGTCGACCCTCTCCCTCCCTCGCCTACTCGTCTCCGCCGCCACCTCGGGAGGTGCAGAGGAGCTTGGGACGCGGGACGGCGGGCGAGTGCGGCTGCGCCGCGGCGGCTCCGGGCTCGGGAGGAGCATCGGCGGCGGCAGGCGGCGGGCGAGCAGCGCAAAAGAACTAGGTAAGCGGCAGCCGAGCTATGGAGACGATGAGCAATGGCCGCCAGGCGGAGAAGCTCCATCGCCACCATTAATATGGAAGCTCTGGACTGCGCCATCTGCTACAACCCTCTCGAACCCCCAGTCTTCTTCCATGTAAATTAAATTAAATCACTAATTACCTTCTTTAATTGCTTCTCCTTCGAGCTACGATCTGCTCATCGAGCTAGTGATTCATCAATGTACTAGTGTGGAGTTGGGCATGTCATCTGTTCATCCTGCCATGGCAAGCTCGCCGACAGGAGCAGCTACCACGTCTGCAACATCGTCTCCGGCTACAACCGCTGCATCGCCGTCGACCACATCCTGTACGCCATCACGGTGCCCTGCCCCAACGCCGCCCACGGCTGCGCCGTCAGGATGACCTACCACGACGTCGACGAGCACGCCGGCAGGTGCCCGCACGCGCCGTGCTTCTGCCCGGAGCCAGTCTGCGGCTTCGCCGCCGGCGGCCCCGCCGCGCTGCTCGCCCACTTCACCGGTATGCACGGCTGGCCGGTCACCGGGATGAGGCGCAACAGCACGTTCGGCGTCGAGGTGCGGGAAGGGTAGAGGGTCCTCCACGACGTCGAGGACGGCCACATGTTCCTGCTCCGCGTGGCGCCGGCTGGCGCGGGAGCGGCCGGCCTCGTCGGCACCGCCGCCGCCACCCCACTCCACTCCACTGGTCGTCGCGCGCTCACCCGCCTGCTCCGGCCGCTCGTCACCGCCCGCTGCCGCTCCCCTTTGTGGCAAAGAGAAGAACGAAAAGAGGAGAGAGGAGAAGAAATAGAAAAGGAAGATATGCAGGTCTCACATTCTTTCCCCTTCTCACTTACATGTGGGCCCCATAACTTTTTTATTTTTTATTTTGCTGACTAGGATGTCACATCAGAAAAACCGAGCAAAAATACTGCTAAGGGACCTTCTTTGAACGGTTTGAGTGAGTTTAGGGTAGACATTTCTAATTTTGTGGTTAATGGACCTCAAAAAATCTCCCTATTAAGTTGAGGGACCTCCGGTGAACTTATTCCATATATTTACGTGCATTTAGGGGGCCGGCTAATAGGCGGGTGACCGCCCCAGGCGATCACCCCCCACCCCCTATACACTACTCTCTTCCTTCCTCCTCTCCTTCTTCCCTTCCTACTACACTATAAATTTAACAAAAAAAACACAAAGTTGAAAAAAATTATGTATAGAAATACTATATATAAAAAATTTGAATTTAAATTCAAATTTGAAACGGGTATGTAAACTTTTGACTTACAAATTTTACGTCTATAAACTAATATTTGAATTCAAATTCAAATTTTAATCGGGTATGTAAACTTTTGACTTATAAACTTTAGGTGTATAAACTTTAGTGTATAGAAATACTATATATAAAAAAATATTTGAATTCAAATTTAAATTTGAATCGGATATAATTCAAATTCAAATTTGAATCGGGTATGTAAACTTTTGACTTATAAACTTTGGGCATATAAACTTTAGGTCTATAAACTTTAGATGTATAGAAATATTATATATAAAAAATATTTAAATTCAAATTCAAATTTGAATCGGATATATAAACTTTTGGTTTCTAAACTTTAGATGTATAAACTTGAGGTGTATAAACTTTAGGTGTATAATTTACTAAAATAGGAAAATAATGCGGTGGCAAAAAAGGAAACCACGTGTAGAAGAGGGGGGGGCGCTAGTAGAGATGGCAATGGGGATCCGATCACCGATTCCCCATGGTGAATTCACATATTAGGGGATGGGGATGGTTGATATCTACCATCCATGGGGAATCTAATGGTCCAAATATCATCACCGTCAGGGATGGCGGGGACGGTGCTCCACTCCCCGTCCCCGCCCCCCGCGGTGACCCGCGTTTATTGTACATAGGGATTAATTCTAGACTTTTTAGTCATTTTGGCCCATGTAATCGAGGCCCAGTGACCAGGTATATAAGCAGTCCACCACTTGCTAACGAGAAAATTGCATATCTACCATCGCATAAGTTTGGATTCGCTGAAATACCATCCCTTAATCAGGCTTCGCTAGAATACCATCCTCAACCAGGACATCTTTGCTAAAATACCATCTTAGACAAAAATACCCCTGATTCTTCTTCTTCCTCGCTCCAACCGGAAGAGCTCACCGGCATCCACCGCTGTGCCATTGGTGCCACCTTGCCGGCGGCGATGGTGGCGCGGCCCTCCCCATCGTCCTCGCCTTCCATCCTGCCCACCGCGCTGGTGTGAGGAGACCGCAGCTAACGTCGACAGAGCCGGGGAGTCGACCGGGGAGTGGGTCGACGGAGACGAACTCACCGGCGACAAGGGCGGCGCATCAAGGCGGGCGGACGAACTCGCCGACGGTGGGGGCGGCGCGTCGACGGCGGCCGGCCGAGACGACGTCAGCGAGGCAGCGACAGGCCGAGACGACGCACGCGGCGGCGGCCGACCGACACGACACGGGCGGCGAGTCGGGACGGGGCGGCGGCGCGACGGAGGCCGGCTGAGACGACGCGGGCGACGGCGGCCGGCGAGTCGGGACGGGGCGGCGGCGCGGCGGCGCGACGGAGGCCGGCCGAGCGGCGGGGCAGCGGCGCGACGGCGCGCGGCTGAGACGACGCGAGCTGGCGTGTCCTCGTCTCACCTGCCGCTGCCGTGTGGCCCGTGTCGAAGGTGGAAGATGAAGAAGCGGGGGCATTTTCGTCTGTGATGGTATTTTGACGAACACACCTAGTTAAGAGTGGTATTCTAGTGAAACACTTTTTAGTGATGGTATTCCAGCGAATCCAAACTTATGCGATGGTAGATATGCAATTTTCTCCTTGCTAACCCTAAGACCAGTCAACCACATCCACAATCCCCTATTCCCCTCCACTCCACGCTCCAAAAACTTGAGCAGCGAGCTGCGCCGCTACGCATTCTTGATGTTGCTTGATGGTCGCCGTCCAGATCGAGATGCTGGAGGCGAGTAGCTGCCGCTAGGACGTCGTCCGTCGCCAGCGTGCCAACCCCCCACGATGTCGTCCTCCTCCAAGCCGCCGTCAGCCACCTCCTACCTCCTTGCGTCCCTCTCCCCTGCGGCTGCTACTTGTGCTGTCTTTGGAGGTTATCAGGTGTTAGGAGCAAGTTGCTCTTGCCAGCCCGCCACCATGGATTCCTCGTGAGGTCCAACGGCAAGGAAGCAAGGAGAGCATATGATTTTAGAAGCAAATGTTCTTTGTTTTTTGCGGGGACGGGGATGGTAAAAGTTGTGTCCCCGTTGTGATTGACGGGGACGGTGACGGTGAAATTTGAACCCCACGGGGGCGGGGACGCGAGGGCAATCACCGACGGGGAATTCTCCGTTGCCATCTCTAGGCGCTAGGGGCGATTGATCGCCCCTTAGTAATCTCGTGTATTTAGACCACTCAATTATGAGTACATTAAAAACTATGTGTCAGGGTTACGGATAAGGAATACCCTCTACCCTTGGATATACGACGAGTACGGATATGGTATACCCGTACATATACGGATAGCTCCGGTATACGTTAAGGAAATCCATCACGTAAGAGAAACAGAGTCAGAAGTCCTACTCGGATAGGATTGGGTCTTTACCATATCGTGAGGGGTCCGATATCTCCGAGTTCTACTTGGAGATCACCTGATCCGCGATATAAAAGGGACCCCCTGGGCAGAACCTAAGGCATCGAATCTGACCGCCAACATATCCACCACAGCCTACGAAGTCGAAGCCTACAGGAGCAAGACGCCGGGTGATCTAGTCGAATCAACTCGACTACGGTCTCGTCGGTATCATCGAGTTCTGTTATTTCCTTTGTAATCTGTGATTTCCATCATATAATCCCATACCAACTGGAGTAGGGCTATTACCTTCCAAGGGGCCTGAACTAGTATAATCCTTGTCTTTTGTCTGCTTGATGTCGTACTACGTAGATCCTCATATCAACGGACCCCAATACCCTCTATATCCGGTCTACGGGTATCCCCCGTCGACAATATGTGCATAGTACTTCATCCGTTTCATATTATAAGACTTTCTAGCATTGCCCATATTCATATATATGTTAATGAATGCCTAGATTCATTAACATATATATGAATGTGGGCAATGCTAGAAAGTCTTATAACCTGAAACGGAGGTAGTACATCTTAAACTTCATACCGTTGAAATATCTGGTACATCAATTTTATATATTTACTAGAAAAGGTGCCCATGCGTTGCAACATGAAAAAAAATAAAAGTACACCAAATATTAAATAACTTTAAAATAACATTTTTTTTCATAACCTGGTGTAACATATGTTTTCTTTCCGTGTGGAAGCACTATATATATGTTTCTTTCCATAGATTTATAAATTATTTTATTACAGTATTAAAGAAATATTTATTCATATTTGTGGCTTAGAAAACAACATGTTATCTAAAGAAAAATATACGCCGTTGATCATAGTAGATCTAGAAAAAGTTTTGGTCCATGTTTAGATATAACGATGTAGATTGATCAAATATAAGTTTTATCTTTATAATTAGAATTAGATTTAATTCAAATCATGACCTCATACGGGTCAGCAAACTGAACCGTTTTCTGGGGTACAGCTAGGGTTTGAGAACATGAACCAAAAAAAAAACGAAAGATCATTTCACCAATTATTTAATTGGAAAAAGAATCAAAATCCTCCCTTTCTGGTTTGGGCCGAATATGTACAAGTCCATATTCTCTCCCTTCTCTCTCTTCTCTGTTTTTGGTCTCTTTCCTTTCTCCATTAAAGTCCAGTTTGCGTCGTTCTTCAGTCGGGCCTAAGAAAAGAAGTCCCAGCAGAAGTCTAATTTAAGTTCCTGTTGCTGCAGCAGCTTCTTTAAGCTCCAACCGAGCCAGAGCCCGATCCACCCCAATCCCCCGTGCGAATCAACCAAAGCCGTGGAGGTAATCTCAAATTAGTTGAGGGCATTTGATCTATATCTCCTGCTCTATCTTTTCCTTCAAGAAGGAAATCCGTGAAAATCGCTCCCGTATTAAACCAAATTAGCGCGTTGACGGATGAAAAAGCGGACAAAAAAGAGGTGACAAAAAGAAAGTTACGAATTTTTTAATTAGTTAAGATATGCTATCTATATCTACTAGCAAAAGTGCACATGCGTTGCAACGGGAAGTGTAAAGACAGAAAATTGAGGAAAAGTTGAGAAAGATTTACATTATGTAATTATTAATTGAAATACAAATTCCTGAAATATCTGGGTATTTTTCAAGTAGCTAGGTGTATAATTAAATTAGTTTACAAGTAAAGTAAGTGTGATAAATAAAATGATATGGTTGGAATTAATTTTATTAAATTCTCCATGATTAATTAGGCTCATTGGAATTTTATTGGAATTTCCAGAGCTTAATTGCTAATTTTGATAATATAAATATTATTTCAACATTTATTTAAATAAAAAACTTTCTTTCTCTCTAGGCCATTTTCAACCCATTTTATTCTTCAGCCCATAACCGAGCCGATCTATGTGCAGCCCATGAAACGAGCGTGGCCCAGCAGTGATGCGGCCCGATGATGGAGGCCAGCCCGACGTGGGAGCGATCTAAGCCGTTCATTTTGATGGACGGCTCAGATCGGCTCCTAATTCATCGAAACCCCCGGATCAAATAACCCTAACCCTAATTCTAGTTTTCCCCTTCCTCCCCTCCACGCACGCCGCCTCTCTCCCCACCGGCGGCCGCGCCACTCCCCCACCGGCGCACCTCTCCGCGCCCCTCCCCCACCGGCGACGCCTCTTGGCACCCCTCCCCCACCGGCGGCGCCTCTCCGCGCCCCTCCCCACAAGCGGCGGTGGTGGTGGCTCCTCGCCAGATCTGGCGCCGGCTCCTTCTCTCCTCGTCGAGCAATGGCCGTCGCCCCTCTCCTCGCTAGATCCGGCGGGCCGACGGCAAGGTTGCGAGGAGCAGCGCGCGGCGGCCTCCGGCTCACCCCTCCATCTCATCTCGTCATCTCATGTTAATATTTTGGATGTTTTTTTTTATGATTCCGATTTAGATTTGGATTGGGATTTTGTTTTTATTTGGATTGTGATGATTTGAGATTTGGAGAGAAGGTGTGCGTGCGATTCTGTTTGTGCGATGATGGAATTCCGACTGGATTTGGGGGGGGGTGTTTGGGGGACAAAAAATCACGGCACAAACGAGGTCACGAAAGGAAAAATACGAATCTTTTAATTATTATATTATATTAGTTAAGATCTATACCTACCTACCTCTCTACTATTATAAAAATTAAAGATGTTTTTGCCGGTATTTCGGTACGTCATCCGTGTATGAGTCGGTTTTTAAGTTTGTTTGCTTTTAGAAATACATATATGTATTTGAGTCGGTTTTTAAGATAATTCACTTTTGGTAATACAGAAGGAATCATATAAGAAATCTATTTAAAAAAACTCGCATGATCAGACTCCTAGCTACATCTGATGATTTTCTAAAAATATATATATCCAAGCGAACTCCCACGGTAAATTTCATCTTAACTAAACCATATAACAATAATAAGATTAAAATAGACTTCACTCGTTGCAACGCACGGGCATTTTTTTCAGTCTACTACTACTTAAAAAGTTTAAGATGCTTCCTTCGTCCGTTAATAAAAAGATAATAAAAAATAGTCCGATTGTAATTGGAAAAAAAAAGTGCGACAAAAAAACTGACAAAAAAAGTGGAAAAAAAGTGGGCGATTGTAAAAAGGAAGCCCGGCACGGCAAAAAAATGAAATAAAATTTTTTGTCCGCTTCCTTTTTTTTTCTTTTCCGTTTTATTTTATTTTCGTCGCCTTTTTCTTTCACCTTTTAACGTGTTTTTTCGTCCGTTTTATTTTCTTTGCACCGTTTTTCTGGTTTCGCTTTTTTTTTTGCGGTTTTTTCGTCGGGCCGAACCCTAGCACCGCCACCATGTCGATTTGCATCTTTATGTGTTTCCTCATCCAATTGATTGCAAAAACCTATTCTCCACTACTCTCTCATCATTTTCCCCTTAAATTTCCCTTTCAGTTCATCATTTTTTCTCAAGTTTTGAGGATTGCTTCGATTTTGGTAAAAAAAATGAAAAAGGGGATCGAATAGATCAAAATCTCTCAACAATTTTGGAGATCGAGAAAGATTCGACCACATTTGACGGAGAGGATCGACTCTGCCATCGTATGGACGGTACTATGCGAGCTCGACCATATTACCGGATTTGATGGGAGGATCGGCTCCGTCATCGTACGGGCACGAGACTGTTCGAGCTAGGCCTACAGCTGTATTTGTGGGCTGAGCCGAAGAGTGGTAGGCCTGGCATGGGACTGTTCGAGCTAGGGCTACAGCTCCACTTGTGGGCTGAGCCGAAGAGAGATAGGCCGAGTAGATAGAGGTAGCGGACTACTCTAGGACTAGAGCTGAAAAGGAAGGAAGAAATGAACGTCCGGTCCAAAACGGTCCAAAACCAAGGGAGTATAATGTATAGGATAAAAAACGTTTTTACCCGTAGCAACGCACGGGCATTTTTTCTAGTCTATACCTAATTAAAAAATAAGTAAGGCTTCCGGTTGATTTTTTTCGTCCGTCATTAAAGGGTGGGCCCACGTGATTATTTCGCCGCTAATCCGTGAATCCGGATGCATTACGGCGATCGATCTCTGACGCTCCGCAAACAAAAGAGAAACGAAAAAAAGAAAAACCTAGCGAGCAGCCCAGCCAAGACGGCAGCAGGCCGGCCCAACAAAAAGCAAACGTAGCCCAGTAGCCAGCCCACAGAGCAGAGAAGCAGTAGCCCAGTACAACATAGTTCTGTGTGATACCGTAGCAAATGAGCACTGTAGCACGAATAATACCACCTAAATAGGAGGCTTGCCTGATACTATCTATATCTATAACTAATATAAATATTAGTATTTTTTCTTTCGTCACATCTAATTTTCATCTGTACACAATCCAATTTGGTTAGCAATAGCCATGGAAAAAATTGCAAAAAAAATCCGCCACACCCGTCGTCGCTACACCGTGCCGGCGAGACAGGAAGGAGAGCGGGAGAGGGAGCGCGGACGCCGTCGACACCGCCGTTGGGAGGGCGCCGTCTCCGCCGCACCCCGCCGTCACCGCGCCGTGCCGGTGAGAAGGGAGGGAGAAGAGAAGGGAAGCGGCACCGGTGGGGGGAAAGACGACGCCGGTGGCGGGGGAGGCGGTCGGCTGGGGGGAGGGGGAGAGGCGGGAGAGGGGGAGAGGGAGCGGCGCCGCCGGAGGGGAGAGGAGGGGAAGCGGTGTCGGTGGGGAGATGGGGAGGGGGGGGAGGCGGCCGGCTCGGCTCGGCTGGGAGGGAGGGGGAGGGTTAGGGTTCTTATCAATTTCAAACTGATCTGAGCCGTCCATCAAAACGAAAACGAACGGTTGAGATCGATCGAGAGTTTGGGCCGCACCACTTGGGCTGCATCACTTGGGCCGCACGCGGGCCGTCGGTCGCTTGCGGGCTGAAGAAGAAAATGGGCTGAAAAAGGCTCATAGAGAAAAAATAATTTTTATTTAAATAAATGCTGAAATGATATTTGTATTATCAAAATTAGCAATTAAGCTATGTAAATTCCAAGAAAATTTCAAATCAAATAAATAGTTCAAATCAAAAAATATTTCAATTCATTTTCTTCATATAAATAGTTCAAATCAAAGTCACCATATCATTATCCGGTGCAACGCATTGACATTTTGCTAGTAATTAAAAAATAGGTAAAGCTTCCGGTTATTTTTTCGTCCGTCATTAAAGCATGGGCCCACACGATATTTCGCCACTAATCTGTGAATCCGGATGCGTGATGGTGATTTTGATGCTCCACAAATAAAAGAGAAACGAAAAAAAAGGAGAAAGCTAGCAAGCAGCCTAGCCAAACAGCAGCAGGCCGGCCCAACAAAAAAACAAACGCAGCCCATCAGCCAGCCCACAAAGCAAAGCAGCAGCCCAGCACAGTACTGCACGATACTGTAGTAGTCAGGAATAAGTTTACCTTAGTTCCCTGAATTTGTTGCTGAATCTGAAAGGGAAAAGTATACCGGAGGTCCCTGAACTTGTCACCGAGATAAAAAACGTCCTTGAACCGCAATACCAGACACCCGGGGTCCCCCAACTATACAAAACCGAAAACCGGTCACCCAACGTCCCTCGGTGGTTTTGACCCCAGTTTTGATCTACGTGGCAACTGAGTCAGCGTGGGGCCCACGTGGCCCCACATGTCAGGTGTCCACATCATCTCTCTTTCCCCTCTTCTCTCTCCCTTCCACCCCTCTCTGCTCTCTCTCTCTCTCTCTCTCTCTCGCAGGCCAGGCCGACGGGTAGGGAGCAGACGGCTGAGCGGCGGCGCTGCGACGGCGGCCGGCGGACGGCGGCGGCGGCGCCCTCTTCTTCTTCTCCCACTCCCTGGACCCTGCCGCTCCCGCTCCGTCCTCATCGAAGGTGATCACCGCGGCATCGGGCACGATTAGAAGGATGCTCGAGGAGGGCCGCGGCGGCGGCGGCGAGGACGACGTCGTCGTCAACCTCCCCGAAGTCGTCAAGGGCGCCGCCCTCGCCCGCGTCGTGGAGTACTGTGACCACCACCACGGCGGCGGCACCGACCCGGGCTCCGCCCGGTCCTCCTTCCCTCCCGCCCCGGCAAATTCCTTGATGTCCTCGTCCTTGACCGCCGGCGAGGCTATTGCCCTGAACTGCTTGAGCTCCGACGTGCTCCGGCCGAGCTGCAGCGCCACCTTCGTCTCGAACACCTCGCCGTTCTCCCTCCGCTCGACGTCGGCCTCCTTGAGGTTCGCCTTGATGTCTTCCTGGATCTTTCGGTAGATGCCGGCCACGTTGCGGCACAGCTTGAACACCATGCCCACCTGCCCGCCGTGCTCCACGGTGTTCACCGCCGCTGCCAGCGCGCCGCAGAGGACGGCAATGCCGGACGCCCACGCTCCAGCCTCGCCGGAGCCGATGAACGCCGCGGCGAGCGCGGCGGCGCCGGCCAGCGCCTCGCCGTGGCCAGCACGCCGTAGAGGACGGCCACGCCGGACGCCCACGCTCCGGCCTCGCCGGAGCCGATGAACGCCGCGGCGAGCGTGGCGGCGCCGGCTAGCGCCTCGCCGTGGCCAGCGCGCCGCAGAGGACGGCCACGCCGGACGCCCACGCTCCGGCCTCGCCGGAGCCGATGAACGCCGCGGCGAGCGTGGCGGCGCCGGCTAGCGCCTCGCCGTGGCCAGCGCGCCGCAGAGGACGGCCACGCCGGACGCCCACACTCCGGCCTCGCCGGAGACGATGAACGCCGCGCATCTCCTCCTCCAGCTCTTGGGTCCAGCAGTTCCCGGCCATGGCAGTGGCTCGCTGGCCCGCGCGCTACTACTGCTGCTTCTTCTTGGTCGGTTGCCACCATCGGGCGGGCTCGACGACCTTGGGGAACTTGTCGAGCATGGCGGGGAGGAGAGGCAGCTGGTAGGCGACGTCGAGCGCGAGCACCCGGTCCATGGCGTCCAGGGAGATGAGGACGGAGAGGGAGCGACAAGGTCTAGGGAGCGGGAGAAGAAGAAGAGGGCGACGACGCCGCCGCCGCCGCCGTCCGCCGGCCGCCGTCGCGGCGCCGCCGCTCAGCATCGCTCGCCGCCCAGCCGTCTCGGTCTGCTCCCTACCCATCGGCCCGGCCTGCGCGAGAGAGAGAGAGTAGAGAGGGAAGGAAGAGAGAGAGAAGAGGGGAAAGAGAGATGACGTGTACACCTGGCATGTGGGGCCCACGTGGGTCCCATGCTGATTCAGCTGCCACGTGACTAAAACCGGGGTCAAAACCACCAAGGGACCTTGGGTGACCGGTTTTGTATAGTTGGAGGACCCCGAGTGTCTGGTATTGCGGTTCAAGGACGTTTTTTAATCTCGGTGACAAGTTCAGGGACCTCCGGTATACTTTTCCCAATCTGAAATCCATCCCTAATCGCAATGCCGGGTATACCTCATCCTCCAACTCACAGTACCATGTCAACGTGGATTATCATGGCCAGTTTTAACTGACGTGGCAAGTGAGCCCCACACGGGTCCCACGTGTCGGTGCCAACTCTTCTCTCTTCCTTCTCTATCGGCAATGGCCGCCGGCGGAGAGGGGCTGTTGCCAGCCTCCTTCCCCTTCTCCTCTCTCCCTAGATGCAATCGGCGGCTGGCAGAAGAGGAACAAGACGACGCCGACCTTCCCTCCTCCTTCCTCGAGCTTCTCGCCGACGCCCATGGCCACCCACCTTCCTCTTCCTCCACGGCGCAGCTCGCCGAAGCTCACCACAACAACTCCATATCTAGGACTGGACTTGCTGACGGCGTTCGTAAGCTCACGCCTAATGGCCTCGAGCTCCTCGCCACCGTCGACGTCATGCGCGAGCGTGCTGAGTACCTCTGCTCCCTCGTCATCTCCAACAAAGTCGAGAACACCTCGCCGTGCGGTGTGTCGACAAGCATCGCATCGCATCGCATCGCATGTCCAGAAGATTGGATAGGATTGCAATATGCAAGTAAATCATAAATCCTGCTCGTTCGTCACCGGGCATATTAATTTTTTAGGCTAAATCCTTCAATATCAATATGCGAGCAAAGGACAAATCAAATTAGAAAATCAGAGATCCTGCTCAAACTGCAGCGAGCAAATCATGAAAAGAAAAAAAAACAAAAAGCACAAATCCATGCTCAAACTACAGCGAACATGGTCTCCGTCCTCGACTACCTTGGCAAGCTCCGCGAGCTCCGGACCTGCTACGTCACTATATATGCACAGGTGCTCCGCCGTCAACGCCTCCAGGTCGCCGCTGACTCCTCCCCGGCCGGCCGCGAGACAGTCGCGCGACTCCGGTCCGACTGCCACCCTACGACGCAGCCTCCCGTCGGCGACCGCTGCCCCTCTCCTCGTTGTCCCCCGCCCCTCTCCACGCAACCAGCCACGCCTCCAGCCCGCTGCGCGTCGCCCTGAAGGAGCGCCGTTCCCTGACTTGAAGGAGATGGGAAGAAAGGTGGGGAGGCGGCACGGGAAGGAGGTCCTAGCAAGACAGGCGAGCGACGACGGAGCGGGCCGCCGTGGTCGACTCGACACTCGATCGACCGGATTGTCTTGTCGTGCTCTAGAGAGCAGCGGGATCGGGAGCGGGAGCTGGAAGCCGGCCGGGTGCAAGCGCGGCAGTTGCGGGAGGCAAGTTGCCGAGGATCCAAGGGATCGAGGTGGAGGTCTAGGCGGAGCGGATTGGATTGGATTGGATATGGAGAGGGCGGCCGGCGACGAGATATATTGAGGCCGCCGCCGGATCGATTGAATTGGGCGTTTCCGCCTCGCTCTCGAAATTGGACGAGTCCCTCCTTAATTTGGGATGAAACTCCCATAATATATACTGTACTAGTGTGGTGTGGTACGGTGGCGAGGGATCTTTGCGGTGCTGGAGGAAACCCAACGGCGGCGACGGAGTGCATGCGCAACCATGCAGTTACCAATTGCATCAACTAAACACAACAAGTTGTAGATCATAAATGGGAGGGAGATATATAGCCACTGCATTGCAGAATTTGAATCCATCATGCAACAACTGTATTCGATCGTACTATGTTTAACACAACCAACATTCGGACTTAAAATCACTACTGTTCTGTTCCATCAGGGCAGGCAGAGGATGTCAGGAAAATGATGTACGTACTAAGGTAAGGTAAAATGGTGCAGGAACTAAAGTTAGCGTAGCACATCACATCAGCAAACAAATCAAATTTTAGCAGCAGCATCAAAAGGAAACATCAAAACAGAGTAACCTTCCTTGCGTCAAAAACAGAGCAACCCAGATTGACAAATTAAACAGAAATACTTTCAAATGAACGCAGCATCTTGCCATCAAATCGCCGCTGAAAATGCTTTCAAAAATCTCATTTCAACCAGTAACTAATCCAACTGCGTGAATCATAGTTCGAACTCATCCCGATCCTACCAGTCAGCTATAACTTAGAGCATCTCACCCGATCATTAATTGCCCTTCGCGGATGGAGAAATGTTAGAGATCGCCGCGGCGGTCGGCGGAGGCGCGGAGAGATTGGCGATGCGCGAGTTGATGCGGACGTCGTTGGGCTGGGTGACAGATTAGTGGCGCCGCCTCCATCGTTGCGGGCCTAGGTCAGGTGCGAATCAAAACGATCAGTACCACAGCGAGGACCCCAATGGAAACCCACGTCTCGATGTCGATGGACGTAGTGCTGGTCGAGGGAGGCGGAGGCGGGGTCGCTGTGGCAGGCGGAGGCGGAGGCGATGCGGGAGGAGGAGGCGGTGGCCTCGCTGTGGTCGGCGGCGATGGTGGCGGCGGGGTCGCTGTGGCAGGCGGAGGCGGAGGCGGAGGCGGAGGCGATGCGGGAGGAGGAGGCGGTGGCCTCGCTGTGGTCGGCGGCGATGGTGGCGGCGGGGTCGCGCTGATGGGCGTCGGGGAAGGAGGTGGAGGCGTAGCTGTCGACGGTGGCGGCGGCAACGCGGGAGGAAGAGGACGAGGCGGCCTGGCGGTGGTCGGCGTCGAGGAAGGAGGCGGCGTGGGGGGAGCTGGGTCGGAGTCGAAGTAGTCGGGGGGCTCGCAAGCCAGCACCGGCTCGATGCGGGGCTCCATCCAACTCCCCTCGTCGTCGTCGTCGACCGCCGCTGCCGCCGCCGCGAGAGCCCATGCCGAGTTTGCCCACGCCGCGAAGCGGGCGGACCTGAGGTTGCTCTGGAGCGCCATGAGGATCGGGCCGACGCAGTGGTCGACGGAGGAGGCGTCGTCGTTCGTGCCGGTGGAGGGCGCGGTGTCGAAGTAATCCTGGAACCCAGAAACCGACTCGACCAGCTGCTCCCTCCTCATCTTCTCGAGGACTTCGAACCCCCAGGCCTCGAGCCTGGCGGTGCTCTCCGCATGCATAACCTCAAGGTCGCCCGGAAGGACCGATCCGCCACGGTGATCGGCGGCGGCGGAGGAGGACGACGACGAGGAGAAGTCAGCGGCCGGGGGCTCGACATGGAAGGTCTCGAACGGGATAGAAGCGCCATGGAGGTGCTCCCTCCAGCACTCCTTGGCCAGCTCTGAGCGAAACCATCCCGCGAATCTCTTGTTGCTCTGCTCCTTCATCTCGAGGATCACCTCCTTGAGCTTCTCCTCGTCTCGCGACTCCGATTCCTCCCGATGAACAAGCTGCTTGAGCATGTCGATGACCAGCGACCCCTGGTTCTTCACGTTCGTCGTGAACGCCTCCCACCACGGCCGGGAGCCCGCTCGGGCCGCCATGGATGGCGGGCGGGAGGGAGAAACGGTGGGGGAGAGAGGGATTGGAAGGGGAGCGAGGTGGAAGAAGGAAGGAGGAGGAGACTGGAGAGAGAGAGAGAGATGGGTAGCCGTAGCTGCCTTTATACAGGCCGGGGGCGCTTGGGCATTTGAATGAAAGAGAGTTGGGCTAGGCCCAACAAATCCCCTTCCTTTTGTGCAGGGACTCGGCCCATATATTTGTCTTGGCACAGGCGCTCAACTGGCGCGTGGAGCGGGCCCAGGTAGGACACGTGTCGCGCGCAGACTGGGCGAACGGACGTCATGTGGCGCCACGTCGGCAAGATTATTACGCATGCACATGTACACACACAACGTACGGGCCGGCGCTAATGTGGTATATAGCAAATTAAAACGCAAAACAAACGATGGATCCATGGATCGATCCTTCATTTGGTGACCAATATAATCAAACAACAAAATTGTTCAACTTCAAACATAACCACAAAATTAAAATTAAAAGCATCATCAATTTTATATTCAACAAGCTATACGTCTCCGGTATTGAACGTGAATTAAAACAATAACAAGATAGATTAAACTAGTTTTATATTAATATGCATGCTTATGAAGTGGTATAATTTATATTAATCTATCTTGTTAATATTTGTTTAGAAAAAAATATGACTATTTTCGTGACAAGTAAGATACGGGATGTTCTCGAGAGAGACGAAAAGATGGACAAGGATGAAAAACAGGCCACCACCTCCTTGGCTCCTTACGCAAGAAAATACCCGGCCCGCGAGTTGGATCCTTTTCCAAAAGCCCGCATCGATGGCTCTCCTCCTCTTCCGCCTCTCTCTCTCTCTCTCTCTCTTCCCTTTCCCTCCTCCTCACTCTCATTCATTAACCACCGCCGCGTCCCATTCCCAAGTCCCACCACCACCACCACCACTCACCGGCGGGATGAGGAGTGGCCGTCCCCCTCCACCCGCTTTGCCCCCACGGCACCACCGCTCCGCCGCGAACACGCCCAAATCGAGGCGGAGGACGCCCAGTCGCTGCACCTGCTCGACCACTTCGCCGCCGCGCCTGCCATCGCTGCTGTAGGAGCGGCGGCGGAGGAGCAGGAGGCAACCCCGACGCTGATCGACTCCCCGTAGCAAGCAGCGGCCGCACAGCCTCCTCCTCCCTTCGCCAAGCCGTCAGATCTGGACTCCACGGCGCCGTCGCAGCCGCCACTCCATGAACCTGCCGCGACCACGAACACGACGACGGGAGGGTGCTCTCCTCGCGCTGGCGATGCTGCGTCCTACAGGAGCACATCGCCCTGGACTACTTCCCGGCTTCCCCTGCTCCGAGCTCTCCACCGCCCCTGCCACCGCGCGCTCTCCCACGGCTTGCATCATCGTCACCGCCACCACCAACACCACATCAACGCCGCCTCCGTGGTGCGCATCATGATCCGCGAGGCCATCGACCACTACGGCTTCGTGGCGCTGGCCACGCGCGTCATGTTCGCCGAGCTCGAGAGGTTGGCGAACATGACACTGTTCGCGCTGGACGACCAGGCCATCTTCGTCGGTGAAGGCCACGACGACTCCGTCTCGGCGCGCGGTCCGCTTCCACGTCGTTCCCGGGCACCACCTCACCCATGCCGATCTCCAGCGACGCCGCGGCTGCTCCTGATTTGCGGCATCTGGCGCGGCGGCTTCGGCGGCGCTACTCGCGCCCCGCTGGTCGTCCAAGGGCGCCACGGCCACCCCGACACCCCACCGTCGTCCTTGGCGTACTGGATACCCGGCACGGGCGGGGAGAGGCGGTGCACCACCCGCGGAACCGCAACCTGCTCTGCTCCACCTCGACGCGGCGGGCGGGGCGGGGCGAGGCGAGAGGGCGTGGAAGGACCACGTCGACGTCGTTGGCGAGGGCTACGCCATGCTGCTCAGGATCGCCCACATTTGGCTCCTCCACCGGCGGACCAAGTCTGCCACAATTGGCGCGCGCCCAGCCATCCCCGTCGATCCTCGTCCGGCGCGCCGCACCCTCGCCGGCTGCGCCACCCACGCGCTCCAGGACGACGCACGCGCCACGCGTTACTTGGGCTACTACGACGGTGGCTGGGTCTTCATCTCCTTGGGCCACACGACGCGCTCCTCAGTCTCCACAACCTTCGCCGCCATCAACCACTCTGCACCCATGTCCTCCCCTATCCGCCGAAGACGTCCGCGCGCGTTCAGGGTGCTTGGAATCGCTGGGTGGGCGGATGCTGTTCCTGTTCGTCGCTGCAGTGCAGATCGTACAATGCGGACGACTATCCGGCCGCCGACTTCAACGTGGTTGCCAGCGGCCAAGTTCTTTGCCGGAGCAAGTCCCGTCGAACTACTCACCGCCGGCGTGGCTTCTACCCCGTTATGTTAGTTTGATCGATCGTCCCGTCCTGGTACAGGTATTCTTGCTGTCAATTTGTTCAAGATTTGCTTCAAGATTGCAATTGCAGTTTCAGTTTCAGTCCTCTTGCTGCCAAGGATAATGCAGTTACAGTTTCAGTCAAAATTTGATGTCATAATCGTGGATTGGTACAGTTGCTACAAATGCTGGATAGTAGTATTAATTTCTCCCTTTTCTACCACAAAATGTTTCCAAGTCTGAATTGTGAATGTGTGTGATCTGATGGATTGCATCAATGCTGCATGCCGTTCATCATGTGTTTGCAGTGATTTGTTTTCCTGATAGAAGCATGATTTGCATCAAATGGATTTGCAGATTTTACATGGTTTCTTCTAGTGGTAACTCGATTAGAATTTGGCAGTTACTAGTAGGTAACGATGCATCAATTGCGGATTCTTACCATGCAGACTGCAGCTCTGACAAACAAAACGTGAAACGCACTAAATAAACTAAAAGACTAAACACGGGTCTCAAGTCCTTACCCATATAGGAAAGGAAATTCCACCTGAATCAAGCAAATTTCGCACAATTGGGTACCATGCTGATTTCGGCGAGGGAAGAGGAGGATCATCTGCCTGCAAAATTGCAGGCTTAGCACGAACATGGCAGTTAAGGTGGAAGGCTTACTGAATTCGGGGCGGGGCCACATTCTCTGCATAATTCAGTAGTACTAGTAAACAGCCCAACAAACTGGACCATTGATCCAGAAAATTAAACAACCTGCAAATTCGACGTGAATCAAGCTAATTGCACATAATTGTCACCGAGGATCAACCTCTGCAAAATTGTAAATTTACCATCCAGTGGGGAAGTTTTTGGTGAAAGGCTTACTCTGCATATTTGGGAACGATTTTGCTAGATCTTTGTCAACAGATTTTCACCCCCAATATTTGTCGTTTTTCTATCCGTAGGATTTGCGCCATGATTCGTGCATTTCCCTGTGTGGATGAGACCGTGTGGCGTGTGAGCAGATGGCCTGGGAGTCAATGTGGGCCAACCCATGTTAAATTTTGGATTCCGCGCTATTATGTCCGTAACCGTTGGTTGTTTCCTCGCTCTCTTTCTTTATTCTCGCTCTTTCTCTAAATCTCTTTCTCCTCTTTCTTTTCTCTTCTCGTTTTCTCCGTCGAGAGAGAGAGAGAGCTCGCCGGCGAGAGAGAGCACGAGCAGCTCCCCGGCGGGAGAGAGAGAGCGCGCACGCTCGCTGGGGGAGACAACTCGAGAGAGAGTTTTTTTTGAGTTTCTTCCCTGATTTGCTGGCATCATTAGCTTGTGTTTTGGTTTTTTCAATGTCAATAGGGCTAGGTTTAGAAGATTCGGGTCAATATATGACGATTTTTTTTGCTCCCAACGTATGGATCTGATTCAGAATCACTTGTTTTAGTTTTGGAATCCGTTTAGATTTTGGATTCCCTAAGTTTTTAGTTATAGTTTGATTCAGTTCAGTCTAGGGTGTTTTGTTACTAGTCCATTGTTTGCAAACGACCAGATTCGATGGTGTTCTATGTTTTTTTTCTAATCCACGAGGGTTTTTGTATTTTTGGTTCGATTTTTCTTCAGGGGTGTTCATGTTGGGGGTTGGATTCAGGGGTATTTGATGGAGTTAAAGGTTTAATTCGAGGTGGTTTTAGGGGTTTTTTCTAATCACCCAGATAGTTGATCATTTTTTGGATCCCTGCATGAATTTTCTTCAGGGAGGGGGTCAGATTCATGAGTTGATTATTTTTGCTTTGATTTATGTGTGATTTGAATATAGTAGGGAAGCATCATTGCAACTTTATCTGAATGTTGCATTTCACTTTCAGTGATTAGTTGACTGATCTGTTAAACTCCTTGCATGAGTCTGAATTTTTCTGCATGTGAAGCATTTCGTTTCAGAGATGATTTATCTGTCAACTCCCTGCATATATCTGAATTCTTATGCATCTGAAGAATTTCGTTTTACATATGCATGCTAACTGAACCCCAAGTATGTTTTGTGTTGCCTTCTGCAGCATATGAATCATTTCGTTTCAGAGATGTACGGTTTGATTTCCCAGTATGCTGAGTTGCTTGGTTAAATTAAACCCAAACCCCTACATGCGTTCTGCTTTCTTCAGATTGTATTCTACTGTACTATTTGGTTTATAAAATTCCTGTACATGTTCTGAACTTTTCAGTGCTGATCTAAATGAGTTAGCAGCAAGCCAATACCTGAACTTGGTCCCTGTTGCTTTGAGAAATTATGGGCTATTGGTTGCATCTGCTCTTTCTTCTCTTCTGAACTTTTGTTCATTGTCAATCGCTCGTAAATCGTAAATCTGTTTGAATTGGCGCTATTTCTGAACTTGGGAACATAATTGGCACTATTTCTGAATTGGGAACAGGGGATAGCACGCTCGTAAATCTATTTGAATTGTCAGTATTTTTTGAATCTTGGAGCAGGCTATTGAACAGTTTCAGTCGACATGAGCTTTTTAAAATCTCATACTTCAGCAAACTGAAAAATAATTTGGAGGGTTTCAGTCTAATGTTGATCTAATGCATTTCAATGGTAGCAAAACCAAGGTCACTTGGGTGCCTGGAGGTATTCACATGCCTGAAATATCTGTATGATTTTTTTTCTTCTTTATTCTGAATGACCCATCGTCCCATCCCAATATTGTTCCCATGTTAATTATGTGTGGAGCTTGTTAGTCAGTTAACTCATTTGCTGTGAAATTTAATCGGGAGGCTCAACAACAACACCCTGTCTGGTCCATTCCCTTCTGCATCAGCTAACTTGTCACATCTTGTTGTCGAGTGATTTTAATATATGTGCACAGAAGTTTGAGATATGTGCAAATTATGTACAAAATTTAATATATGGGCAAATTTGTACACAACTGGAGATATGACCGTTTGGACCACAATGCTCTGTTTTTTTTTTATCCTAGGCTCTAATCTAATTGTTGTGCTTTGTTAAACACCACTGTCTGAAGATGATTTTCACTTGAGGAAAATCTTCAGTCCATTGTGACAAAGTGACTCCTTTTCTGAAGAAATTCTTTATTTTTTGAAGAAATTCAAGCATGCTTGCAGTTTTAGCCCAGTTACAGTCTATATGTATTGTAGTTACATATGTAACTTTTGTTATTTCTCACTGTAACTGACCGTAGATAAATAGTTCTTTATATATTTGTAACATAATTTAGAGCTTGTTATACTAGGGGAAAGTGTTTTAATGTTGCTGCATGAATACTGAATTTTTAAAGAAATTTAAGAATGATTCCATTTACAACCCAGTTACAGTTAGATGTACAGTAGTTACATCTGTAACTTTTGTTATGTCTCACTGTAACTGACTATAGATAGATAGCTCTTTATATATTTGTAACATAATTTAGAGTTTGTTATAATTGGGGAAATGTTTTAATGTCGCAGTATAAGTACTGAATTTTTTAAGAAATTTAAGAATGATTCCATTTACAGCCCAGTTACAGTTTAGATGTACTGTAGTTATATATGTAACTTTTGTTATTTGTAACTGTAACTGACTATAGATTGATAGTTTTTGTTACGAGTTTTTCTGAAAAAGTTACATACTTTTAACTACTTGATCTAAAGAAATTTCCTATTCCAAGCACTTTTCTCCAAAAGAAATTCACTATTCCAAGTGCTTTTCTCCAATATTTTTACAGAACTGAGTTGTTTTTGTTTGATTTAAAAGATGACTGGCAGAATATGGTGAAGTCAATGGGGAAAGGTAAAGGTGGATTTTGTGCTAGGTAATTTGTTACCTGGAAGATTATGTCTTGTTGATTTCAACTTCTTGACCTCAATGTTCTTGGTAAGAATTTGCTTCTTCTTCTTTTTCTCGTTCTCCTCACTGTCTATGGCGTGCTCGATTTGTTTTGCTCGATCTAGGGGATTTGTGCGAACTGGTGTGGTCTCCCTGTGTTATTTTGTTTTTTTTCTGACCTTTATTGGATGTGAAGTTGATCATTATGGGCCGTGATGTATTTGCAGTTATGGCCTGTATAATTTTTTGTATTGTTCTATGGGCTAGAATTCGAGTCCATGTAGTTTTGTGATCTGACTAGTCAGAGAAAAAAATATGTAGCATTTTTTGTGTCCTCTGGATCTTAATCTAACGGTAGGAAAAAATCTGGGTGATTTTGACCCAAGGATTTGTCGACAAAGACATAGCTAGTTCCTTTGGGAAAGAATAAACGGCCCAATTAACTTGCACATCTATCTATGGAATAAGTTCACTAGACGTCCCTCAATTTTACATAAAGTCTGCCTGACATTCCTAAGCCCCAATACCTGAAATCTCCACCTCTAAACTATACAAAACCATGCAATTTGGATCCTATAGCGCTATGAATCTCTGGTTACGCTAATGTGGTATCATAGTCAGCAAAAAATGAAAATAAAGAAATAATGGGGCCCACATGTAAGTGGAAAGAAAAAAAATGTGGAGTCCGCATTTCTTCCTTTTCTCTTTTCTTCTTCTCTTCTCTTCTCTTCTCTTCTTCAGCAAGCCTGGAAGGCCACCGATGGTAGAGGGTGCTGAGCGGAGTGGCGGCGGGCATAGCGACGGTAGCCAACTCTAGCTTGCATAGTGCTTCGACCCACCCCATGTCGCTACGGTAGCCGCCATCAGCACCGATTCCGAGGCTGCCGCTGTGATGAGGACATCACTTCGTCGGATACGCTCATAACTTCACACGCTCCAATGATAATTCCAAGTCCAAGTCCAGTTCGGCCTCCGGAGACAGCACTGACTTCAAACGGACCTAGCGCCTTCATGCCAACTCCGATTTGAGTGATCTTGGACTTCGTGGAAAGCTTATATCGCTACCTTTCAAACGCATCTGGTCTCATGTCCAAATTCATCTCGAGTCAACGGGAATCGCCAAAACAAGACAGTGCTGTTGCTGAAACCGAACTTAGGCCTTGGGCCTTGTAATAGACTAGGCTCATCTCGAAAGTGTCACCCTCCACCTCCACGAATTAGCACTGAACCCTAGCTTTATTTTCCTCTATAAATAGCTTTGTTCATCCTCAAAAACATTTGAGTTTTGTTTAGTTGAATTTTACCAAGTGCCATTCACCTTGTCTCTAGTCCTCGCTCGATTAGTCGGCGACTATAGATTCAGAGCCCCCAATAGTTGGTGTGTTGATTTGCCGGGTCGATTAGATCTACCACTTCAATCGTAACTATTCCTTTGTGCTTAATTCCCTATTCGCAGTATTTAGATTGCATCTTATCTTGTTCTTGCAGTGTTCTCTCGTTTGCATTGCAGGGATCATCAACCGCGCGTCACGGTTGGTACGACATCGTTTGTGGTGTAGCGATTGCACGGCGTCTTGGACTTGTTCTGGTTGGTAGCCACGTCGCAAACGTCGCACTCGATCAAAGCGAGAGTTATCCCCCTCACCAGAAGATCGGGCCACGAGAGAGAGTGTCATCAGTTGGTATCAGAGCTTCAGTTGCCTGGTGAGGATTTTAGTTTTGTAATTTTTTTTCCCATCGTCTACCATACAGCCGCAATATTTTTTTTCCATCACCAAACTTTAGTTTGAGCTTTTCAAATTTCATTCAGTATTGTGTTCTTGAGTTTTGGTCCATTGTCGTGTCGAAAGTGCTGGTTTTAATCGTAGCTCAGTCTGAGTTTTGACCTTTGCGTTTGGTCGTCGTCGTCTCGGTTGAGCAGTAGATCGGTTTGAGAGAAAAAAAAATCCAGAGTTTCTGTTGGGTGAGATTTCTTTCCAGTGCATGCATGCGTGGAATCGCGGTACGTGGTTACCAAATAAATAGCGCCTCAAATCAGGGACTAATCTTGGTTATTTCCTAGTTAGTTTCTGTGTCTTTCTATACGAAGTGCATGTGCCAAGGATCGGTTTCCATATTCCTGGCACCACCCAAATAGGAGGTACGTAGTTTTCTATGTAACTACACATCCACACGCACAAGCACCTGGTTGGTTGGTCTTTGGTCATTTGATTTTTTTTTCTTCTAGGCTTGAGTCCTTTGTAATCTTATTTACCAGCTATTCCATTTGGTAGATACCGCTTGCCAAAAAAAAAAAGAAATAAAGAAAAGTCAGAAGGTGCAAAAAAAAGAAATAAAGAAAAGTCAGAAGGTGCAAAAAAAAAAGAAAAAAAAAGAGCCGCACCAAAAAAAAAAGAAAAAAAAGAAAAAAATCAGAAAAAGAAAGTGTGGAATTTTTTTTTGTTGGAATCTTAGAGAGAGTTGCTTACTATAGCGAGTTGTGGATTGTCCGAGTGTGATCATTTGCTTGCTTAAGCTAGGATTGAGTCTAGGCTACGCCAGCAATTTTGACTAGTACTTTGGACTATTATTCAATTTCGCAAATCTGTTTGATTTTTGCTATTCCTTGTGATATAGTTAAGCCTACCAAGATCCACATACTACTAATCTTTACATGTACGACCTTGCAATCGCTCCACTCATCAAGCGTGTCATTGTGCCACGAACCAGCCACGGTGATTGACCTGTTTTGCATTCTTTGAGAATATTATAAGAATTTGGTATATGCTTGAGTGTTGAGTGCCTTCAAAAGCTCCACATATATATAGATTGTTAGGAACTGACACTTTCTTGTGAGTTTCTTTTGCTTGCTAACGATGTCAGGTACAAGTTCCGATGAACCAACACTGAAGAATCTAGCGCATAAACTGAAGGGCATGGAAAATTGGTATGAAGAGTTGATGCGTAATAGTAAATCATACAAGGAAAGCACAGATAAACATTTAAAAACCTTAAGTGAAAGCCTGGTGAAAGTAGTAGATCAAATTGAGCAAATGAATCGATCACATAAACAATTAACTGAAAACATTCAGAATATAAATATTGGACATGAAAATATTGTGCGACGCATTGGTTTACTTGAGGCTGCAGGTGAAGAAGGTGTAGGTGCCACTGCTCATCGACACCAAAGATATGACGATGAAGACGAAGAGCAATCTGTTGCTGATGATGAGGAGGAAGACGAGAGTGTTGGAAATAGAAGACGACGTCGAATTAGGGACAAAGATGATCCTTTATCTAAGGTAAAATTTACTATGCCTTCTTTTGATGGTAAGTTTGAACCTTCTGTTTATCTAGACTGGGAGCTAGCTGTTGAGCAAAAATTCTCTTGCTATGATTTTCCTGATAATAAGAAAGTTAAAGCTGCCAGTAGTGAATTTACCTCCTTTGCATCTCTATGGTGGAATGATATATGTGGTAGAGGACTTAGACCTAGAACCTGGGATGATATGAAACGTACAATGAGGTCTAGATTTGTTCCTTCTTACTATGCTCGTGACATGTTAAATAAACTGCAACTTTTAAGACAAGGTTCCAACTCTGTAGAAACATACTATCAAGAGATGATGATTGCTTTGTCACGATGTAATTTGCAAGAAACTGAGGATGCTAGAATTTCTAGGTTCTATGGAGGTCTTAATAGAGAGATTCGGGATATTCTTGAATATAAAGAATACAATACCATGAATAGATTATTCCATTTTGCCTGCAAAGCTGAAAGAGAAGTGCAGGGACGCAACAAGCATAGGAGTTCTCTTGCAGGTGCTACTTCCACACGACAGTCAACACCACGTCAATCTACTACTGTTGTTCGTCCACCTACCTCCATGCCATCCCATGCTCAAGAAACAAGCAAAAACGCTTCAGTTCAGACTCCAGCCAAGAGTGCAACTTCAGTAGATTCCACTGGACGTACACGTGATATTACATGTCATAGGTGCCATGGCATTGGACACATTGCCCGCGACTGTCCAAATCGGCGAGCTCTATTTGTGAATGCTGATGGTGAGTATACTTCTGCTAGTGATTGTGATGATGAATATGCTTTAGCTGCCACTGACCACGCAGGAGGACAAGATGATGAGGACATCGAGGAAGTCCATTTGCATCCAGAGTCGCTAGATCAGTATCCTAGCCTAATTGTCAAGCTAGCACTTAGTGCTAAAGAGAAGTGTGAAGAGCAAAACCAACGTCACAATTTGTTCCAAAGCAAAGTTCTTGTGAAAGGCCATACCGTCAAAATGATTATTGATAGTGGAAGTTGCAACAATTTAGCAAGTGAAGAGATGGTCAAGAAGCTTGGCTTGACTACCCATCCACATCCACATCCGTATCATATTCAGTGGTTTAATACATGTGGTAAGATGAAGGTAACCCGCTTGGTTAAAATACCTTTTTCTATAGGCTCCTACCATGATCAAATTGA